>NC_072016.1:36154367-36510955 GCF_027791375.1 Indicator indicator
TCCTTGACCTGCAGAGAGGATGGGCTGCCGGCAACTTTTGTTTCACAGCAGAGGTCAAGTGAGAGAGACCTAGGCAGTGCGAACACTTGGCTACATCTGGCTTTCCAATTAACTTCCCAAAAGCTCCATGATAAGTGTTTCTAATCAGAAACAGCTTTGCCTGTTCCCAGGCCCACCTGCCCAGCACGCTGGTGTTTGAGAAGCGACAGAACCAAAGCCCAGGACACAAATGGATGTCCCTAAGTGTTTTATACCTAGCAGATGGTCTCTGGCCATGTGGCCAGGTGAGGAGGAAGGGCTGGCAGGTCTCTCCTTGCTAAGCTCTCAGCGAGACCACCCCGCTCCACAAAGAGCAGATTTTGGAAGGTAAATGCCCTGTCACTTTTGCTGTTTCTCACAAGTTGTAGCTCTCAGGCTTCTGGATAGTGTGGTTATAGTAATTGGAGAGAAAAGCCATCAGTCCCTGTCACTGCAGGTCCTGCAAACAGAGACAAGCGCCACTGTTTTCTCAAGAGACACATGCCTGGCTTGCAGGGCAATTTTTCATGTCTGCTTTGGTGCTGCTGCTTTGCCTCACTGCCCTTGCTGCTGTTCAGGAAAATGAAGAACAGGTTGCAGCTCCAAAGCAGCAGAAAACCTGGACGGTAAATGATATTTAAAAAAGGGCTTTCGTCTACACCAGTCAAAGCCCCGAGGTGCCAGGACTGGCACAATTCCACAACTTTCCACCCCCAAAGCCTACTGTGAAGACGATCCAGTTTCCCGGGGAGCTGGTGATAGGTCAAAAGGATGGCTGAGCACTGAAGACAAACACGGAAACCCAGGCCAAGGGGGCCACTCGGAAAGACGTGGGATGACAAATAGCTTCCAGATTTTTGTTTGGACGCTAAAGTTTTCACTCAATCTCGGAGCTGCTTAACTTCTGGCCAAAGAGGGACAGTGTGCCGATAGTGGCAGAAACAGACGGTCTCCATGATTTGGCAGCTCCTGGGATTTGCATACTTCATATGATCAACATTTTTTTTAAAAGAAGACAAGGAAAAACAGTCACCCAACAAAAACAGTCTCTTGGAATCGCTCGCTGCTGAACCGTTGTTTTGGCCTGATACCATGCAAATCACTGCGCTGGCCTCCGAGGAGAAAGAGGCAGCAGTTTGTAGTCTACAGAGGAAGCCAAACTTCACTGTTTCCAGGTTTTCTTCCCTAATTCTGTTTTTAGCACTTCATGTCCATGGAGACATGCAACAGGGAACCAAAATTAATGAATTGCGGCTAGGCTCTTCTTGATTCTTGCCTTTTCTGAAACCAGAGGCTCACAGAGCCTTTAATTTATAGCCTATCTTCTTGCCTGGTGCCTGGCCAACAGGACCAGGTGGTTTTATGTGTATCTTGCAAAGCAAAGCTGATCAAGTTCAGCTTCACTGAACTGAGAAAACAGTGCACATGTGATTAGGTCCTGCTAGCACTGTCTACAAAACCAGAACTGCTCAGTACAACATGAGGCATTTTGTGGTAGGGGCATCCCTTAAACTCTGCAGAGAGGTTATTTGTCCCCATCCTCTGAAGGAATAAACCTTCATCCAGTCTGTCTCCAAACAGTGGGAGGCTGGTGGAGGTGTAACTTGAAGGTTTTCCCTGCCAGTGTGGCTCTGAGCTCTCTCCCAGGGGATTATTACTGCTTCACTATGGTAATCCTCAGTTTTGCAGCTCAGGAGCCCCATTGCTTCCTTCCATTCCCTTTCCTCAGTACCACATGGGATTCCATGAGTTAAGGCAGAGATGCACCCCATGTGCATTTCTTTCAGGAGCAGACTCCTGTTTATACCCAACTCTTTCCTAGAAAACTCCTGATGGACTCAAAATGTCCAATTGTATGGTATCTCAGACTGCTTAAGAAAGCATTTTTCCACAATGAAGCATAAGGAGCTTTTTGGCATCCCAGCATAGCTTTCAGAGAAGGCAAGATGCCACAGCAGCCACCTGGTGAGCATGGTACAGGATTTACCTCATCCTGATGTTTCCATCAACATGGGTCTGCTTCCAGATCTGCTGCAGTCTGGTTCATATTGCTTCCTGACTCGGTTCACTTATTTTTGGGGAAAACGAGATTAAAAAAGTCCTTAAGTAAAGTGCTATCCTAGTATTAAGTGATGGAACAAGAGGAAATAGCCTGAAATTGTGCCAGGAGAGGTTTAGGATGGATATTAGGAAAAATTTCTTTCCTCTGAGAGTGTCCAGGCATTGGAACAGACTGCCCAGGGAGGTGGTGGAGTCACTGTCCCTGGAGAAGTTCAAAAAGCATGTGGACGTGGCACTTGGGGACATGGTTGAGTGGCCATGGAGGTGTTAGGTTGATGGCTGAACTTGATGATCTTAGAGGTCTTTTCCAACTGAGACAATTCTATGATTGTATGATTCTGTCCTTACTGGATACCCACAGATCTAGAGGAACTGTGACCTGGGATGTCACAACTCCTAGAAAGTCAAGAACAATGGAAAATTAACAGCCAGGACAAGTTTGGGATTGTTTTTCAGTGTTTTTAAGCAGGTGATGAAGCAGCTGCCAAGTACATCCCAAGCCAGTATTTGCTGTACCTGATCCGAAACTGGTAGCCAACGCTTGCTGGCCAGGAAGAAGCAGGGAAAAGGGCTTGGTGATTGTGTTCCTCTCATCATACTACTTAATTCTGCCTTTTCTCTTAGCTTTCAGGGGGGGGAAAAAGCAAACAAAAACACCAAAAAAAATCCCAATAAACCCCACCCAAATAATAGAGGGGGAAAAAAAATCAGCTCTTCTCCAGAATTATTTGTGAGGAAAATGAATGTAGTGGGATGTGAGAGGGAGGAGGAGAAGAGGGATAGCTGTATTTAGTCACCAGTGACCTGTAAGGTTTGTCTTGCAGAGAGCAGCACCCTGCATTAAACGCCTCCAGTTTATGGCAGCAAGAATTGCCATAAAATGAGCTCAGCCTCTGGAATATACTCCAAAAAGCCTAGTGTATGGGCTAGGGACACCCATTTAATTAATGGAGAAACTTCAAGGAAGCTGCTTGCAGTCCAAACTGGACCTGCTCCAGCATTTTCTTGGCCATGTACAAGTTGAAGTGGGGATGAGAGATTTCCCTTCCTTCCCAAGGTACTGTTCCCCTTGGAGGGGAATTCAATCTTGGGTAACTCTTCAGACAGTCACACAATAAATGGGCAGAGGCTGAATGAGAGGCTCTGTAGAGAGGACATAGGGTCTATCAAAATCCAATTCAGTTCCTCTAAACTGCTGTCTCTGTTTCATCCTTCCCAGGGACAGCCTGGAACAAGAGGTTTTCCTGGATTCCCAGTAAGTGTAACTGCTAATTTATGAGGAACGGGTGTGAGATGTTACTAGGAAGCCTCATTAGTGCTGCTGTATCTCAACATGTGTCCGAAACCAAGGACCTCATCTGATATCACTGGGAAAAGTTTGGGGGTTTTTCTTCCTTTGTTTTTCTTTTTCATTTTTTTCCCTTTTCAAATGATACTTAGGGAAAAAAACAACCAACCCAAGCAAACCCAAACAACACAACTCCGAAAGGAAATTAATTAAAAAAAAAAAAAAACAAAAACAACCCAACAAGTGTTACAATAACATAGTTGAAGCCAGATCTGTTCAGTGAAAGAAAACCACCTTTAAGAAATACCCCCTGAACAAAGAAAATAACCCCGCGATAGGTGAAATTCCAACCTTAATTGAGCCTTTTGATGATACTGCAACAGCAGTATCCAAGTACCCATGATCCAAACCTGGGTGATGCAGGTCAGTTGGGGTCCATGCTAGGCTGAGCACCCTTTCCCATGCCAAAGGGAAAGGACAAAAACCACGAGGGGAGAGTCTCCTCCAACGCTGCTACAGATGGGCAAGGGAATGGAAAAAACAAGCCCAGGAGAGCACAAAGCAAATTTCATTTCAGTGCTACAGTTGCTGGCAATGCTCTTTGAAGCGTTAGGGCTGCTGCTGGAGAACTCAAACGGTTGCTATTTATTCCTATGCATTTATCCTGGACAAGTAGGGAGCCTAAGGCAAACACAAACACCCCCCACAAGCCTGCTCCCGCCAGGCAGCTCAGCTGCTGCTCCAGGACACACAATGTGCCAGAGCAGGTCTGCGGGGGAGACTCTCACGCCTGGAAAATGGGAGGAATTGGCAGCCCCCAAACCGTCTGACCGGGCTCCCTGGCTCTGCCCTTTGCTAAGAGGGGGGCTGTGAGCTGCCCCTGGGCTGAGGAGAAGCAGACCTCTCCAGGCCTTTGTGGTCTTTGGCTTTTTGAGAAGCAGAAAACAAATCAGCCCAGCTGATGAGAAAGTGCCGGGTGGGACAGCGCTCTGCAGAGCCTGTTTCCCATCAAACAGTACCTTCAACAGACTGCTCAGCTGCATGTCACCTCTTCCCCAGGACACTTTCATTGTTTTGTCATTTGCAAAAATTCCTCATCCCCCAAAGCGGGTGCCTTTTTAAATCAGTCTCAAGAAAACTGCTGATTTTCAACTAGCTTACAGGACACTGCAAAGTTTTTAAAATACTGAGGGTTTTTCTTTTCAAGTTGTCCATGAATCTTCTTCCCTCCTTCCCTCCTTCCCTCCGGCTGGTACCCAGTGGGCCAGAGACTTGGCAGGAGGGCAGAGAGAATCACCTCACCTCTGCACCTTTTCCCCACTCCCTGCCATCTTGCTGGGGCAGATGGACAGGCACCTCAGTGAAAGCATTTCTCATCATTTCTCTGTTTTTCTTTCAGGGCCCTATTGGCTTGGATGGCAAACCGGTAAGCAAAGCAGGCTTTCTGCCCTGCCTCCTGCTGGGTGCCACTGTCCTGCCAGCCCGGGTGTTATAGAGTGTGTTTTTAAGGGTATTATTTTGCAATGGTCATGCACATGGATGGATTAAAAAGAACATTAGAAGGTTGGCAGGCAGAAGGATACCACAGATGCCTTGGGGGAGATGCAGGAGTCAGGAGATTAGGGAAGGCAGAGTGTGGCTACTTCCTTTCTAGGCAAATCTGTGAAACCACACTTCAGAAGAGCAGCAGCCTGGCTGCTGCAAGGGAAGCTTCCATCCACAAGCAGACGGACAGAGTAGGTCCCCTTGGAACCAGCCCTCTGCCTTAGGCAGCCAACAATTTCATTTGAAGTCAACCCTACAGATTCTTTCTCTTCACTGCTCCACTGCAAAGAGCTGCAGCAGAAGAGGAAAAGACCCTAAAGATCTTCGTGATGTCCTTAGAGCAGTGAGAGACCTGAGTTCTTTCTGTCCTTCAGAGCTAGGCACTAGTGTAGCTACTTCCCTAAGAGTGCAACTCACATAAACCCCATAGCTTCAGACAACCACCTAGCCAGGTTCCTCACCACACCTTCTCTAGCCATGCTGTAAAGAAGAAGGAGCTGGCAACACATACTTCTGGCACCTACTTTCCTACAGTGGGACCTGGTTTTGCCATGAAGGGGCATCGCTCTCCTCACCCACTCTCTCCTGTGCTGCTCTGGGGACACACAGGTGACACTGCAAGGTGCAGTTCACTGTGCTCAGCTGAAGCTGCTCTGCCAGCCCAAGAGGGCTTAGCTGTGTCCCATTTATGCCCTGCAGAGCCTTTGTACCCCATATTCATCCCCCAAAGCTTGGTTCTCAGCATTTTGGGAAGCAGGGAGTGTGTGAGCATGGTCCACACACACCATGTTCTATCTGCCCTGGCTTGGTACAGTACCTGCAGGCACCTCCTGAGGCAGGGAGTAGAGGGGTTTACAGAATCACAGATTGCATCAGGTCGGAAGGGACCTTCAAAGGTTCAACCCCCTTGCAGTCAGCAGAGTCACCTCCAACTAGATCAGGCTGCCCAAGGCCACATTGTCTGATCATGAATGTCTCCAGGGACAGGACTTCTACCCCAGCCCTGGGCAACCTGTTCCAGTAATTTACCCCTTACACAAGAAATTGTGAAGAATTTCTTCCTTATGTCCATCCTAAACCTGCCCAGTTTCAAACCATTGCCCCTTGTCTTATCACTACAGACCCTTCTAAACAGTCCTTCCCCAGCCTTCCTGTAGGTCCCCTTCAGATATTGAAAAGTAGCTATAAGTTCTCCCTGGAGCATTTCTTTTTCAGGCTGAACAGCCCCTACTCTCTCAGCCTGTTGTCATAGGGGAGGTGCCCCAGCCCTCTGAGCATCTTTGTGGCCCTTGTCTGGATCCACTCACTCCCTCAGGTCCATGTTTCTCTTTGTGTTGGGTGCCCCAGAGCTGGTCACAGTACTCCAGGTGAGGAGTCACCAGAGCAGAGGGGCAGAATCACCTCTCTCAATCTGTTGGCCATGCTTCTTTTAATGCAGCCCAGGATGCCATTGGCCTGCCGGGCTGCAAGTGCCCATTGTTGGCTCATGTTCAGCTCCTCATTCACCAGCACCCTTCAAGTCCTTTTCTGCAGGGCTGCTCTCGATTTCATCATCCCCCAGTCTGTATTGATATCAAGGATTGCCCCAACCTAGCTGCAGGACCTTTCACTTCACCTTATTAGGCTTTAAAGGGTTAAGGCAACTTCTTCTAGAGCCTGCAGTGGCCAAAGCTGATGCATGTTTTCTTTCTTTTTCAGGGTCATCCTGGACAGAAGGGAGACATGGTAAAAAAAAAAAAAAGTAATAAAATATTTGTCTGTGGGTGATGGGTTAGTTTGAAATGATGTTGTTTCTGTGCTGGAGAAGAGCTCCTGGGCAGGGCAGCAATCTTAGTTCAGCTAATGCACTAACTGCATCCCTAATTCTGCAACTGCATAATAGCAGTGCTAGGATGTAGGCCTGTAATCTTTGCATTGTGGCTATCAGACTCGTCATGTCACAGCAGCAACTTTCTAGTTACTCATAGGATATGTTTTCCTTACCCTTAGCAATTACATTCTTTAAATATACTCTAGGAACTGACATATTTCATGGTTGGCCTCATAGCAGAAGTAAAAAGTTGATGCAAAGATTTCTGAGAACCCATCTGTCAGCTTTCAACTTACCTACCAACAACAAATAGTGTATTTTTTTTTTTATTGCACTAAAATGCTTTTGATAGAAAATGATAAACTTATGCTGTGCTTGATGGAAACCCAAATGTGGTCTTGTTCCTCTTGACATCTCTGATGAGGAAATATCCAGAGATGAGTATGTCAAGCTAGCAGCTCTTGTAGTCACCTTCACTCACTGAAATGCTGAATGTTCTGCTAATTCTGTTTTGGGTTTTGTTTTTTTTTTTTGTTTTTGTTTTTTGGTTTTTTTGTTTGTTTTTTGGTTTTTTTTGAGCCTGAGTGTCAGCAAAACCCTCTGGCAAGCACATGTTGAAGATTCCCCCCTCCCCCTCCCAACTCCTGCTCCTCAGCAGAGGGCTGAGTTGATGCACAGAGCAGAGGGATGTGTACCCTTGTTGCACAACCCCAGCTCAGGCTTCTGTTTCCAAACCAGTGCATCAATGTGTTGTCAACTGGGGTCCTGGGAACAATAAGGGTGTGTTTTCCTGATGATTTCCCCCCCTTTTAATAATCCCTCCCTGTAGTGCCGTCAGACTTGTGTGCATTTTCACTCCTGCAGAGTAACAAAGAGAACCCAGATCTCTCTGGAGAGTTTTCTCCATAATTGTTTTCAAAAGCTGGGTTTCCAACTACTCCATATGCTGAGAGTTTTCGTCTTCTTGACACTGTAAATAATAATCCACCTCACATTCATGACTGTCTTTCTTTAAAGGGTGCTGCAGGTCCCAGGGGACAACCTGTAAGTATTCCATGTCTTACTATAAAAGCTCCTTCTTATCTTTCCCCTTGTATGCATGTGAACTTCATTTACTGAGAGCTTCTATATCACTTTTCCTTTTTAGGGACCTCCAGGACAGAAAGGAGAAAAGGTAATTTAATAGGAGATATGGTGAAAATTAAATGTAAACAGTGACTTGGGACTTGGTGCTGCTCAGTCTGACTTTGAGTGATTGAGATACAGCAAAACCAGAGTGCTCTGAGAGTAGGGGACAGGAGGCAGGGTGCTTTTGGGTGCAAATTGTCATAGCTGCACTGAATTCAATGTAGTCACAACGATTTACACCTTCTGGACCTCACCCCGTGTGTCTATTTCTGTTTGTGGTTTAAACTCTTTTCCTTTAATCCCCTCCTTTCACAGGGTCAGTGCGCAGAGTACCCGCACAGGGTAAGTCATTAGCGCGGTTATCGTCTGTCCCGTGCCTTCCTGCATGCTAATCCTCCTTGGATTGAATGGCTTTTTGTTGGAAATATGGATCGTTCCATTAACAAGCTGCGTCACCTGGGCCCCGAGGGCAGCGCTGGCCTGATTGATGTGTTTCACAGAAAGGCTGCAGATAAGGTTTTCCAGGAGGGATGTTGGCTCTCTGCTCTGTTCCTGCCCACCGGGGCTGACCCCCGTCTAAATGCTCTTACGGCTGCTTCCTGGAGACCCTCCCATGCTCTGTGCTGGAAGTGGGGGAATGTTCGTGTCCTCACCCCCAAAACCCAGTGAAGCTTGGGATTTCTGGAGCAGTAGAGGTCACCCGCTCACATCTTGTGCTGCTGCACCAGCTCCTACAGCCTCTGCTGCAGCTGAGTGGCCATGAGCACTGTGGGGTTTGCAGACCTCTAGGAAACTCTATTGTCATTCTTCTCTTTTTCTTCTCCCTCATGTAGGTCTCAACCCTGCAAAGAAACAAGCGAAACGGTTTTCCTCCCCCCTGGCCCCCAAAAAGTAACCCTGACAATCCTTAGCCATGGCCTTAATCCTAGCCATGTTCTGGCTGGACCTGGTGAGCTGGTCCACATAGTGGTCCCCCAGCCCAGTAGGTTTTCTGCCTGCAAAGAAGAGGCAGAGAGGGAGGGTGGGTGCCGGCAACTGTTAATGAAAGCCAGGATGTTGCCCACTTGCCTCTTCATCCTGGCCTGGCTGATGTGTACCACAGCCAAGAGAGGAGAGAGTACATCATGGGGTTTGAGGGATTACAGTGGTAAAATTTAAGCAGCTCTAAAAACAACCAGAGTGCTGAAAATCCACTGGAAATGCGCTGGAACGACATCATATGAAGTGGTTGGAATTTGTAATCTGGGTGCACGGGGAGACAGGCTTAAGGGCTTTCTGTTTATTTTTGATGGGCCTCTGGATAATTAGCTGGGCTCTGGTCCCTGGCCTGGAGGAAGCAGAGCCCTGGATGCTCTGAGCAGCAGAGGCTAGGGAGAGAGCTGGGCTGGCAGCAAGGGAGAAGGGGCGGTGGGTGTGTGCCAGCCCCGGCACGGCTATAGCCGGTCAGCTGTGTTTATTTAGCCCAGCCGGCTCACTGGATTGTTATGTTAAAAAGAAGCTAACAATGCTCACCCGAGAGGTGTCCTAGGCTCCTGTTACAGCCCTTGGCTCCCACTCTCCTCGGTGCCCAAGGTGAAAAAGCAACAGCAGGATCCACAGCAACACTGGGAAACAGAGATCATAGAATCGTTTCAGTTAGAAAAGATCTCTAAGATTATCAAGTCCAGCCAGCAACCTATCACCACCATGGACATTAAAACGTGTCCCAAAGTGCTATGTCTATAGATTTTTGAACACCTCCGTGGCTGGTGACTCCACCATCGCCCTGAGCAGCCTGTTCCAATCCTTGACCACTCTTTCAGGAAAGAATTTTTTCCTAATATCCAACCTAAATCTCCCCTGCCACAATTTTAGTCCATTTCCTCTCATTCTATCATTTGATACTTGGAAGAAGAGGTCAACACCCATTTCACTCCATCCTCCTTTCAGGGGGTTGTAGAGAGCAATGAGGTCTCCCCTCAGCTTCCTTTTCTCCAGACTAAACACTCCCAGTTCCCCCAGCTGCTCCTCACCAGACCTGTTTTCCAGGCCCTTCACCAGCTTTCTTGTCCTTCCCTGGACATGCTCCAGCACCTCAGTGTCTTGTGGTGAGAGGCGCAAAAGTGAACGCAGTATTCAAGACGCAGATTGTGCATCACTGGGTGTGGCCTGAGCTCAGACCTGGGGGCGAAGACACACTGGTTTGGTGGGCTGGGGTTGTAGACACCCTGAGGTGACCTGCTGCAGGGCTGTGACAGTCAGGAAAGAGCAGGTACAAAGCCTCATATCTCAGCCCATCCTAGAAATGTTTCCTTGGCTCTCATGGAGGTACTTCTGGCCTCATGAGGCAGCAAGCTCAGTATTTTAAAAACCCATGAGTCTTCCCAAGTCAGAGACATGTTCATGGGGAGAATGACCTCAGATCAGCTCCGGGATAGACTGTCCTGAAGGGTCTTGTCACAGACTGCATGTTCAGGAAGCCAGAAGTACAAATCAGCCAACAGAGGTGCAGTTCCCCCTCTTCCTCCCAAAATGAAAATTAGGATGAGCCTTGTGGTCAAAATGCTACACACCTGCCTTGCAATTTGCCCTTGCTTGACTAATTGACAGGGTTCTTTGCCAGGTGTTGTGGCTGAGGAAATGAAACCCAGCATGCTGAGAAACCAGGGATCTTTCAGTTCTGTTTTGTCTTTGTTTTCTTGGGAAGGAAATGTAAGGTTAGGATGTATGCCTTGGCTCCTCTGGTGGCTTCCTATTTTTTTCCTGTAGGAGTCTGTATGAGTCTGCACTGCTGTGAGGGACAACCCCAGGCATGGGGCTGCCCATTTGGTGTGAGCTGACTATTTGAGCTGCTGCAAAATGCTGTCCCTGGGGAAGGGCACCCAAGAAAAAGGGGGGTGCCATGCTCTGTCTGCTCTCAGAAATGCCATGTGTCTAACTGACCCCTTTTGTGTCATGTATCTCCACTGTGCCCTAGGAATACCTAAGTACCACCCTTGCAGCCCTGCGCTCTAACCAGATCCTTACGCTGAAGGTTTGTGGGTAACGGTCTGACAGGACCCAGCTCTGATGCAAAGGCACAAGGATGTGGATCCAATATTGCACACTGCCTTCTGAAAAAAACTTCCCATTGGGACACAGAGCAGGCAGGGCAGGAGCTGGGTAGAGGAGGCTTCAGGTTTCTTCTCTAAACCCTCACCTTTCCACCTGAATCCAATATTTGGTCTTGTCTCACCTCTGTTCTCAGGATCGCTTCTCTCCATTTTCCTCCTCCTCCTTTCCAGCATCCTCCAGCTTCCCTGTAAGATGTATTTCAGATATGCTTGGGGAGCTGGGTGAAGCCAGCTCTGCTGGGTCTGGGTTGCTCCTACAACTGTGCTAGGCACACCTAGTATAGGGGAGTAAGAGTTTGCAGCAACATCCCCCTTGAGAAGATCAGCTCAGACCCAAACACTCTCCTGTGTGCAGGGAGTTCCTGCACTGTCCTTTAGAAAGAGAAGAATTTCCTTCAGATAAAATCTGGGTTTCCAGCTGCACGATAGCTTGCAGCTTCCTGGGTCAGTGCACTCAAACACAATCACCTGGTCACAGGGTGGTGATGCTGCAATATTGGGTTGTCACTTTGCTTTGCAGCAGGACTGGGTCCTGGCTTTCCCTGCAGACACGAAGAACAATGTTTGAAGGAGTTAAAGTGGGCTGCTGGGATGTGTGTGGTGACCATGCTGGGAGACCTCTGGGCACACCTCTCAGATCTGAGCATGCAGCTCACACAGGCAAACATTGCACACAGGCACACATTTATGCCTGGGCACAAAAAGCCTCTTCCTCTTCTCCTGGTGTAAATCAAGAGCAGCTTGAATGGAAAACTGATAGGAACAGGGAAGTGGATCAGGCCAGAGAAGCATTCTTGGGCCTGGAGCCGGCACGGTGGGTGCCAGGGTGACAGCAGCATGCGTGCAAGTGGAAACTGGATACAGCAGAAGGATGAACAAATGCTCCTGAGCTTTAGTGCATTTGATTTCTGTGTGTCCGGGTCAGCTCTGTGCCCTAAGGCAGCATTCCTGGCTATAAGCAGTCAGAGGCTGATGTTACTGTGAAACAAGGGAAAGCAAAGCACAGGCTCCCAAGGCAATATCCTGCTCAAGGCTCAGGTACCAAGACCTAGTTTTCTTCTTTGGCCATGACAGTTGTATCTGCCCAGCTAAACAAATCCTCCAGGACCTGTTCACAGGTCCTGATGCCTGCTGCTGACCTTGCTCCACTCTGTTCCACATTCTGAGTAAGTGTGAGGCCTGTGTTTTGTGTAAGGGAAGATGGATAAAACTAGGAAACCACCTGGAGAAAATTGTAATTTTGAAAGTTGCCTCAAATCTGATGATGGGAAATTAAGAGAAACAGTCTTGTCACCAGTGAGCTTAGCAGAGCCAGTGGGGGATGTCTTGCAGTAAACACTGCCTGAGATGGTCAGTGGAGCCAAGCCAAAAATCCCCCAGGTAAGCGTTATTTCTGAGCAGAGAAAGTGGTGAAGGCTCAGTGTGGTGGGAGCAAGTGGCCACCCTGCACTGCCAGGGCTGGCACATGGCAAGTCACCCTGTGAGCCACGCATGGCGCAGAGGAGCTCAGAGGTCTCCCAGCAGGTACCTGGCTGTGTGCCCTCCGCATGCAGCTCTCATGCAGGGGTTTATTTTCATGGCACTCTCTCTGTTCCCCTCTTCTCTGTTCTCTCCCCTGGCTGCTCTCTGACTCTTGGTGCCCTAATGGCCTCCTTTGCCCTACGACCTTCTGGTTTGATCTTCTTCAGCTGTTGCCTCTCCTCAATTCAGTGCGGCTGGCTCCACCTCCGGTCATAAAGAGACGCACTTTCCAGGTAGACTTCTCCTCCTTGTTGCTTGTTTCTAAGCTTACTCCAATGCTTGTGATTAATCAGCTTGCTACCTGTCTGTCTTCCCCTACAGAAGGGTTTTCCAAGAGGTTTGGGCAGAGCTGAGGGACTTTCTTTGAAGCAGAGGAAATCTTTGATGTGATAATGTGGCTAAAAAGAAATACAACAAAGCCAGGGATTTTTTTTTTTTTTAAAACAAAAAGAAATGGGCCATGAAACTGTTCTCCAGACTGTTGACAAGCAGTCTCCTACGTTAAGGAGTCAGTTCATGCATATTCCATTTCCAGAAGAGGTTAGAAACCCCTTGCTGAAATGCAGCTGATGCCTGTGAATTTAAGTGAGATGAAAGAATAGGCAAAGGCTTCTTCAAAGGGCTAGTCTGGTCCAAGGCACTTGGGAAAATGGGTTTAAAAAAGCTCTTAGATGGCTTCATTAAATCACATTAAATCCTTGTGTAAACACATTCATTTTGGCTTCCAGTGCCATAATTCATGTTTTGTTTGGTTTAAATTGGGAACGAATTAATAAAATGAATTATGGATATATGAAGAGTGAAAAAGAGCATCCATAGTCAGAGTTCATGTGGCTTTTAATGAGTCTACTTTAAGCTCCCTCATTCCATCACTTGGGATTAACTTTCCTGTGTGGACAAATCACTGTAATCACCCCACTGAAGTGTGCTGGGCACCCTCCCCTAAGCGGCTGGGTTTTGTCACCCTGCTGCCTGTCTAGACAATCGGATGCTTGCAGGGAGCTGCAGCCTGCACTAGGAGACCTTTTCCCCAAGCTGCCTGGTCCTTGTCCAGCGCTGGCAAAACCCTGACCTTATCACAGCTCATGGTCTCCATCCGGTTTCTGTCGATTCTGCGTTCGCACCACACAAGCTCCGCAGCTTGCGCTGGTTGCTCTTCAAAGTGACAGTCCAGAGAGCCAGGCCAAGGACTGACCTCTCGGGAAGGCTTTGAAAGCTGAAGTTCATATCCAGGATGAAGTGGGAATCTTGAATAGCTGCCCCACGTCCTGTTGTCAGCCAGGGCTGCAAATTCCCTCTGTCCCCAGGGACTAACTGCACTGGAGAATTTTGCCGTGATCTGTTTTGCTGTTGCCGCCTTCATTCCCAGAGTGAACAAAATGTAATCCACTCCTACAGATCTGCCAGCACCAGGCAATTCTGGGAGCCCAGCCTATGAATGGTAAGAGAAAATGTGAGGCTGCAAAAGAAATGTCAGCACCAGCACCTGAGAGAGGAAAATCTGACTGTAACCTTTAGCACATCAGCACCAGTGGGCTGGGCTTAGCAGGGACATGGGCTGAGCACAGACCTGCAGTAGGAGGCTGAGTGAGTGTTGCAGTGCTGGGGACCAACCAGGGTGGTTAACTGGTGTTCAAAGAACTGAAAAATAGCTCCAGTCAACAGCTAAAAATATAGAATGACATCTGAAGAAAATGACACCTCATCTCCAGCTTACCCTATTCACTTATCATCCAGTTAGGTGTGGGGGAGGTCTTTTTGTGCTGAGTACATTAATAAGGCTGTAATGATGTGGTAATAGTGTTTTGTGTCTTAGGGACCTGCATGGGCAGGTACTTACTTAGACAAAGTATGCTCTGTCCAGGGCAGCAAAGCAGGGGCAATATGAACAGGAGTTTGGCTGAGCTCCTTCCAGCCACTTCTCACGCTGGGCCAGGGCTCCTCCCCACCCCCTGCCAGGATTCCAGCACCCATTTCCAGCACCGTGCTGCATTTTAGTGCCCTAAATCTGGAGCACAGTCTGGGCTGACAGGGAGCGGCTGAGGTGGGAATCACAGAATGTCAGGGTTTGGAAGGCACTTTGAAGGAGAGCCAAAAGGAGGCAGGCAAATCCCTCCTTTGCCTTCCCATGGTACACCCATGGTGAGGGTGCTGCAAGATGCAATGAGAGGGAAGAGTCTGAAGCTTGGCTGAGAGGTCAGGGTGAGAGGAAACCTAGAAAGATACTCCAGTGTCCTCCAAACATCTTGTCTTCATTGTACCAGTATTTCCTCCTAGATTTAAAAGCTGTGAGACCATTACAGCATGGTTGCATAGCATTGAGTACGGAGGATAAAGAAGTTCAGGAACAATCCTGTGTCCCTTCATGTGGCAGCTTTCTTAAGGAGAGGGGCTGCTGCTCTACACATGACTGAGCTTCCCCTGAGCCTGGTCCATGTGTCAGAAATTTTGTTTTAAATAGAGCTTATGGCAGAAGGGGTGAAATTTGCAGCTTATTACTTTCATTTGCCATTCTAAATAAGCAAACATCCCCATATTTGGGTGTTTTACTAAAGGCTGCCAGGACACACTTGTTAGGAACACATGAAGAACACAGATTTCAAGCATTCTCCTGCACACACAAGTGCATGAGAGCAGAGTTAGTCTTACCCAGCAGTTGCATATAAGGCTGTAGAGAGAGAATCGATGCAGCAGTGACCCAGCTGCACCTGCACTGATTTATAACTGAGAAACAGCCATGTTTTGATTTCTAGCTTCCTGTAGATCCACCCAAGAGAGGAGCTCAGATTTAAACTGGGTTGCTAGCAGTAGGATGTTGTTGATATTTTTTTCTTGGGAGAGGAGCCTATGAGACTAACAGCTCAGCATGGGTACCAGGGTGCCTTAGGAGCTTTCTGGATGCATCAATTACATATCAGCAGTCTGGTATTCAAACATGGTGCTTCCAACCCACTGTCTCCTCAGCGCCACTTGGTCTCAAGTCCAGGTCTTTTTGGGCCAGATGACATTGCTGAGGCATGAGCCACAGCCACCCAGTGGCTACTGGGAGGCCTGGGGAGGAACCAGCTGAAACAGCTCCATTCAGAGAGCTTAAAATGGCAGGTGGCTCTGCACACACCAGCTTGTTAAATCCCACAAAAACAGGCTCTGCCTGGCCTATTTTGGGTGGGCTCCAGAAATGCCATGATGATCATGTTATTTTCTTTGGGGTTTGTGGCATTTCCACTTTTGGCCTTTGGCAAAACACAGGGAGTGTTATCCAACAAATATAGCAGAGGGGGAAAAAAAAGGCTGAGGTAAGACAGTGTGGCTCTGCCTGGAAGTGCTAGCGTGGTCATGGGAGGCTTCACATATGACTGTCAAGTGCTTTGGAAGTCCTCCTGAGAAGCTCAAGAGATGCTGGTCCTTCACATACAAATTGTGCTTCACTGATTTGTGAAGAAAAAGATCTCTCTGGACTGCTCAGTCATCTGTGGATCCCTTTAGAAGAGAGCTCTGACAAGGTGGCCTCTTTGCAAACTGTAGGGGGCTGGGTAGCCCAGGTAGCCTGGCCATCCTCAGCTGGGCTCTGCCTCACTCTTGGAAACTTCTCCTGGCATTAACCTGGGACTTGCTTCTGACTCTTCAGCCAGGCTGACCTGCCTTGGGCCCTTGGGTTGGTGGTGTGAAGGGTTTGCTCTGCCTGCTGATAATCTCTTGTTTTAATGAAACTCAGGGTGAACAAGGACAAGCAGGGATCCAAGGTCCCCCAGGGCCCCCTGGCCCACCAGGACCTGTTGGACCAGCTGGACCCGAAGGAACTCCAGGACAGCCTGGACCAATTGGGCCACCTGTAAGTCCCATTACAAAAAAATCCTTCTGTTTCCTTTTTCCCTAGGGCACAGTCAACTTCCTCTGGCCTTTGTTGCCTCCTCTGAAGGCAAGATAGCCAAGATAGGACAGGAGACTTGCAGGGGATACGGATGCATGGTGAGGAAGAAGTTTCCAGGAAGGAGGGGGAGTGAAAGGGAAGGCAGAGGTGTGCACCCTGCACTCTTGCTATCTGGACATGTGTGAGTAGGTTACACCAGACCCATTTCCTCCTCCTTAGTCTCTGTAGATGGCCACGGGGAGGAAGTAGCACACAGGGTGTAATTGTCGGGCTCACAGCAGAAACCTGGTGATAAGGATCTCTGTAACCCCTTTGAAGTCCTGCCCCCTGTCTTGTTCTCAGGCTGGTGGCTGGTATCAAGCAGCCAAGTAGGGTGAAAATAGAAGCACCATTTAATATAATACAACTGCTAAATGACAGGGGACAGGGCAGAAAATGCTGTTAATGTGCCTCTCTTTTGCAACAGGGCAGAGTGGGAGAACCTGGGAAGCCTGGCAGAGATGGGAAGGTGAGTACCAAAAAGTAGCTCCATTCTTGGGAGCTACAGGGAGAAACATGGTAGGCTGGTCCTGCACCAACTGCAGTGGGAAAGGAGTTTCCATTTCCAAGACTTCTTAAAGCCTGCTAGTAGGACATGCAAGTCCTGTCCCCTGAGGCAAAAGTGCCTCTCCACATATGTGATAGAGGAGTTGGATGTTTTGCCAGCATCCTCATCTTGCTTTGAGCTCTCTGACGAGCCAAGGCTGCAATGACAAAGCATTTGAATTGCCATAAGCCACAGCTCCCAGGGTGGCACAGGCATCAGAGCACATCTAAGAGGAGTTTTCTCCTTCCATCTGCTCACATTGGGAAGGCAGCTCCTGCATGGATATTTTGTTTATTTATGTTTACATACACACATCCCTGGTGTGCTTCATGGTTCATATCAGGTAAATTGTTTGGTGATTTCTCATTTAAAAACACAAGTGGTTTGTTTGTTAATACATTCTCTGTGTTTATCTTGTCAGAGGAAGCTGCAAATGCCTGATTTACTCCAGAGCTGCATAATGGGCTGGGAAACAAGTTTCCCAAGTAAAGCCAGAGAAGCAGGAAAGATTCTGGAGTACAATGTATAAAGCAAAGCAGCTTTCTGGTCTTCAGATTCAGTGAGATCAGGCCTGGGGGGATAGAACACTGTGGGCAGGAGTTTATTGAGATGTATGGTTAAGATGGTATTCATCTACACAAAGAACAGATTGGAGGTGTTTGAGCTCACCAGTGCAAATTGTGTCTGCGAAGGGACATTTCAGACCAAAGCAGTTGTCATGTCTCATCACCCTGCAGACCATGTAGCATCTACATTTGCCAACCCCAGTCTCTGTTTTGATTTTATCTGCAGGGCTTGCCTGGGCCTCCTGGACCAAAGGTGAGACATCTCACCTCGCTTAGAGGGAGCAGGCTGATGAACAGAGCTGGCTGCTCCTGCTAAGGAGCAATGTGTGCATTTTGAAGGGTGGAAGAGAGGGAGAGGAAGTCACATCAAATAACTGAGCAAGATTTCTAACCCAGCTCAGCATTGCCTTTGGGGCCCAGCCCGTGTGCTGACTCATGGGTTTTGTCCAGGCGACACGTCTGAGCTGCATCTTGGCTGAGCAAGGCACGCCTCATCAGCCCCTCTTGCAACATTCTTTGCCACACACAGCTTTATTGGCTTCTTCCATTCTCAAAGTGTTTGCCAGTGCTTCAGGAACTGATTTTGCAATGCCTATTGTTAACTCCACCAGAGTTTCCCATTTATTCACTTGCCAAAGTGCGTGGGGTGGGGGTGTGGGGGGGTGGTGTTGTTGTTTTTCAGCTGCAGCCACCCACCCCTAATTCTTTGTATTGGAGATGTGTAGCCAGGGTGAGGAAATGGGAACCCCAAAGCTGGGGCACAGAGCTGGCAATGCCTTTCCTGCCTAGTTTAGTGCAAGTAACAAGTCTGAAGGGTCAGGGACCCACCCAGTAAGCAAAAAGTGAATTTTCCCCATGGAAAGCCTTTCTATCCCAGCATTGCTCCAGGGAAAAGGGCAGGGATTTGTCCTTCTTAGACTAAGCCTTAGACTTTCTTTTGTCTTTTTAACTTTTGCAGGGAGATCCCGGGATTCAGGGATACCCTGGCAGAAAGGTAAGAAAGGGAACTTTAATACTGTTAAATGAATTAAGCTGCACTGATGCCTTGTGGGATCATGGTTGCAAATCTGTGGACTCCTTTGGAGCCCTCTGCTGAGCCTTGCTATTGCTGGACATGGGGCTGTGACAGGCCCACAGATCCCCTGATGTTATCTGTGTAAAGAAAAGCTGGACCCAGATATGTCTTGAATTTTCCAGTTAAATGGTACAGACTTCTCCCCATTTGTGTGCCTCTCCACACTTGCTTCCTGGCTGAAACATACCTTTTGTGCATCCAGACCTGAACAGGAGCCTAGAAAGGACCAAATCCTTAGCTATGTATTTGCTGTCTAGAATAAAGCAGGAAAGAACATATCCTGGTCCAGGTTAAAAGGCAGAAGCTGGCAGTGGCCAGAGACCTTCAGCAGCAGCTAATTAACAGCAGGGTGGTCAAGCCCAGAGAGTGTAATGAAGAGTCAGAGAAAGAGAGAGAGGAGAAAGACACAAAAGAAGATCAAAGGGGAGAGAGGGAATGAAGAGGTACTGCTAAAGAGATGTCAGCTGGAGAAGGGGAAGGCGAATGTTCCGGGCAGACAAGGAGTCCTGTGTCCCGTGTTATCTCCACGTTGCTTTATGGGTGCTCTGCGTGCAAAATGGCAAGACCTGAGAGCTTTTTGATTAGTTCTGTATAAACTGAGAAGTTTTTGTTATGTCAGGAAGTGGAAATTATAGCCCCAGCGGACCACAGCCCGCTCCTGCAGACAGAGGCGATTTATTGCCTCTTCTTCCAGGGCAGGGAGCCGTTGGTTTTTCCATTAAGGGCCCATCCTGTTCTGTGTGTGCTGGGCTCTCGGCACATGGGAGCGGTGAGGGGGTCCCGGCAATGACCTCACAGTGAGGGCCTCTCCTACCAGCTCCTCTTACATGAAAGAACTTGTCTGGCTAATTTACTTGCGTAGCAAAGAGCCTGCCCTGATCTCAGAGGAATGAGCCTGAGGTTGTGACCTTTCTCTGGGAGAGGTGGAAAGAATGGGTGAAAGCAGGGGAGAAAAATCTTCCTTGGTGAGTGGGTCAAAAGAGAAAAGAGGATAAAGAGCTAAGGAAAGATGTTAGCTCTGATCTCATATATGACCATGAGACCACTCCCTTCAATCCATATGTTTCACACTCTGAGCATCTTGATGCAGAATGGTACTCCTCTCACACAGAGACAAGATCTTTTTTTTTTTTTTTCTTTTCTGCTTACTGTGTTTGCTGCTTCTTCTGTTTTCTTTCTTCTCTTCCTCAGGGTGAGGTGGGCGAGTCAGGCCTGCCTGGTGCACATGGCCTCCCTGGAGCTACTGGCCCCAAGGTAACCCTTAAACTCAGAGTCAGTGGGGCCATCTCCCAAGGGCAGATCAGTGGCACCCAAACGTAGAGACATGCTAAGGGAATAGAGAAGGTCAGGGGCTGGAGGCATTTCTCTAGAGTATGGTATAAGCAATGGAAATAGAGAAACTTGCTCCTCTCTAAAGGGCCTGGACATCTTTTGACCAGAGCAATTCCCTGCTGTCCTGAACTAGGGCCAGGAACAGGTCCTCACTGAAGAATAAAACCTGACCTGTTCCTTAGAGCCTTCTGCATTAAGGCTGGCAGAACGAGGATACTCTGGCCCATGAAATGGGTTGATGCTTTGTCTACATCCAAACCATGTAGGAAAGCATCAGTGCACCTCCAGCTTCCACTCCACTGACACAAACTGCTCTGCATTCCCAGGGAGGGGTGGGCTGCAGACAGCCTTCAGGCTGGCGCTATGTTATTATCGGGAACTGGCTCTCTGGAGGCCTGGGGTTGCGTTTATCACACCCTCCCTCTTGTAGCCACCTTCTCTTTGGCCCTTGCTGCTAGGATAGTGCTGCTTGCTCGATTTCTCTTCACATTCACTGTCCTTCTCTCTGTTTCCTCTCTTTTCTTTGCTGTGCAGGGTGAAAAAGGGGACGCTGGCATAAAGGTAGGCACAAGGAATATGTTTTTCTGGTGGTGGTAGATCATGTGGGAGATGCTGCTCCTTGGGCTGATGGGTTGTAAGAGGAAGTTGGGTCTGAGGCAGCTCTGTGGGGTATTTAATGGAGTACACATCTGTGCTCTGATTAAGCACAGGCAGGCCCTGCAAGCACAGGCAACAAAAGCAGCCTTTATCCATTTGGTGGAATTCTCTTCTTACCAAAGGCATTTCTCTGAGTATGAAGCTTGCTAATGATTTGTTACATCTCCCCATTAGAAGGCCTAGGTTGGGGTTTCCTCATAAAATCTGGTTAGCTGACACATCAAATCCACTCAAACCCTGCAACTCGGGCTGAGGTTTGGCACCAGGATTTTCTGTCTGTTTCTGGATGCTTTTTTACAGGCTCATATGGCCCATGCCCAGATGTTATCTATTTGACTGCAATTGACTGTACCCATATATTTAAAGTCTATTACTCAATGTAGACTGTGCTTAAAACATTACAACATTGGCAAGCGTTCATGACAACCGGAGTGTACTGTGTCATGCCATACATCTTAGACATCATGAGAAAAGGCTGGCCCTGTAATGTTTTGAAAGGCAATAACTGTGGCATGTGCATTCCAAGTATTTAGTGTGTGGCTTGCATCTCATTTATCCCACAGTATGTACACTTTCTGTATCTTTTTTTTCCATCTGGGTGGATTACTACTTGAAGGGAGAAAAAGCCCCCTCAGAACTTAATATAAAATCATAGAATGGTTTGGGTTGGAAGGGACCTCCAAAGGTCATTCAGTCCAACCCCCCTGCAGTAAGCAGGGACATCCACAACTAGGTTAGGTTGCCCAGAGACCTGTCAAGCCTTGCCTTGAATATCTCCAGGGATGGGGCCTCAATTACCTCCCCGGGCAACCTGTTCCAGTGCTCCACCACCCTCATGCTAAAGAATTTGTTCCTGACATCCAATCTAAATCCACTCTTCTCTAATCTGAAATCTCTGCCCCTCATCCTATCACTACAGGCCTTTATAAACAGTCTCTCTCCATCCTTATTCTAGGCTGTGGATGTGTTATGTTGGGTTTAAAGAACTGTCCTGTGGGATTGCAGGTTCTGGGTTAATCATTGACTAGAAAGGCAGCAATTGCTTTCCTACAAGAAAGCAATGCTACCTGAGAAATATCGTGGTGCACGTAGAGTCCCAGGGTTGCCCCATATCCATTTTCACATCAGCATAGTTTCATCAGGCACAAAGGCATTGCTTCTGGTTTGTACCAGAAAGCAGAACTGCACCCAGAACTGTTTTAGGGGCTAGGAGTTTGTTTGCTTCTGTGTTTACTTCTATCCCAACTGCTCTCCCATTAAGCTGAACTGGAGAACCAAAGTCAGAGTGTGGCCTGGGATGGAGAAAATGCTGGGAGGAGAAACTGTTCCGCCTCTGTGTATACTCCCACATTTCACTGCTAGCAGACACCTGCTTTGCATGCTTGAGGGACTAACCTGCCCTTCATTCAGGCTCCAGCAAAGGGGAAGTCTCCAGGTCTCCCAGCGATGCCTCAGGGTCATCCACAGGAAAGAGCTTTCCCTGCCCTGTGTTAGAGACCAACAATTCAGGGCAACCCTGGAGACCTTCTTGTGCTACTTGAGCCCTTGGGCCACTTCACAGAGTGGAGAGGAAACCCACAATGCTTTTTGTGGTACTAAACTGCACCTCCAAAGGGGCACTTCCCCAGCCCCAAAGCAGCCTCTTCTGTCACACACAGACATTCATTTATTATTGTCAGGATCACTTTTCTCTCGACTTCCTCTCTTCTTTGCTCAGAGGAATTGAAAGTGAAGTGCAGACATACCCTGAAATCAGCAGCCAGACATGACCTGGTAGCAGCTCCTGGACATCCAAGAGCACATGCATTTGTTGCCTCTGGAAATAGCTTCTTTCTGTCATCCTGCCACCAAGGAAGATCTAGAAGGCTTTTAGCACTTCCAGCTTTGGATCCAGTTGCCTGGGCTGGATATTACCTTCTCTTTGTTTTGAGGAGCCCTAGGCAAACAGTCTGATTCATGGTTTAGCTATAGTGACCAGTTCTTCCTTTGCTGGTAGTGAAGAACATTTTAGGCCTGAAGAGGCTTGCTGGTTCCACACAGACCCCTTGTTCCTTTAGTAACTTCCTTCCACCCAGTAACAGATGCTGCACAACATAGATTCTCTCTTAGCTATTACCTTCTGCAGATACCATTTGTACTTTGCTCATACTTGACTCCTATTTCAGTGTCCCATGAAGGTAATTTACATCATTTACTGATGTTTTCTTTGTGCTTTTTTGTTTGGTTGGTTTGGGGTTTTTGTTTGTTTGAAAGGTCTTTAGGATAAAGCTTTTCTTCATGCTCTGAGGAAAGAGCAGCAAAGGCACTGCCCACAGCCTCGCTCAATAAGCCCTCAGATTCATGCACCTTAAACATCATCTAGCACCAACCCCCCTGCCATGGGCAGAGACACCCTCTACTAGACCAGGTCACTCAAGGCTTCATCCAACCTGGCCTTCATCATCTGCCTTTCACAACAGGGAGTTAAAAGGAAGGTTCTCTGTTTGACTTGGCAGCTCACAGCCAGGACTGCCAATGAGCTGATCAACACGGGAGATGTTCTGTCCTGGTTGGCACCCAGTGCATATAAAAATGCTCATACCATGTGTAGGGAAAAGGTAGCATGAGGCTCTCTGTAGTGAAGCAGAGAGGTGTAGCCTAACTCTTCCAGAGAGCCTGGGCAGGTATCTCCCAAATCAGCATGAAGCTCAGGAGAGCAGAAAGGTACTGCTGACCACCTTCCTAGAGTTCACTGAGGAGATGCCCTGGGCATTTTGCTTTTCATAATCACCCTTTGGTGATGCTGCCCAGCTTCTGGCTTGGCTGCACCATTCTGGTGCTGATTTTGGTGGGCTGCTGCTGCCTGGCTGTGGAACCGAGGGATCACAAAAGCACAGCACAGTGGATACTTGCTGTACTACTATGGTTTTCAAATACTTAAGGGTTTAAAGATGTTCTGGAGACTTGTTTTTCTTGCTATTTCTCTGGCTTTACCTCTGGGGCTTCTTTCTGCTCTTTAATGGTGCAGTGTCCTGTTTGCTGTTCCTGCTCTCTAATTAACTCTTGTGCCTTTGTGACCCTGGTGGTGCCAGTGGGGGCTGTGCGAGTGGGCTGAGGCCATCAGCAGAAAATGAGGTGTAGGATGGTTGCTCTGTAACTTGCCCCCTCTAAGGGGCTGCCTTGCTGCCTCTTTCTGAGGTGTCTTTGCTTTTGTAGGGCTAAATAATTAAACAGCCTTTCAGGCAGGTGGCTTCTTCCAGGAATGTCCCTGTGATGGGGGATTGCTTTCACATGCAGGACTGCTCTGTGCTCAGCAAGTACTGTGGGTGCTCCCAGCACAAATCACTGCTCTTCTCTGCTTGGTCTCATTTGAGATAAAAAACAGGGAGTGCAGGTGAGAAAGGAGGGGGAGAGAAAGTGTCTCTCTCTTTGGCCAGTACAAAGCACTCATAAGTATTGTTTTCCTTTTCTTAGAGCTGAAAATGCTACAGTTCAGGGTGCAGCACAGGGCAGGAGGTGCCCACCCTGCCCAGGTCATGTGGGCAATGCTTTACAAAACAGTTTACAGGATGCCACAACTACAAAAAGTGCTTTTAAAACAAGCATGTGTGCATTTCCCTGATGAGCAGACCTTCCAAGCAAGGACTAAACACCCAAACCAAAGTTGGCTGCAGTGTGCAGATTTTCTCAAGGTGTTTTATTTCCCACTTACCCCCAAATAAAATTCAGGCTAACAATCCAGGGCACGCCCTGGATTTTCTGTTCCTCCAGGTAACTTTGTTCATTCCATAGTCACTGCAGGCTCTGCCCTGCAGCATGCTGTGGCATGGGATGTGGTAGCAGGACACAGGCTGCCTTTGTTCCCAGGACTGTCACTCTGGTACTCCAGCAGGGTTGAGTTTTGCTGCACACAACAGGCTTGAGAGGTACCACTGATGGGAAACAGCCCTGGCTAAGGGGGTCAGTTTGATGAGAGTAGGATGGGGAAATAGTTTGTGGCCCACCTCACCCAGAAGGCTTCCTCATCACCTAGGTCCTCCTCACGGAGCCCTGGGAGGACTCACCTTGTGTCTCTTGCTCTTTTTCTTTGTGTTTCCTGCTCTGCTTCCAGGGGGAGAGAGGAATGCCAGGGCTGCCAGGAAGACATGGCACTAAGGTACCTTGTGAACAGTGGAGTGACGCTTGTCTGCCTGGTCTCACCTGTACCACTCGACTGTCCCTGATGCGCAAGCATCACCTGGATTTGTGTGTGTGTCTCTTAGTCAATGACCATCCTCAGCTGAATTCTTTCTGCTTCTAAATTGCAAAACATGGAGTCTAATTTATCGAGGAGATGGTGGGGGAAGAAGTGTTTTACACAGCAAATGGCATGCCCAGTCCGATGCTGTCTTGCAACATCAGGATCTTGATGCTTTCCACTAGTGAGAGTGGCTGGGTGCTGATGTTTGTAGGGAATTGGCTCTCTGGAAATTGGGGGTCCCAAGTGACCACCTCAGCCTTCAGCGATGTGTGCCAGCCCCCTGCCATCAGTAGGATGATGCAAGTATGAACCTGGACTAATGCAGCAGTGAATCAGGGCCAGTGTGAGCAAGACTGCATGTGTGTGCACTGCAGTGCTGGGATGAGTACTAGAGAATAACACCATCTGCATTTGCTGCCACTGAAAGGCCAAAGAGTGAGGAACAGGCACCCCAAATGCACCATGGAAGTCTAACCCATGGCACTTGCTGCACGTAATCCCTTTCATGACTCTAGCCCGTGTTCACTAAAACTTACTGACCCCTGAGACAATCTGGAATGCTTTTTGTTCCCCCTGTTTATTGCATAGAATCCCTGATCTCCATCTTCTGTCCTTGTGTTTTTTAGCTTTGTCCCCGATTTCTGTTTCAGAAAGCTGAGAGGTATGATCCTGCTGCTCTCTGGCTCCCCAGTCCTCCTTGTTTGAACTTTTCCAAGCTCTTTTCACTTTGAACTTGGCTCCCAGTCCTCCTCTCTGTCTCATGCTACATCCCAACCCCTCTCATTTCCCAACTTCTAACACTACTTCACCTCCTCCCCTCTCCTTAGACCTTTGTTATCCCTCATATACTCTTTTGTAACTGGATCTTTTCACCAGGACCTAACTAATACTAACATAGGGCATACAGAGGTTTCAGAGCAGAGGGTTGATAGGGAAGGCCTGCTTTTTGCATCCATGATGTCGAGGGAAATGTGACTGCCCCTGTGGGAGCAGCTGTCTCCTGGGGTTTGGGAGCAGCTGTCTCCTGGGGTTTGGAAGCAGCTGTCTCAGATTGCAGGACAGGCTGGACTCTGTGGTCTCATGATGACAGCTTGCTCTGCGCTGCAGAATGATGCCTGGATTGCAGTGCTTGGAAGGCTTTCTTTTTCCTCCTAAGGTGGCTGGCTTCAGAGCCCTCCTGAAAACATTTTACTGCAGGGTTTGTCTTCTGTGATAAAAACAGAATGAGGGGAAATAGTAAGACCGAGGCTCTGGAATAGGAGTTGGCCTTTCTGGGGATGCTTCAGCCATTGTATCCCAGATCAAGTGCTGAATGAAGTGCTCCATCCTCAGTCTGTCTTTGTATTCCTTGGTTATTTGACACTGTCCTGCTTGTTGGCCAATGCTTTGCTGGCAGGACCGAAACCAGGGGAGGGTAGAAATCTGATTGTCTTGACTGGGTTGTGCTCATGGTGCCTGCCTTTGGAAGAGCTTTCTGGAAAACAGAGCAACTGCCACAGGTGACTAATGATGCGTGCTGTGTGCTGTTACAGCATTCCTTCTGAGTTTTGGAAAGGAAAAGATGTGGCTGTTGCCTTTTGAGTTCCACTTGCCTGATACTGTTCTGTTTGTGAAAGCTGGCATCAAATTGTTTTCAAATGAGGTGTTTCTGTCTTTCCTCTCTCTGCAGGGCGCTCCCGGGACGGCTACCGCAGGGATGAAGGTCAGTTTCACACGGCGCTGCCGTGTCTTGAGTGGGTCTGGCTTGAGAGCAAGGGCTAGAGTTAGGAGAGCGCAAGGCAAGAGGAAAATGGTCGGACAGCTCCCACTAAAGGGCAGTAGCAGAACTGCTGCGGCTTCTGCCAAAGAGCGCAGCTCCGGCTGCGGCTTGGAGAGCAGTGGTCAGGATGGCGACCGCGCGAAGGGCCAGCTGCAGGCTCAGGGACTAAAAGTTATCCCGGGGACCCATGATGTGCGCTGAAACAACGACCTGTTGTCCCGACTCCTCCGGTTCCAGAGGGAAAAAGGTAGAGATAGAGAAGTTATCTCCAGGGCCTGGTGATTTTCCTCCTCTATGCCACACTGATCCTCTGTCAACACAGCTTCTCTCCAAGCCCGGCAGCAACCACAGCCTTGCTTTGCTCCTGTGCACACAGAGCTAGGACCAGGCAAATTCCATAACGCCAGCAGATGAGTCTTGCCTTAGTTATGCTTTCTTGTACCTGGTGAAACTTCTCTTGAAGTACTCCTTACCCTCAGTTTTATTAAAGCCATTTGCCTGAGACTTGCCAGCTTCTCACAGCAACCTCGGAGCTGGCTAATGAAGATAAAATAAGCTTCAGGCACAAATATGCATCGGAAGCTTCCTCATGCCCTTATTTGCAAGCCCAAGTCATCCACTGGTGAATGTTCTTTCCTTCACTCTGACAGCTTGGGCAGGAGTTGTACTCTCTTCTCCCGTTTTTTCACTTTGTTTTTCTGTCTCTTCCTCACTAGGGTGAGCCTGGAACTCCAGGAGAAAAGGTACTCTCAGAAGTCTTTGCTTTGAGCCTGCATTTCTGGTTTATTTTTATATTTCTTTCTTTTCCCTCTCAGGGCAGCTGAGGAATGGCTCTGTACTTCCTAGTGCCCAAATTCAGAACCTAATGGCACCTGCCAGTACAAGCAAAATGGTAGTAGCATAGCAGTGATGCCACCTGAGAGAGGGGACCATGCTACAGAGATTCCCTGCAATCTGCTTATGTTTGTGTTGATGGGAACACACAGAATCATGTAATGATAGGGGTTGGAAGGGACCTCTGAAGATCATCTAGTCCAACCCCCCTGCCAAATCAGGTTCACCTAGAGCAGGTTGCCCAGGAAAGTGTCCAGGCAGGCTTTGAATGACTTAATGAATGGAAACTCTATCACTTCTCTGGGCAGCCTCTTTCAGTGATCTACCACCCTCAAAACAAAGAAGTGCCTCCTCATATTTAGAAAGAACTTCTTATGTTCAAACTTCTGCCTGGTACTCCTTGTCCTATCACTGGGCACCACTGAAAAATGACTGGCCCCATCCTCCTGATACCCACCCTTTAAGTATTTATAAGCATTGATAAGATCCTCCCCCTAAATTTTCTCCAGGCTAAAAAGCCCCAAGTCCCTCAGCCTTTCTTCACAAGACAGATGTTCTAGCCCCCAATCATCTTCTACAGCCCCTTCTGCTGTACCCTGCAGCTGCCTTCCTTCTTCCCTCCTTACTCCACAAAACACACAGAGCACACTTTGCTTAGCAAGTATATTCACCCTCCCCTCTCACTTGTCCCATTCTGCCTCTCAGTACTTCTGTGTCCACCAAAAGTCTTCTCATGATCCTGCCTGGGGCTGTTCTCCTGTCATGCACCCTGTGAACTGCCCTGCACAGTCTTCTCTCTCTGTGTAGTGTGACCTGGTTTGAGCTCCCGCTGTGGACACAGCACAGAAATACTCTGTCACTCCCCATCACCAAGCGGTTGTCTGGGTTCTGAGCAGCTGGTTCCTCTTGCTGGAGGCTGGTTTAGGTTACAGCATGCAACAGCCATCTAACAGGCGTGTTCTCTGTCTCTTTTCTTCCCCACCAAGGGAGATCCTGGAGTCCCAGGGAGGATGGGCCCCCCAGGTTTGCCAGGGAAGAGGGGGCAGCGGGTAGGATATTGTGTGTTTGGGCTTGGTGTCCTGGCAGTGCTGTGCTGCGTTCCTGCGAGCGGGAGCTGGCGGGAGCCTGCTTTGCGTGGCATTGTCGTGCTTGTGGGGATTATGTGTCCTGTCCTGGCTTTTGCCCCCTTGGTGAAGTGTGTTTGCCTGTTTCTGCTTGCAGGATGTGAGGGGCTAGTGGCAGGCAGGGCAGCATGAGATGCCTGGGATGCAGGCTTGTCCTGGGGACAATTAAGGACAGTGCTACATCTTTCAGCTCCAGAAATATCACCCTAAAGAGGGACTCAGTAATCTTACCTCAAGAAACCTGCTTCTCTACACTCCTGTTCTAGCAGCACAGGATGTTTGCAGCAGCCCCTATGGGCATGTGGATTGAAAACTAGTGCTTGAGTGAAAAGTAGGGTGCCAAAAATGGAGCAAGGCAGAATCGGGGGTTCACAGAGGACTGGAACAGGAATAGAGATTGCCTCCTTACAAAAACCCCAAAGGCCAAACCTTTTCCTTGGGTGTGAGGTTCTGCAAATGTTTTTCTTCATTCCAGGAAGAGAAG
Source organism: Indicator indicator (assembly GCF_027791375.1). Classification (NCBI taxonomy): domain Eukaryota; kingdom Metazoa; phylum Chordata; class Aves; order Piciformes; family Indicatoridae; genus Indicator; species Indicator indicator. The sequence goes on from NC_072016.1 coordinate 36,183,338, forward strand.
CCTTAGTTTGTGGCAGCAATGTGGAGGCTCTGGTGGGGGAGGAAAGCTGATGGGGTCCTTACAGGTGGCTGAAAGCCAAATTACCTTAGAGCAAAGGGTCACTGCACTCTAGAATTGTCTCAAAAAATAAAATTGCTGCTAGTCAATTATTTTCCATGGAATCACCAGTGCATGACTCTTCCTGGAGCATTGATGCAAGTCCTCTGCATGTCAGATATTGTGCCCTTGAGGTCTGATGAGACTGGTGTGCAGCACCAGCCTCTGCAGGCAGCAGCGTGGCCCCAGGAGGAGCTCTGCGCTTGCCATGCCGATGCAGTGTACTGCTGCTGTGGGGAGAGGTAGGCACCAGCTGGGGGAAAGGTTTTGGATTGTTCTTTGTAATCTGTGCAAGTTGGTAAGCCTTGGAGGTGTGAGGATTGCATGATGGACATGGAACATCTCTTTATAGCAATAGAAACCTCTAATATCACGCTCCCTGGCCTTGCAAAATGCAGACTACAGAGCAGGATACTGTAGCCAGCTGGGTGGAATGGGCTGAATAGAAATTAGCTTCAACATTATTGGTGCTCAATGAGTGGTCTTTATTCAAAAGATGACCCAGACATCGTGGTGAACTAAGCAAAGCCACTTCACCAAGTGATTGCTGGGTGCCCTCCATTGCTCACTGCCTGGTGACATTGATCATCTCTATGGTGCCTCATGCAGCTCAGCCTGCAGGCCTTGCTCTCCAGGCATCATCACCTGCCTTTGCCATTTTTGCTACCCCTGTTTTCACTGCTTTTCACAACAAGTATTTGTCACAGAGCTTGGCTGCTGACTGAGACACTGCACTGCCTTTGTTTTTAAGAGTGTGATGAGACTGGGGTTTGGAGTTAGGGAACAGGAGAAGGAAACGCCCCTTGGGAGGAGTGGGAATGCTGGTTGTGAGATCTTTGCCAAAACAGAGGAGTGTAATTCATAGTGTAATGAGGAGGTGTAGAAACTGGGATGGACTCAGGCAGTGGATGGTTTCTGTGAAAAGAGCTGAACCATCAGGGCATGGACAAAGTCCTGCTCTCCAAATAAAATTCACGCCAGGCAACAATTTTTCTGGGTGTATGGAATGTGGAGAGCCTGCACTAAAGGCCTGTCAGGGAAAAGGGTTTAGCAGGCCAGAGTGGTAAGGAAAACTCACAGGGGCATCCTGGATGCCTTTCCCACTCAAATTCCTTTGGAGAGAAATGGTAAAATGATGTCCAGAGATTATCAAAAGGACAGGAGAAAAGGTCACTGTCCTGAGCAGGTACCACTGGAAAATGCCTTTTCTGTGCCTAAAGTGAAGGAAGAGAGGATTCAAAACCAGGAGCGGATCATCCTTTGACTCCTCCTCCAGGATGGAGGTCCTGCAGAGTCAACCCTGACCACATCTGTTTTGTCAACAGGGTGAGAAGGGACGAGCTGGTGACCCTGGGCTTCCTGGACTCCCTGGAATGAAGGTTTGCATCTTTTCTGGTTTGTTTGTGGGTTGTTTTTTTTGGTTGTGGTTTGTTTTGTGTTTGTTTTTTGTTTTTTTTTTTTTGAGGGGCTACTCTTGTCTTCTTTCCTTCCTCCCTCCTATGCACAGCTCATGACTCTTACGTCACTGTCACAGCATCTGGCAGCACGTTCTGCAGAGCTCATCTGGGTGTCAGCCCCAGCCACAGATGTGACTGGGCCACACAAAGGATGCCTTTTTGTGAGGAATTGTGGGCCTTCTTGCAGTGAGGGGGAGGCTGTGTTCCTAGGAACATGGCCATGTAATTGTGTTCCATTAGTTCGCCTTTAAAAGCATGACCTCAGATGTAATGTGACATTTTGGCCTCCCTCCTGCTCCAAGATCCACCACATGTGAGGGGCAGATGAGGTTTTTGAGTGCTGCACTGCTGTGCTGAGTTGGAAGAGTAGCATTGTGCTGGGAGAGACCCGGGGCAGGAGCACAGCAACTCTGGTTTTCCCCTGTGCTCTGAGATGTGGAGAGAAGTCACATTGTTCAAGTCAGACTTCCACAGGGCCCTTTGCCTTTGGTGAAGGGGACAGTGCACTGAATGCCATGGCCATCTCAGGAAAGGACAAGGGCCTGACCTGCTGGCAAGCAGCTTTGTGGAGAAAGACCTGAGAGTTCTGGGGAACACCAGGCTGACCATGAGTTGCTAATGTGCCCTTGTGGCCAAGAGGGCCAATGGCATCAATAAGAGTGTGGCCAGTAGGTCAAGGAAGGTTCTCCTCCCCCTCTATTCTGCCTTGGCGAGACCACATCTGGAGTATTGTGTCCAGTTCTGGGCTCCTCAAGAAAGACAGGGAACTGTTTGAAAGGGTATGGTTGAAGGGGCTATGAAGATGTTTAGGGGGCTAGAACATCTGTCTTGTGAAGAAAGGCTGAGGGACTTGGGGCTTTTTAGCCTGGAGAAGAGAAGACTGAGTGGGGATCTTATCAATACTGAAAGGGTGGGTGTCAGCACGACGGGGCCAGGCTTTTTGCAATGGTGTCCAGTGACAGGACAAGAGGTAGTGGGCACAAACTTGAACATAGGCAGTTCCCTCTAAACACGAGGAGGAACTTCTGTGCTTTGAGGGTGGTAGATTACTGAAACAGGCTGCCTAGAGAGGTGGGGGAGTCTCCATCTCTGGAGTTATTCAAAGCCTGCCTAGATGCCATCCTGTGTAACCTGCTGTAGGTGAACCTGCTCTGGCAGGGAGAGTGGACTACGTGATCTCCAAAAGTCCTTTCCAACCCCTGCCATTCTGTGATTCTGTAATGACAACTTGGTGCAAACAAAGCTTTCTGCATTTGTATCTGCTCTGTGCAAAGGTTGTGGTCTGCAGGGCTGACTGGCTGGCTAGTGACTACAGCCTGAAGCAGACATACCCAGAAAAGCCATCACCAGGTGGTTTTATCAACTCAGTTTCAACAGTTCTGTTCAAATTGAAGGCTGGGGGTTGAGGTCTGTCTGCAGGCAGCTTTATGTGGCTCTGGGGAATAGGGGCTAAGCAGCAGCACTGCAACCAAAGGGATGGTGATAGCTGTGACTGTTGGCAGGGCTCTAGGTGGAGCCCACAGGCTGGACTGCGCTGTCCTGGTTCCTAGACAGCTGGTGGCTCTGGAGCAGTGGCATTTCTGGGCTATCAAGAGGCCAGCTGATGGCCCTTGTTTTGGGCCCTATCTCGAAGCAAAGAGTTTGGCAAGTGAAATCATGGAGATACTGAACTGTGATACATGGCTTGTTCTTTCTTGCAAACAGGGAGAGAAGGGAAGTGCTGAGAATGCCCTGGTGGGAATTAAGGGAGAACCTGGCCCTCCAGGTCTGCCTGGGCCCCCTGGACCAAAGGTGAGAGGCTTTTCCTCCAGTGAGTTTTGTGTTGTGAGGGATTGTACCCAGCATAAGGTGTGCAAGGAGGGGCAAAGTTTGCCTTGATTTCTGCCTACCTCTAATTACCTGCAGAAAGGCTATCAGGTTCTGCAGGATGATCTAGTTTGTTGTTTCAAATGCTGAAGGTGAAAGAATTTGTGAACTGTGTTTTGGGGAGGAATATGCCCTCCTTGTACTCAAATAAACCACCTCTGGGCTCTATGAAAATCGATTGTTCAGAATCAAAGCTTCTAGCTCCTGTGGTATCTGAGGCAGGGTGGACACAAGGAGGTAGGATGGAAGCCCTCCAAGTCTGCTTTCCCCTTCCTCTTCTACCTCTGCAAAGAGCAACAGCAGTAAAATCCTGGCCCTTGGTAAAGGACACCAAGAGCCTTTAAACTGAGATCCCACCCCAGATGTGCTTGGAACAGCCCTCCTATGGACTTACTTTGGATCTGAACTGGGTGCTTTCCTTCATGCTGCATATTCCCTGTGTGCTGGGTGGAAGAGAAGGGCACCTGGTGTAGTCACAGCAGGAGATTTGGGGTTACCTGAGGAGAAGGTTCAGCAGGGGTGCTTGGCTGGTGCAGTCCTTCCTCCTGGGAATGCAAAACCAGCAGTGGAGTCACATCCCCTCCACACAATACAAAACCCCATCCTTTTCCTTTTTTTTTCTCTTAGGGAGAAGCTGGTGACGTTGGCCGGCCTGGCGCTGAAGGGTCACGGGGGGAAAAGGTACAGAGTGCTTCTGCACAGCTCCACTCCAGGCTCAGTAGCTGAACATTCATTCCTACATGTACAAAACTTAGCTGAAAAGGAGCATTTTAAAATCAAGCTGCCTACTCGCAGGCTGTTGTGGAGGACTAGCAGAGAACAATTACTCCTGAGTTCAAACAAGTGAAGGGATAGGCTTTGCTAACACCATGTTCCTGTTACAGGGAGAACCTGGTTCACGAGGAGACCAAGGACCCATGGGCCCAAGGGTAGGTGTCCCTTCACTAACTCTTGAAGACTTTTGGCCTTTTGTAGGGGTCTAAGGATAGTGGGACCACACTAACACTCTAGGCTGGGGCTCTCCTTTCCTGACTGATGTTCTCACCATCACTAAAAGTGCTTATCGCAGGCAATGGCTACGTTTGAGACAGGCCATTCACTCCATGCCATCATTAGAGGATGCTCCCACCTTAATGGGGAAAATTGTCTTCAGATCCACCTCAGGGTGAATGCTCATCCAGTTCCTGGATTCTGGCCTCAACTTCACCACTTACCAGACCTGCCAGCTTTGATGGTCATGGCATGGTGATCTGGGTTTGTCTGGCTACACTTCAGTAGTGTTTCTTCTACCAAATGTGGTTTTGAGAGCTTTGTTCTATTAATACAAAACTGGAAGCTACTGAAACAGATCTCTCTGAGACCCCTTTTTCAGGGTGAACAACATCTCTGAGTACCCCATGGGAAGGGCAATCTCCACACCCTGGCTAAAGAGCTGGTATTTGCAGGGCCCCAAAGGAGAGCCTGGGAAGGATGAAATGATGGACTATGATGGCAATATCAGTGAAGCTCTCCAGGTAAGCAACTGCCCTCCTGTCACATGAGGTGACTGCTAGGTGCTTTACTGTTTCCCAGAGGATGCAGGAACAATGCAGATCTGCTTCCTTGGCAGTAGCAGCAAAGGAAGTACATGGTTGTTCTGCAGTCCCCTCCATATGGTGTTTTGGTAGATACTTAGGCACCTTGTTTAGTGGATGTATTAACAGTTGACATAGAGGTGATATGAATCCCCTCAGGAGTGGCCCATGATTTGGGGTAGATGGTGAACAGAACTGCAAAGCTTCCTCAGAAGTGCATGCTGGGTGGTGTGCAGTGAGCTGTGCCCAGCTCTGGGATAGCCTGGGAAAAGGGGAAATTGTAGAATAGCAGCTCCATGGGACTCAGAGATGGGGTTTGCATTTGTTCCTCTCTCGTTTGGGACAATGTTACTCCTCCAGGAAAAAGCTTAGTTTTCAGATGACTGTTTTTCCTTTTTTGTTTATTTATTTTAACTCTTTTATTATTATCATTTTCTAGGAAATAAGAACTTTGGCCTTGATGGTGAGTTCCCAGCTTTGCTGTGTGGTTTGAAACAAGTAGCCAGGTGGCCTGACAATTTAGGTGCAGCTAAAACATTTGGCCCTTGTGGTTGGGAGCTACAGTTGGGGCAGCTGACAGCTGAACAAGAGCTTATCTTGCCTTCTGGTCTTGGCGCATGAATTCTGATCAGGCCTTTTATTTCTCCACTTCAAGAAGTAGTATGTGGTGCTCAGAAGAGGAAGGGAAGAGCAGGGGTTACTGACCAGAGCATTAAAAAGGGAAGCCTTGGGTGCCTTGCAAGAAAGCTCATACTGGGAGTCTTTGGTGTACACTTCGTGATGGGAAGACATAATTTCACTGCACATCAAGCTGTTTGACATAACAGCCCTGCACAAAAGTGATCATTTAAACCAGCAGTGACTAGAAGCCCTTTGAAGACAGAGAAAGGCAAAGTAATCATTTTGAGACAAAATAAGAGAACAAATGTCCTTTTATTTTGCTTCTTGGGGAAAGAACAAAAAAATGGGTGCAATTAGCCATGTTGCCCAGAGCCGCATCCAGCCAGGTCTTAAAAACATCCAGGGATGAAGCTTCCACCACCTCCCTGGGCAACCTGTTCCAGTGTCTCACCACCCTCATGGGGAAGAACTTCTTCCTAATGTCTAACCTAAATCTACCTCCCTCTAGCTTGGATCTGTTCCCCTAGTCCTATCACTACTAAACACCCTAAAAAGTCCCTTACAGCTTTGTTGTAGCCCCCTTAAGATACTGGAAGGCCACAATAAGGTCTCCTCAGAGCCTTCTCTGCTCCAGACTGAACTGCTTAAGCTGTGTTTGGGCTCTAAGCAGCAGTGTTTGCTATGACATCTATTCTAAATATACTTTTGTAGATAGAAAGGAAAAACCTTGATAAGCTCATCTCAGTTTCAGGAGCAGATAGCTGTGGTCACTGTTTGTTTCCTCTCATGCAAATATAAAGAAATAAATACTTATCCACAGCTGGCTCTGGGCTGACCTGCTGTTCACTCAGGACTCTCATCACTCAGCTTCCCAAGCAAATGCAACTTCAGGAGTCCCTGGGAAAATTGCCCCACTATCTCCCTTTAAACTCAGAAGAGCTGTTTTGTATCCAAATCACAAAAATGATAATGTTGATAATCTGAAAATGAGCTTTTCTTTATCTAGGGACCCCCAGGACTTCCGGGTGTGGCTGGACCTCCAGGGCCACCAGGGCAGAAGGTATTTGCTCTGTTCAGCACTTGTAGAGCTAAGGGAAACACAGGAGCAGTATGGAAGGACTCATTCTGTTCTCTCTGGCCAGCACCATCAGACTATCCTGCTGGCCTCTGCCACTCCTCCTCATGCACAATATCCTGAAGATCTCTTTTCCCATAATGATAATGCCATAACTGAAAGATGAAAGTCCTTCCTACTTACCCTCCCCTTTAGGAAGCAGCTCATGGGAACAGATCTCTGCAGGGATAGTGCTGGCTAGGGACCGTTACAGCACTGGGGCTGTGAGCTGTTAGGATAAACAATGCTGGGGAAATTCTCAGGCAGTCACATCATGTGTTGTTTCAAGAGGGGGTTCCATGCTTTTTATCATGACTATTAGTTAGCAGAGCCCCTGCAGACTATTTCTGTAATGCCCACCCTTCACCATAGTTGCTTTCAAACTGTTTCAGGGTGAAATTGGCTTGCCAGGTCCTCCAGGCCACGATGGAGAAAAGGTAAGACATGGTGCCCCTGTGGGTTGCTCTTTCCTTCCATGGTCTTTTCTGGAGTTAGTATGTTCCATCTCTGTCCCTGACATTGCACAGTTGCTTTTCTCTGAGAAGAGAAAAGTGTTTTGCTTCACAAAAACGAGCATGAATAGCTTACCAAAGTCCTAACTTAGGAGGGGTGGCTGGGTTGGCATGACAAATCTACTGTGTGCTGCCCTGATTCCTCCACGGGCATTACTGAGAGTGAGAGGATGAAAGAGGCTCTCAGCTGGGGGCTCACTCTGCAGGAATAACTTCACTGTCGTAGTTTCACACCACGTTGTGTGGGTTTCTTGTAGGGTCCACGTGGCAAACCTGGAGAAATGGGCCCCGCTGGCCCTCATGGACTGCCAGGAAAGGATGGACCACCTGGAATAAAGGGAGAGCCAGGCCAGACTGGGGTCACAGGAGAGAAAGGTGACAAAGGAGAGCCAGGACAAGCTGGCTCACCGGTGAGTAAATTGAAGGCTCTTGGAGAACTGCTGGTGCTCCAGGTTATGGGGCAAGGTCCTGGGACTTCTCAGATACCTCAGAGCCTTCTGAGGTGCATGCTGGAGGCACCTCATTGCTGCTGTGTGAAGTGTGTTAGTACAGAAGCAAGGTCTTGGCTCCCTGGCAGATGTGTTGTCCTTTGTGCTGGAGTGGCTGTCCTCAGCTTCCTGCCCTGCTCTCTGAGCACTGGGTCATGTCCTCTGCTTGCAGCCTGGGCTGTTGCTTAAACTGAGCCACCACTGTAATTAAGCAAGCCTGTGACTGTGAGCCAGGCAGCTGGGGTACCAGCACGCACCCTCCTAGGGGGGCAGTTGCATGAGGTAACCCCTTGCATCCCTGCCACTAACTGGGGCAGAACGTCCAGCCTCCCAGCTTCAGTCTGTCATGTCCCCAGCACCAGTCAGGAGGGGTTTATGCAATGAGTTTTTGCTTCTCTGCAAGATTTCTGGGATAAAGATTTCTGCTGTCACAAGAGCCAGCAATGGGGGGGAATAATTCCTAGCAGGGACTCCCACAAACTGTATAACTGTGAGCAGAGCTTGGAGACAGGAAGGCAGTTTCCCATCCCCACTCTGGGGACTGGCACATCCATGGTGACAGGAGGATGTTCAAGCATTTACATGTCCCATTTCAGTACTAGTGAAGTCCTGCGTTTCTCTGGGCACCTGCTGGTTGTCTGGGTTTCCACTGTGTTCTTGGGATGACCAGAGTCAGTCATGGTGTTTCACGTATGTCTGCCTGACCTAGCCTTGCAAAAAATCTACAAATCTTTCTTGATCCATAGGGTCTTGATGGCCCCACTGGAGAGAAAGGCGAACGAGGTGACCAAGGGATGCCAGGACCATCAGGATTGCCAGGTCCCATTGGACTTCCAGGATTGACAGTAAGAGTGAAAAGGACAGGCTGTTCTTTCCTGTTTAGTAAAGAGCGATCAAGAATAGAGCAACATGCAAGGGTTCATTCCTAAAGTGCTGAGTATCTCGGGAGCCTCAGACTCCTGCTTATGTGCTTAGGTGTGGCTGAATGCCCATCATGTCTTCAGCAGCAGTCAGGGATCCAGCTGGGCATTATCTGCTCCTGTTGGTATCTGGAGGGGCTGGCTCTGGCAGAGCCTGTGTGGCTAAGTCAGCTGAGATGCCTCCTTTGCTGGCAGCATGGTACCATTGAGACCTCCCTTAGAGGCTGCAGTGCAGCAGAGAGTCGTCAGGCCACTGTTGGGGTGAGGCAAGCAAATTCCTGTGGCACTTTCCTTGTACAGCCATGAGATGCTACTCCTGGAGGCCTCCCTCCCTGTAGGGTGACTCCTCTGGAAGCAAAGTTGCAGGAGAGCTTCAGGTGAAGCTGTTTCTGTAATTCATGGTATGTTCCCACTCCTCCTTTGGAGAACTGCAGCTTGCCAGCATGTGGAGGGTTCATAGATGGCTTCTGATGGAGACTCCAGAGGGTGGCTGGTGGTGACAGGGTCTGTTGTTGTGTGCAGGGAGAGAAGGGTGAGCATGGAGACAAAGGAAGCCCAGGAGAATCGGTAGGTCACTTTCCTCATTCTCCTTCCGTGGCCCCGGCAGTAAGGGAGGGATGACTTGGCAGCAGTGCTGCTGAAAACTAGCACGTCCCACCTTCTTCTGGTGACCCCCTTCACTGAGGACAGCAAGCTTTGTCTGGTGGGACTGACTTGACAGTCACCTCTAGCCCTATGTCTCCCTTACACAAGAACAGCCTAGGCTCATGACAAGCCATCAATGATGAGTGCCTAGGGAAGAACAGATGATCATGGGAAGCATAACAAGTCTTTCCTCTGTGGTGGTGGTGAAGGGATTTCCTGAGCAATATTTGCATGCATCCACATACATACTTCAATAGATCTAGGGTTCTGGAATTTGCTCTTTCTCCCCTCAAAGCTCACCTCTAGCTTTTCTAGCTCCCTGCAGCTAGGGTCACACAGGCTGTTAGCACACCCTTCTGTGTGTATAGAGTCAGCCACCTTCTTTCCTATCATTTGAAACAGCTGCTGGCTGTTGACCTTGTGCCTCCTTGCAGGAATGGTGGTAGAATAGTGGAAGACGACCTTTTTCTGGCACAAACTCACAGCCTTCCCTCCTCCTAAATACCTGCAACTGCTGCATAACCCTTCTCAGAGTCCTGCTGCTGCTTCTTCTTCTCAACCACTCTGTCCTGGATTGATGCTATTTCTTAATGCAGTCCTTAGCAGGGATCTGGGTTTCCAAAACCTGTGGAGCTCTGCTTCATCCTCTGTCCTGCCTCACCTCTGAGCAGTTCCCCATCACCTGCTGAGGGAGCGGATTATGATAGTGATTTCTCTGGCATTGCTTTCTAGATATCTGGCCCCCCTGGACCCCAGGGCCCACCAGGACCTCCAGTAAGTTTTGAGCGCTTCACTTGAGGAGCAAGAGGAATGAGGACAGAGTGGAAAGTGGCAGGGGAGGGTTCTGGGTGGAGAAAAGAACCAGAAACACTGCAGCATTGAAACAGGAACATGCTTAGTATCACTTCAAAAGCCACCCCCAGGGTAGGTCAGAGCCAAGGTGGGCTGGGTGGATAAAGAGAGAAGGTTACATTAGGCTGAGATGAAAGGGAAGACAGTAGCAAGATGGGATGGATGGAATTAAAGGGATCAACTGCAGAAATGGCCTTAATAGCAAGCCTGGCCCACTGCCAGGTTGTTCTTGGCGAGCCTCCTCATTACCAGATGAGAACGGTACATCGAGTGCCCTCTACACAAATAAAGAGGCCTTCAGGCTAAGCAGTTGTGCTCTCAGAGTGATGGAAAGTGAAAGCTCTATACTGCACACTGTGACACCTGACCTTTAAAGCACATCCTTAAATGTTACTAATATCTTGTCTTTCATCCCCAATACACAGGGTCTTCAGGGCCTGCCAGGACCCAAGGTAAGGATGCAAAACATTACATCCTGAAATGTTACTAGAGTTGTCCCAGGTGCAGGAATTTCCTTCAGTAACAACTTCTCGGCTTTCAAATGTTACTTGTCTTCCATCTTGGTAAGAGGGCAAATCCGTCTGGATATTTTCTTGAAGGAAATGGATTAGCACCTCTCACTTGAGGACACAGAAAATGGGTCATTCTCTTCAGTTTTTTCACCCAGAGAAGTGAGAAGTCACTAGCCCTTGGATATCTCTCTGTGAGAACACAACTGAAATCTTTGTCTGAAGGGTGATTGAGTTCTAGCTTAAAATGAGGTTCTATACCCTGTAACTTGGCTGTAAAGCCACTCAAGAACTTGATTTTCTTGGTGATTAGACTCAAGACCTTGATTGTTCTTGGTGATGAGAAGCTTTCTGACCTCCATCTCAATGTGCTTATACCCAGCCTGCATCATTGGTTTCCCTACTGTGAAACAGCACCTAGATTAAAACATCCTTGAGAGGAAACATTCAAGAAGAGCTGCCTTTTTCCTCTGGCATGCTTGGCAAAGACCAGAAAATGTAGAAAGTGTCTTAATTGTTCTGGTTGTGTTCAGGACTTGGCTCCCAGCACCATTTGGGTGCTAAAGGGGCTGGTGTATTTATCCTGATTCATCTTTTTTCCCCGTGTTGCTTACAGCTAGAGTTACCTGTCTCACTTACCTGTACCTCACCAGCCACTGCTATCCAGTGTCTGGAGAGCTATAAGGTGCAACTGTCTTTGGGGTATGTGCCAGGCAAATGGAGGTGAACATCTGGCACAGCACAGGCTGGATAATAGGCAGAGGAAGTACTGCACCAGTTCCTCCTTGAGCAGAGGATCCATCTGGGCTTACACAGTCAGTGCAGTGAGGTGAGCTGAGTGTGCAAGGTTTTGTTCCATCCCTGCAACCTGCAATAAACCTCTTTGTAAAGAGGCTTTCAGTAGTGGAGGAAAAGTATCTCCTGCCCTTTGCAGACACATCAGATGTGAGCAACTCTTGCAGGTGATGGGGCAGTGGTAAGGGTAGTGAGGCACAGCAGGATGGAAACCAGAGCCCTGGCAGATGGAGCCAGCAATGTAGTGTCCTGTAATCATAGAGGAGTACAGCAAGCAGGAGGGCTGATTCTCACAGCTTGGTTCTTCAATGCTTCTGTTTCAAAATGTAACCAAGATAATCTTGTAAAATGCCTTGTGAACAGGATGGGGGTGAGGGGTGAAGGGGGGGGAGAAGCTTTGTGTTACACTTTGAATTTATGAAAAAGGGGTAATTGGTTTCATATTATTTTAGAATTTATAATACTGCATTGAAAAAAATACAGCTGGAAAATGAATGATGCCATTATTCCCCCACCCCCAATGTTGAATCTGATGCCTTTGCATTTACAAATGTCTTTCCAAAAAAGATTTTGATATGTTTTATCTTCCAAGCTTATAGACTCTTATCATTCACTTCCAATGAATTCACATCTTAAAATGTGAATCCACACAATCAGATAACTCCTGGTTACTTATATTTGTCTGACACTCCCTGCAATAGCAGGGACAGCAGCACAGAATTAAGCTCAGTTCCCTTTTGACCATCATTACCCCCTGGGCCTGAATCTCCTCTTGCTGCTGTTGACTTAAAGCAGGTCACAAATGACACAGAGGTCATTTGACTGATACTGGTTATCTTCAGACCGGGCTTAGAATCAGGCTAAAGCATTGCCTTGCTGCCTCCTGTATTCTCTCTGCTGCTCTGGCGCTCTTGGAAGGGGGGAAGTTTGTTATATAAGTGGTGTTATAGGGAGTTTATTTTCTGCTCCATCCTTCCTTTAGGGGGAAGCAGGGATTGATGGACTGAAAGGAGAGAAGGGTGCCCAGGGTGAAAAAGGAGACAGAGGGCCACTGGGATTACCCGTAAGTATCCAGGAAGCAAGCAGCACTTTGAGCCAAACTTGTATCAGCTGTAAAAAGATCCCTCAATAGGAGACGTACGTGGGGGTGTGATGTGTAACGTCAGAAAGAAGTGATCTATGAATAACCCTGCCCTGGCTTTGTAAGCTCTAAATCTCTGTACAGAACCTTCCTCTCTTAGATTTGCTGAAGAGGTCAGTGATCAATTCTCACTTCTGGTGGGATGGGGAAAAACAAGCAGTAGCTCTCCTGTGGCTTCTTTGCACTTCAGGGCAGTGGGACAAGACCAGAAACAGGAGTCAGGAAATGCCTTCCCAGCTATTTGTCACCTGGGCCAAGCTTTGTACAAAAGCTTGGTAGCCTTGAATATGTCCATCTTTTCTGCTAGCCAAAACTTTCCTGTCACTTCTGCCACGGAAGCAGTGCTTTCCCTGGCAGGGAGAAGTGTGCTGTATTCCCTGCTGTGTGTGAACTCAGTCATGTTAGAGTTAGTGATAGTGCCCTGCTTGTCTTAGCAAGGAGGGGAAGTGCCAGAATTGTAAAGAAGTTACAGGAGCTGTAGATCCCAACCTGAATGCAAAGCCCTTAGCTCACATCTGCTAAAAGCCTCTTTGCCCAATGTGTGGGCTGACCGCTGGTAACCGATTAGTGGTAACTCAATCCCACCAAGATGCTCTACCAGCCCTTAAGTTCTCTCATAAAAAGCACTGGTGGCAGAGCATGCCTTCTCCTGCTGGACATACTGCCTGGAAACAAGCACTGCAAGGTGCATCTTGTGTGCTGTGTGACTTTGTTGGCCTGTGCTCCATCACCCAGATCTCTTGTCCCTGACTTTGTCCTGTCCTTCTTTGTAAAATGTTTTCCTCTTTCAGTTGTGCTACAGAGCAGTTATCTCCCCTCCTAACTCTAAGCACTGAAGTGAGCTCATCATGAGTGTATTCACTGTGGCTCCAAGCAGAGCGGGCAGGGAGAAAGTGATGCTTTCAGAAGGCTCAAATGCTCAAGCTGTGCCTCAGTGAAGCAGGGAGAAGTAAAAACCCAGTCCCCATTTTGCCCAGAGAAACTCAAAGAGAAGCTTTCTGTGTGAACAGTTATTCCCTCCAGTCTGTCTTATCAGGACAGGAGAATGAGATCCTTGTGACAGTCTGCACAGAAGATGCCCCAGCAGTTATCCTGACAAGTTCCTCAGTGCAGCAGGGAATGGGCTGGCTGGTTCTCCTACGGCAATGAGCCCCGTGAGAACCTGGGGTCCTTTGGCTTTTTGCACGATGCTTTTGAGCTCTGGAGGGTGAAAGACTTGGCTCAGAATGGCCCTCTTAGAAATGTTTTGTGTATGGATCAACAGTATCAGCTGGCCAACTAGGAAGCATGGTTACTGAGCTGTTAGGAAGATCAGAGAGAGCGTAGGCCTTGTATCCCTCCCCAGAGCTAGCCAAGTCTCTCCATAAGTTTTTCCATGCCTGATCTGGTGTGTTTTCAGCCTGTCAAACTAACTGCAATGCCAGACAGGTACTGAACTATTTCAAAGGCAGATTGTAAAATCCCACAGCTGGATCTGCTGCCTTTTCATGTGTGACTTAGGGCTTGACATCATGCCAGAATTTCAGGGCATTTTGGCACTTGTCTCCAGTAGCCTGGGGCTTCTCTGTATGGCCAGCAGGCTGAGGAGCCTGTCATAATCGAGTGAAGAAAAAGTATTTGGTACTTACCTTTCTCTCCTGGTCGCTGTTAAAGACAAGACACTAGGCTAGCTAAAAGATGTAGACTGGAGCAAGCAGCTAAGTGTTGAACTACAGGACCTGGGTTTCCTGGTAAAAGCTTGAATAGCTGATGGCTCTGCATGGCTTGTAAATACCTCTGTGACCAGAGGCTTCTAAGCCTTCTGTCTGGTCCATTGCCCAGACTGTCACATTGGGGTTTTTTTCATCACCTGTCACAGAACAGCTTCCTTCGGGTGGGGTTTTCTTAGGCACTGAAAGGGGGAAATTTGCATTCTTAAGGGGATCTGAAAGCTGCAGGTCAACATTATGTGTATTCAGTGTTTCTGTGTTTTTGTTGGTTTGCTTGTAAGTACCATTACTTATCCCTGAGATCTTAATTTTTGTTTATTGCAAGCATATGTTTGTCTCAAGTCACTGCTTTATTCACCTCTCCCCTCTCCTTTCCTCCCTTTCCTCTTGCCTTGTTTTTGTTAACCCTCCTCCATCTGTTCAGGGTGCTTCAGGTTTAGACGGCAGGCCTGGACCACCGGTGAGTTCCATTTCTCCATTACCCTACGTTCCTCCTCCTCCCCAGTATCGTGACTTGTCTCGTCTCTTCCACCACAGTCTTGTTTACACCAGGAATAACCTTCTTTTCTCCAAAGCAGCCTTGGAAGGAGGGTCAAACTTGGGCTGAGAAGTGATGTCACATGCTTGTCTATTTTGATGCTAAGGGTCTGCCTGGTTCCTGGGATGACAGCCACTTGTTCCACTTTGTCTCAGTAGCTAGATGAATAAAACCTCTGCATGGTTCCATGATGCTTTCTTCTCCTGTCCTCTACATTGTGAGGGGTCTCCATCTCATTGTTCTCCATGGCAGCCTTGCTTGCTGCCTGTTCATGACAGTAGCTCAGTTTTGTCTTGCATGTAGTAAAGCTAGTATGCTTTGTCCTGTGATCAAAAACCTTTGTGTGTTGTTCTCACAAACAGTGCTGAAGTTGCATCTAAAAGGTGTTCTGGATGCAGGATGAGCTTCTCACATCTCAGCAACAGAATGCCATGAAACTTCAGCAACTCCCTACACACTTTTCTTGGTCCCAGATACCTGGAGGGACAGGTGGTGGAGTGTATTCTGGTCTTAGGGTATGCATCTGAGACGTTGTGACATTTAATAGTGGAGCAGGAAGATGCAGGATTCCTCTCTCTCATTCCCAATTCATTGTGAGATGTGAAGGACATAAACTCCTTGTGCCTAAACTTCTCAGTCTGTCAAATTCAGAATGAGACAAGGCAAGCTAACCTGGTTCTGCAGATCATTCTGCTTTTCTTGGGTAACAAGCTGCTAATTAAGGGCCCTATATTTTTAACCCCTCCTGGGAAATCACACATCACCCATGTGCAATCCATTTGGGTGTTTGAAAAGAAAAAAACAATTTATCCTCCTTGGTGTAACTGGAGATCAGCTGCTCTTACCAGAAGCTGAATGGCAGTTTTCACACTCACTTGTCTGGGAAAGTGTAGATATAATGTTAGAAGTGTGCAGGTGAGATCTCAATGTATGCCACAGCAATAAATGATCCTAAAGTTGTGCACAGAATCTGTGCAGTGGGTTGGAAAGGACCTCTAGAGGTCATCTAGTCCAAGCCTTCTGCAGGTACATCCCCAACTAGGTCAGGTTGCTCAGAGCCTATGTGCAGGCAGTTAAGGTTTCCATGATGTGAACTCCTGTGCACAAATCCAAGGGGAGCTTGATTTTTTTGCTTCCTTTGCTGTTCTAAAGTTGTGTGGTGCACAGACTGCTTCACCACTTACATTCTGTAAATATTCTGATCCATGAGCCATCCTGCTCAAATCAGAGGGGTTACTTTAGTGAGTGCAAGCTCCCATTAAAAAGTGCAAGGCTCTCTTCCTGAAGGCTGTTAGAAAAAGGCTTCCCTGTGCTGGAAGGTTCCTCTTCTGTTCTTCCTAGAAGGCAGGTCTCAATTATCTCATTGTTGAGGCTCCATGAAGGAACTGTGGCTCAATATCTGAGTGGTTAGCAGAGCTCTTGACAACCTAGAAGTATGTGCTGTAGGGTTAGGAAGGTAAGTGCCTCTCTGTAGTGTGTAGTGAGATGGCTGTTCTGTACACTGCAATTTCTGAAGGCTCTGCTTCACCAATACTGCAGACTGTGGTCTGGGAGAGCTGTAAGGGACCCTTCAACAGAGGTCACTTCACAAGTTCAAGGAGTCTATACAGAGCTTAAAGTGCCTGAATCTTTTTCTTAGCCAGCGGAACTGTTTGCCTGACTGCTGCACTGCCCATTTTCAAGCTAAGCGGTGCTTGGGTTAATTTCCCAGAGCCCAAGCAAGTCTCAGCAGCCCTGGGAAGTCAGTTGGGAGTGGTGGTGAGAGATGGCCTCAGTGTCAAGGGGTTAGCAAAAAGATGGAGCTTTCCTGTCAGCGTGACTGAGAGTCTGGTGGAGTGACATAACTGGCAGAAATGGAGCAGAGGGTCTGGGACTGAATGGGACCCCTCTCAGTTTGCATCTGCGCTCAGCTCTGCAGCACGCTGTCTTGCATGGCTGACTGGCTGCCTGCCACCAAGTAACCAAACTGCTTTCATTTTTGCTCAGCTCAACTGACTCCAGGGGAAGGAAAACATTATAATGAAATAAAAAGAAAATTGCTTATCAGAACATCTTTATTCTGCTACAGCTTTCAGCCTTGTCTGATATAAACTAGAAAGGTACAGTTCCCTGATGTGGAACTGGTAGAAATGCCTGCTGCAGTACTTGCCAAGAGATAGCTTCAGAATCAAAACTGAGGCTTTGTAGAATGGTGCTGATCCAATGCAGCAGTTCCCACACTCTTCAAATGGCCTGAAACAACTGCTTCACATGCATTGCCACCAACACTGAAAGCTGTAGTGGTGCCAGGTGTCTTCTGCCACCAGACTGTCCCTCCCAACTGTGCTTTTTCCTAAAGGAGCAGCAGTGTCTCCTGGCTTTTAGTGAAGCCTGAAAATAAACCCCATCCTGATGTGTTTTCCTTCCTACAATCACAGGGTACTCCAGGACCAATTGGGGTTTCGGGACCAGCAGGACCAAAAGGAGAAAGGGTGAGTTTGCTTCAGAACTGGCCAATGTTCTGTGACTTCTTTGAGGGTTCCACAGCTCTCTGGCACAGAGAAGCTTTAGGTTTTTCTATAGCTGGAACTGTTCTCTCCTTGTGCAAATAAGACCCTCAACTGGACATCCTTGGGTTTTGAGTATCTCATCCCTAGGTTTTTTAGGTGTTTTGAAACATGTTCTTGTCATAGAATCATAGAATGGTGGGGGTTGGAAGGGACCTCTGGAAAGCCAATCACATCCTGGGCTGCATCAAGAGAAGCATAGCCAGTAGGTTGAAGGAGATGATTCTCCCCCTCTTCTCTACTCTGGTGAGACCCCATCTGGAGTACTGCATCCAGTTCTGGAACCCCTATTACAAAAAAGATCTGCAGGTACTGGAATGTGCCCAGAGAAGGGCCATGAGGATGATCAGAGGGCTGGAGCTCCTCTCCTATGAGGACAGACTGAGAGAGTTGGGGCTGTTCAGTCTGGAGAAGAGAAGGCTCCAAGGAGACCTTCTTGTGGCCTTCCAGTATCTTAAGGGAGCTACAAGAAAGCTGGGGAGGGACTTTTTAGGGTGTTGGGTAGAGATAGGACTAGGGCGAATGGAGCAAAACTAGAAATGGGTAGATTCAGATTGGATGTTATTTCTTCCCCATGAGGGTGGTGAGACACTGGAACAGGTTGCCCAGAGAGGTGGTAGAAGCCTCATCCCTGGAGGTTTTTGCAGCCAGGCTGGATGTGGCTCTGGGCAAGCTGCTCTAGTGTGAGGTGTCCCTGCCCATGGCAGAGGGGTTGGAACCAGATGATCCTTGAGGTCCCTTCCAATCCTAACAATTCTATGATTCTAAATGGAGTCCAGCCCCTTTTTTTCTATAGTGCTGCTGTAGCTGTTTGTACTGAACAGGAATGTAACCATTTCTACTCTTTTGTCTCCATTTCAGGGTAGTAAAGGAGATCCTGGAGTTGTAGGACCAATGGGGCCAGCAGGGCTTCCTGTAAGTATGGGAGTGCTAGGCATTTGTTATCTACAGTGCCTGTTCCCTGCTGCAGTTGATGGCTTAAGATGCTGCTTGTGATTTCAGCCAGGTTAGAAGAACCACAGTTACAAGCTTGTGTACACTACGGGAACAACAGGAATAGCCTGGTAGCTTCAGAGTAATGTCAGAGAAGGCAGTGGATGAAGCTGAAGGGAAACTGTTAATTCACCTTGATCCTCAAATTACTAAAAGAAGCTGCATGGGGCTCCCAGGATACATATCTCAGTCCAAATGCTTTTGAGCTTTGTTTACCTTCCCACAGCTTGGGTGTCTGCCTTCCTCATGTCTGAGAAGGCCCTGTCCTGCCCCTGCAGTGATGATCCTGCAACTCCACTGTTTGGGGTTACTTGTTGCAAAATGGTGCCAGTGTTGGAATTCTGGTTTTATGTAATCATGGAGCTGCTTTGTTGTTTAACACACAAAAAAAGAAGTTTGCTGCTTTTTTCAGGGGCTGCTGAACTAGTTTTGGTTTTAATTTGAAGAACCTTAGAATAGCAGTAGAGGTATTACAAGCTTGGATGGTCTAGGGGAGGTAAAGAGAAGCTTGTCTGCTGGAAAAGTTGTGGATTCTTTTTGCTATGGAGCAATTGGGACAAATGGAAAACCTAAGATCCTGGGTGCTCCTGTTTCTCTTTTTGAGTGGGAATACAATAGGGCCTACTTGGTTTGAAATATTTCTTTTTGTGTTGCTGCATTTCAGGGTTTACAAGGTCTACCTGGTGACAAAGGGATGCGGGTAAGTGACCAGGCAAACTTCTTGTATTTAGTTACTAACTTCCTCAGGCAGTGCCAGACTGGTTAACTCCTGAGCAACCCCCGAGTAGCTGGCATGTAGTGCTGTCTGCTAGATCTTCATATAAGTAACTTTACAAACTCATATTTTAGGTGATACCTGTCCCTGTCACCTGGGACATTGTGGTAGTACCTCCATATGAAAGCTCAAGGATGGATTTTTACTTGATAGATCAAAGAACCATGGAATGAATTCATAGAATGGCCTAGGTTGGAAGGGACCTTAGAGATCTTCTTCTCCAGCCTCCCCACCATGGGCAGGGATACCTTTCAACTAGACTGAGCTGCTCAAGGCCTCATCCAACCTGGCCTTGAACACCCCCAGGGAGAAGGCAGCCACAACCTCCTTTGGCAACCTGTTCCAGAGTCCCATCACCCTCATACTGAAGAACTTCTTCCTAAGATCCAGTCTAAACCTACTCTCCCTCGGCTTCAAACCATTCCCCCTTGCCCTATTGCTTACACAGTCTTATGAAAAGTCCCTCTGCAGCCTTCCTGTAGGATCCCTTCAGGTATTGGAAGGCAGCTCTGAGGTGTCCCCAGAGCCTTCTCTTTTCCAATGTGTTCGTCACTGTCACAGCTCTGCTCTCACTGCAGCATGGGGCTTCATGTGTAGTAGAGTTAGGCCAACCTGGCATGCTTTAGGAGTCCTGCTCATCTGTTTACTGATGTGTGTAGGGACTCCCATGAGAGTTAGCTGAGCTGGGGCCAGCAAATCTCATTATGTTACTTGTAAATTTCCCCTGAAGCATGAAAAAGAAGGTTGCTCTCTAGCAAATAGTCCCACAGAGAATTTGGGAGGTGGAAATTGGGGAAAGAGAAATGAAGTTTGCCTGCCTTAAAGAGTTAGGCATGAAATCTCCTCAGGTGTTATCCTGAATGGATGTGATGGAGAAGATTTGGGTCAAAGCCAATAGTGTGCTTGACTGCTTTTCTGTGTTACGGAAAGATAAAGGTTACTAAAAAGTGCATTTTGAGAAGCTTGCTGCTTTTTCATCAGGTTTCCCACAACACAAGGGATTTCTTTTGTTGAAACCAGTTGGGATCTGTAGTTGAGTATCATTTATGTTTAAAAATACCAATGACTTCTGGATGAGAATCGTGGTAAGATTCCAGTCGTATAAACATGCCAGGCAGTTCAATGCAGTGCACACAGCTATGTCCTTACACCTGTGCTCACACAACACCACGCACCTTCCCTTCCCAAGGCCTCTGGTATCACTTAAGTAGATCTAGAAGTGTAAAGTTTTGTAGTGCATGTGCCTGTGTGGTGATTTTATTATATGAATTTGCTTTTGATACTTAGTAAGTGTTCTGTGTCCCTCATCTGCAATGAATATCTCGCCTCGCTCTGCACAGAATGGGCAGTTTTGGAAAGCAGTAGCCAACTGGCATCTTAAACTAGGGGAGAGAGGTCTAAGTTTCATAGGAGCTCCAAAGTTCTCCCCTTTTTTAATCATTGCATTTCTGGCTTTGCTTCTTAACTTCTCCTTCACTGAGATGTGTTTTGTTTTGTTTTGTTTTGTTTGTGTGGCTTCTAAATAAAAATTAACTTTAAGAGAATTCCTAGACTTTTTCAGCTGGTTTTTAAATTGGGTGTTTTAAATAAAAGAAGGTTCTTTCACTAGCTGTAGATGGGGTTTCTCTGAGCTCTCATATAAAAGCGAATGAAAGCTGGGAGAAACTGCAGCTTTGTAGAGCTGCTTTGTCTGAATTCATTAGTGACATCTCACAAGTACCATTTAGCAGAACTGGAGGTAGTGATGTTTCCTCAGGACTTGCCCTGCAGCCCCATATCCCCAGCAGAGCGCTAGGTCTGCCCTGCAGTGGGGCACAGCTTCTGCATCAGAACCTCCTCAATAGTGTGAGATAGTCTCTTCCAACTGCTGGAGAAACGATGGCAGCAGTTCAGCCAGGAGACTTCAAAATGAGCAAGAGGAAAGCTGTGAAGTGAGACAAGGAGGGCAGCACTCCACTTCTGCTCTGCAGGGGGCTGTGATGCAGTACCCACCTCTCTGGCAGTGGGAGATGTGCCCATTTGCAATGCCTTTCTCTTTTAGACAGCAGCAATCTGCACAACACTTTAAGATTTTCAGTGCTGAGCACATTACAGATGAGGACCTGTTTTGTTAAGCTCCCAGATAGTTTGCCTACCTCCTCTCTGTTTAGGCTGAGTAGTGCTTTTCAATTCCCACAAATGCTCCTGCTGCCGTTTGTTTCAAATGGCGGGAGATCACCATTGCTGGGCCTGGGGACAGGCAGTGACAGTGTTGTAGCAATGGGAACTGATGACCTTCCAAGTAACCCAGCTGAAAAAGTGTCAACCCTGCACCGGTGTTACCAAGCCGACATCTTCACTGTTCTTTTAATGCCTGTGTTTTTTATCTTGTGTGTATGTGTGTCTTCCTCGCTCCTACAGGTCCACCTTTGTCCCCTTTATCCCTTCCTCCTCTTCCGCCTTTCTTCCTGGTTCCTTCCTCCTTCCTCCAGAGCAACCCATGCTGCATTTTCCTGGATTATCCTCTCTGTTCCAGTGCTTGGTTCTGGGTGACTTCTCCTCATTGCCTCTCCTCTCCCATCCATCTCTCTTGCCAGCTTGGGGTTTAACACATTTTTTAATTAAAGCAGCAGCATCCTGTGCTGATTTTATCCCTTAATTCCTTTAACTTTGCCCACAAAACCCTAAATTCAGTTCCCTGCACAGCAGCCCCTTCCCTGTTTCATGCTCAGCAGCCTTAAGATTTTCCTGTGTTATACAGAAAGATTTGCTAGAGATGCAACTGGCAAATACCCACATCAGACCCTGCTTTGTCTGGCCTGCTGCTGAGGGGATGGATCCTCCCTTGGCGAGGAGTCATTCCCTCAGCTACTTTTGTAGCTGGCTTTTGTTGAGCTCAGGCAGCCCCTCCACAAGAGAAAAAGCCTTCTCTTGGAGTGTGATTTTCTTAGTTTGTTTCCTGCCTGCCCTGGCTCTGCTATAACTCAACTGGAGCCTGCAGAGAAACTGTAATATCAAACTGTTGTGAGAATGACACCTTCCTGGGGTCTGTGTTGCCAAATAAGAGGGCCAGGGTAGGGCTGGTCCTGTGCCTGGTGGGTTTTTGTTGGGGAGTACTACTCAGAGCATCCCGAAAGACAACCAGGCTGTTGGGACTGGGTACTTCCTTCCTTCCTTCTCAGCTTCTTTGCTATTTAGCAATGCTGACACACCCCAGTGCACCAACCACTGTAAGACTCAGGCAAGCACACTCCTTCAAGTTAAAGCTTTGCTGCTTTAGCATACAGAAGTAATTTTACATCATAAAATATAAAACACACCCCCAATTCTCCCCCCACCCCCCAAAGAAACAAACAATTAACAAACATCAAAGTGTACCTCCTAAGAACACCCAACCCTCAGCTTTTATGGAAAAGTTACTAAACAGCTTCTAAAACACTCCCATGAGTAAGGATTTCCTTAAGAATGAGAATTCAGAGTGGTAAGAAGAGTACAACTGATACAGGATCTCTGTGCCAGTAGTGCCTTCCTGCCACAGCAGAGATCAGCAGCATATCCTATCATCTGAGGCACCAGATGGGCTCTGGAGCTCCTGTGGCAGAGGAAGGACCTTCCCAGGTGGCTGGAGGTAGAGCTGCGGTAGCATGCTGCTGGTCAGAGGAGGGTTTTCCCATCCTATGGGTCTAGGTTCTGCCAGTTCCCAGCAGGTGCTTCTCTGAATGTGCAGGCAGCTCAAAGAAGCAGCCTCCTAAGGATGGTATGATGGAAGAGTGCTGGCTATAAGCCTGTCCACAAAGCGATCCCTTTGGTGCAGAGTCCTCACAGTCTGTCAGGGTGGCGTTTTAGCAGTGGCCAAAGTTCTTGTGCAGCCAAGTGATGCTTAGTAGCTCTGCACCATGTTTTTCACTTAATGTTTCAAAGGGAGATTTCCCCATAGCGTTGTCCCAAATGTTTATCCTTTTTTAAACTATTGCTGACATTTGTTTGAAATGGATGATCCTAAAGGTTTTTTTGTGTATTCTTTTTTTTTTTCTTCCTTTTTTTTTTTATTTTCTTGGACTAAACTATTGTTTGCAGGGGGAGAGGGGCAAGAAAGGCTCTAGAGGGTCTAAAGGGGATAAGGGAGACCAAGGAGCGCCTGGATTAGATGCACCCTGTCCGTTGGTATGTTCTGTTTCATGCAGTGTATTCATGTTTTAAGATGTGTTGACGAGGAAGAAGGAAATGCTAACACAGTGGTCTTGCAAAAGCACAACACTCGGCTAAGGCCCACCCTGGTTCCCACTGCAGCCTAAGGCAAAGCTGCTTCCTTCATTGGGAACCACAGATCCTTCAAGCGATCAGGCTGGGGAGTGACCATGGTTACATTCCTTCCTCTTCCAGAGCTCACAAAGGTTTGGGGTACATGGGGGTGTCCCATGTGCTGGGGACCCAGGGCTTTCTCCTTTGTGGACAGAGCCCTGTGTCTCCTTGCTACTGGTTCTATGGACATGTTTAACCTCACCATGTCTATGTGATGGTAAAACCTAGCTGCTGTTTTTCTTTCCTTGAAATGACATCCAGCTGATGTGACCAACTGAGAGTAACACAGGGCACTTGAGCTGCACTACCCAGAGCGAAAACACATCTCTGCTGTTCTAAACAGGATAGGTTTCTGTCAAAGTATATTGTCTATTCATTTAGACAAATGAATAAATATGGATATATGTGTCCATTTTCATCTAAACTCATACAGTACAGCAAACACTGCTGAAAATCTGCAGTACTGCCGTAAATCCCCGGAGTACTTCTGGATGATGCATCTAGAAATCCAGCTGCTGGGTTTCCCAGTGAGGACAAAGAGAATAGATGATTTCATGATAGAGGAAACACCATTCCCAGATTCTGAGATGTAACTCAGAGAGTTATCTCTTGACTCAGATCACAGAAACCCAGAGAGGAAAGTGAGTACTGGTTATACAGACAAAACCATAACTGAAGTCCCAGCCATGTGTGCTCTGGGTATGCAGTAGAGTGCCCTGCCGCAGCCCTGGTGGGGCTTGGCCTCTCCCACCGTGCCATAGAGGTGGCTGGCACTGACTGAAATAACGATAGTGGTTGATTTCATAAACAGGGTCTCCGAGGTTTTAAAGGCGAGAAGGGTGAGCCGGGGTTACCCGGGCTGGACGGCCTGGATGCCCCATGCCCATTGGTATGGCCTACCTTCCCTTCCTGCATGCTCGTTTGCTTTGTCTCTCTTGGGTGCTGTTTTCTGGAACCCTCACACAGCTGCATGCCCTAGAAACACCTGGCAATTCCCTCCTTCCCTCCCTCCATCCCACCTGCCTCAGACTGCTGCGGTCAGAAACAGGTCCGTCCTTTCACCCCACCATTCACAGCTGCTGGCAGCATTGCTTGTGGCATGAAAAAAAGATGTATTTGGAACGAGGATTGATTTACAGCTTCAGTTCTTCCTTTGCCTTCACTTTGAGAGCTGTTTGAAACCTGCCTCTGCACTGGCCTGGCTTTCTAGTGAGGACTTGCAATGCTTATGTCCTTCATTAACTCTGGTTTGAAGTGCTTATGTGTGGCCAGCACAGCCTGAAGCTGTTTGGTGTTACCTCAGTCACCACCTAGATTAAGATGATTGCAAAAAAGTTATCCTCTTAGCAAGCCCATGTGAAATGTATTGACTTGGACACATTTCCCTCAAGTCCTGCTAGATAATTCCTATTTGTGACTATCCCCAGAAGTCCAAATGGTACCCTAGCATCCAATAAGCTTGAATGTGAAACTGCCTGTTTCCTGATATCCATCATATTCAAGTATTAAGGGATTATTACTGTTAGTGCTTCATCTAACCCAACTATTGTAGGACAAAGGTATTCAGGACCACTTAACCTCAAGTAAATTCTAAGGAGCCCATTAGAAGTCACCAATCTTTTACTTTACTCTGAGATTTTCTGGAGGTGCAGCATTCAGGGGAGGTTTTTGCTCCCCCCAGCAGTTTCAACAACTCCCCAGTATGATGAAACTTGCACTATGATGCCCTTTTGGCATGAATTTGTTTGCTTGGAGATGGTCATTTCAAACTTTATGCTCACATTAAGGTGTTTGATGCCATTTACAAGGGATGGGATATCAGTTAGTTCAACTAGCTGGAAAAATGTGTCCCAACAATAAACCCCACATATCATTTGGAAAGTTTTCTTGGTTTCCTCGGGAAACTAGCCCTGAGCTTGCCCTTAAACCCCCTTGTTATTTGGCCTTTGTGAAGAGCCAACATCAGCCTCCCTTCCAGCACTCCCTCATTTTGGCACTGCCATTGACTCTTTGGGCTGTGACTGTAAATGCTGACCACTTGCAAAGTCTCAGTCACAAATCCTGAGTTACAGTACTGAATTTTTCTGCCAGTCCCACAGGTGAAATCACACCTGCCCAGAACAAGTCCCCACAGGATAAAAGACACTGAACCATGTGTCTTGCCTCCCACTGATAAATGCCAGGATTCTAGGCAATAAGTTTTGGCTGAATAAGGCACATGCTTTTGCAGGCGCAAGGATTCACCAGTGCCCTGGCAGACTTCACCTTTCTTTGTCTCTACTCTTGGTTAGGACTCACCCCTCATGGACATGTTAGACCCTACAATTATTTTCATGCTGATCTTTGTTAAGGGATAGTTGACAGAAAATCTGCTGAAATGTAGATGCTTTTAAAATATATATAGTGAGTGTTCTGGCATGCAAGCTAGCTTGGGAATATGAATAAGCATGGGTTTTTTTGATCCAACTACTTTAAAAGCTTAGCACCCAACTGACACATCCATGTGTGTAGCTAATGGAGGCCATGAACTAACGCTTTACACATCTGAGACATGTGGAAGGAGCTGCTCAGTACTACTAAGCATGTTGTGTTTTCATTCCTGGCAAATTCACCTGCAACAAACATTTCCTTGTGACCCTGGGCTTCCTTTGATCCCTAAGCTGCAACTCCCTGGCCTCCCATTCCTTCATACACCTAACTCCCCATTCTCCTCCTGCCATGCACTACACCAGTCATTCCTACCACCACCAGTGTACCAATGGGAATGCCACAGTTTACCCAGTAATGCACCCAAAACCCAGGGTTTCCATGTAGTGGTGGGGAGTGGGAGGAACTGTCACAAGGAGACCACCACCTAAAAACTGCATTTGAAAAGCGATATGGTTGTAGCATTGTGGCAACATTCACTTCATCCCTCCCTCCAAAGTCATTTTATGTCTCAATATACTGTTGTGCATCTGCTGTTCTCTGGGTTTTCTCCCTTTTCCCTTCTCCATTGGGAGGTTCCTCAGGGAGTGCCTGGAGAAGTGAGACCTGAGTCATGTGAATGAAGAGAGGTGCCTGCATCATGCATTGTGCAAGCGCTTTCCCTGCTCCTGAGTTTCCTGGGGGATAGCAACAGCCCATGAATCACACACACACACACACTGACTTCCCATGTCAGGGCTGTAGCTCCTTTCTTCTGACTATCTCCTACTCAAGAGCACTCAATCACTGATTAATGTCCTGTTTTCTCACATCAAGCAGGGCTGTGCTGAGATGAAACTAAAGGCAGCAATACACAAAAGCATTTACCAACCATACAGTCTCAGCCCTGAAAGTATCGAACCATTATTCAACATAAACAAATAAAAATAACCACATGCCCACCATAGGATGTGTAGCCCAAGACTTCAGGGCTGCAGATTTCTTTGCAGAAATCCCACTTTTTGGAGGCAAAAGCCCTCTCTTAGGGAGCCGGGTGAGACATCCTCAACCAACACAGGGTCTGCCCAGCTGCTTACCTTCCTAATTTCCCTGGAGCAGGCCCAGAGGCAAGAGAGAACAGCTGGGCAGTCTCTCACAGGATAAAGCAGGCCCTTTAATTGACAGGGCCTCTAGGGAGGAAATGGAGGGTTTTTTTTCCCATTTTTTTTACCTCCTTAGGACCCAAGGTTAGCCCTGCCTCTTGGGCTTTGCTTACACCCTCAGTATTACAGAGTCAAGCCTGAGGACACAGACCCAGCCATCTCATGCTTTCTACCACCAGCTTCCTGTGGTATTTTTCTGGTTGGGCAGGACGAGCTCCTGTGTTCTCTGCTTCCTTCAGAGAAGTCTGGCTAAGCACCTTCCTCAGTGAGGAATGAGAACAAGCCTATGGACCTTGTGTACAGAAGTCCTTTTTCATAGCCTGCAGGCAAACCCTCTCTTCAGGCCCAGCCCTTGCTTCAAGCTCCACTGGTTGTTCAGCCAGAAGTTTGGGTCACCCCAAGGGATGAGGAATATCTTTCAGACTATTCCTCCAACCCTGGTTCAAACTGTTTGTTGCAGCTGTAAGAGTTTAACCCACACCTTCCTTCCTTAATCTCTGTGCTATTTTGTGTGTCCTAAACTGCTATTTCATCCACCTGTTTTTCAGGGGGAAGATGGCCTTCCAGTTCAAGGCTGCTGGAATAAGGTAAAATAGTCCTGGGAATGCTATGCCTGTGCTGAACTGGCAGTGCTGTGGGTCCTATTGCTGATTTTGTATGAGTCTGGCAAAGAACAAAAGAGCTGCAGAGACACGGATGGAATCTCCAGGACTTCAGCCCCAAAAAGCAGCAAGCAAAACTCACCCTCGTTCATATATTGTAGTTTAGCTTTATGGGCTAAAAAGGAGGGAATTGTACCTGTGGCCTTGGAGTCCTCTAATACTTGCACAGAGGCAAGTTCCACCCAGCCAGCTCTGTTTGCAGAGGCTGGGAGCTGACATGCCCCAGCTAACCCAGGTGCCAGGGGAGGTTGGTGAGGCAGGGCAGAAGTTCACAGCTTGCTTTTAGCAGAGCACACAAGGTGCAGCTTGGTGCCTTGCATGCCCTTTCTGGGCTCTTGGCACCAGGCCGGCCAGTGCTCACACTGAGGGGTGGCCTGGCAGCTGGGCTGCAGTGCAGGACAGGTCCCATAGGCCCTTAGGCCACTTCTCAGGCTCTAGCCCACCTTCAGTACCTGCTGTGTGCCTAAGTGCTAAGCACTCAGGCCACTGTGGTGGGAAGAAACTGGAGGTGGAGACAACCCAGATCAACCCTCCACCCTCACTGCATAAGGGGGTGAAAAAGATCTCTGATGAGATCCAGCGCCATGTTTTTCTCCCTGGAGCCCCCAGAGCCAGCTTCCCTAATGCTATCCCACTGCCATTCCATCCCATGAAGTGGTCCATGCCTCTGCTGAGCTGTTACTAACTGCTGGTGAACCATCACTAACAAGCATTTATGTTTTCTTTTGCAGTGATGATTCTAACCCTGGACTGGCCTGTGTGTGTTACTGTACATAGAATATTTATTTTTATACAGTGTTCTTCTTTGAAATGCCCAAAGTTATGCATTTTTACAAATTATCAAAAAGATGCATATTTGTTTTTTTGTACAGAAAATATTAGATGTCCCTTCTTCCCTATTTGTCAGTTCTCAGTATAATTCTGTCTGCATTATGCTTATCTTGTCATGGAGTACAGCTGTAATATTTACATGATATTTGTGCACACATGATGGATATAGGAACTTAATAAATTATTGCATTGCAAGTGCCCAGAGGAACTGCCCTGTATAGATTTAAAGGTCATTTTCATTTTTGGAGCTGGAATCGTTCACAAATATTTCAAAGCATTATGTATGTTTTATTAAAGTGAAATACTAACATTTCTGTGCTGACTAAATTAGGGTGTTGCTGGAAAACTTGACAGTAACTGCTGAGTGCTGAGAATGCAGAGATGACATGATTAATAATTATCAAACAGGGGCTGCTTCTTGATCAGATTCGGACAGCCAAGCACAGCCTCTCAAGGCTGCTCCTTGGCCATGCAGGAGCAGCAAAACCTTCTCCAGGAGATGTGGAGTTGGCAAGTACAAAGAGAATCTCTTAGCCTCTTTCCTCTGGCTAGAACAAAGCAGCTCCAATGAGTTGGAAATACCAATAAATATAAATAAAAGAGAGCATCTCCCATGAGCTGGAATAACCCTCCTGACAATGAGCCCCGGAGTGCAAGAAATTCTAACACCTTTCTAAATTGTAGGCCTGTGAGTAGCTTAATTAAAGCCTCATTTAGAATTAAGTATATGGCAGATTGCCTCGATGAGGTCCTAATGAATGTTTATTAGAGAAATCAATCCATGTGGCTTTTTGAAATGTTAACCAAAGGTCGCATGCTAATTTGCAGAGTGTGTCATTATGATTTGCATATGTACCTCTTAATTATCCTTCTTGACCTACCTTTGTTATTGTCTTGAGCCTAAACTACCCATCAAGAAAAATTATAGTCAGACTAAAGTGAACATCACAATATTCCTTCTTTAGAAAATGAGCAAAGCAGTGGAAGCCTCGATCTGTTCCCTTGGTCCTTTGTGAAAGGGGAAAGACAGTTTGCAGCCCCAGAGTTTCAGAGGGTAGGGAGAAGCTGTCTAAAGCTCCTAACATCGAAACACAAGTGGCAATTCATTAGTTAGACTGCTCCACTCGAGTCCTGCACTTTGCTTGATGCTGCCACCACAGGAGGAGGTCAGTGCCTTCTCCCACAGCATCACTGTATGGTTTTTACCACTTGGATTGTGGGCTTCTCCTGGCTACAGCTCTGCCAGCTGAAGTGGTAACCACCATCTCCTATACTCAGTTATTCATCTCTTTATAAGCTATTAAATGTGGGTTTTTTCCAGCTGTTTCCATACAGCTTTTTAGCACCATCAGGGTAAAATGGCAGAGTGAGGAGATGTGATTCTCTTGTACACAGAGGAACCAGGGACTGCCTGAGAAACTGAGCTCAGCCCTTAACTGTTGCAATCCATTTGTTACCTCACCCTTTCAGATATTTACTGACCCTTCATCTAAAAAGCAGTGAGGTTTCTACCACCCAGTGTCCCTCACTTTCCTGGCCCACAAGCTGCTCCCAGCTCAGATTGCTCTCGCAGTTAGGAAATTTCCTTGCCGCTTCCAAACTAAACCAATCCACAGTATTTACAACCATTTCTTCTGGTGCCAACCAGAATGAACCAGATGAAACTTTTCCACTTGTGATGTTTTCATGAGATGCTCAGGGTGCTGGAGTGGAAGCAGTACAGAAAGAAAATGAAACGCAGAGCAGCAAGAGATTGCTGCTTGTTTTCTCAGCAACATCTCGTTAAAATACGGCCCAGCCCCCTGTGACAAGGCTTTGCAGATGGGAAGCTTAGCTAATGGCAAGGGCCTTCTTTAAAGGAGTGCCCCACAGCTCTGGGGATGTAACAGCACACATGTTAAACCAGTTACTTAAGATTCAACCTGCTATGCTGATGGTGCCCTGGCTTTGGAAGGTTGTAGGAGGAGCAGCAGCAGTGAGTTTCTACTTTGGTCTCACAGTGCTCAGCCCACAGGGTAGGTAGTTTGAATGCACTGTCTCTTCCACAAATGCTGGTTGGTTATGTTTAATCTTCAAAAACTTGCAGTTCCCTGGAGGAACCTGCCAATGCCTCCTGTTGCCTTTGGTGCCTGGAGTGTGGTTTTGTTCTGTAGCTGTTGTTTGTGAGTGCACTGCATGGGGCTGATTTCATGTGGGTTTTTGTGATCTAACAGCAAACAGAGCATGCCTCTGCTACCTCCTCTTGACACTGCTACTGAAAGGTAAAGAGTCTTCAGGTGATGCTGTATCTGGTTTGTTTCTTGGGCTGTTTTTTCAACTGATTTATTTGTGAGAGAGAAGGCTTTTGTCTGAGGCACAGGGGACATTGAAATGCAGTTGCCAGAGCTCTTGAAAATACCTTACTTGTGTTAGCAAAGAGGCAGGGGAGGAGGGACTGAGCAAAAGAGGTTTGCTTTGCTTCTAGCTTTGCCCTGGCGTGATTCTTCTATTGTCAGTGGGGATGTTCCTGACACACACCACTGCAAACCACAAGTTTGGTGCCACAGCTTCCACAGGGCTCAGCCAGGTTCTATCAGCAAAACACAGAGACACACACAGAGTGTCAGCTCATGCTCTTATCCTTACTCCTTTTTTCTCTTTCATTCTCTCAGATCATTCTGTTCATAGCATTGGTTTGGCTTCAAATTAGCTGCTGGGCTCTAAAGGTGCTTATTGTGTGCAGCAGAGCTCATGACCTCCTGAGACTTGTTCAATGTTTCCTTTGGTGTACCCTTAAAAAGCTGAGCTTGATGCAACAAAAGGCATTTTAAAACCTTTCTGAGACTGCTATTTAGGAGGAGAGGCTATTGACTTGAAATTTTGTTTAATTTCTGCTTTCACTTGCAAGCCAGCAGCTCCTTTGGCATCCTGGTAAAAGGGAGTGATAGACTTCAGCTGAGAACTCAGCTCTTAGACCTCACCCTCAAGGGCACTGAGGTAGCTAATCCCCATGGATTTCTCTTGGAAGCACACACCTCAATGCTTTTGTGAGCTCAGCTTGTGATACTAGTGCAGTTGGTGCCTAGCACGTGTGGGTATTGTGACAGCTCCAGTGTGTCCCTCTGTAGGGTTTGCCTCTGTTGGGCATTAGTCATCAGTATCGAACAGCTCCTGAGTAAACACAGCACTTTACATAGCACACCAAGAGAGAGGACAAGGAACTGGGATTGTTTGCAGCAGTTGCACCAAAGTATAGAAGGTGAAAGACAACTGACTAGTACTGGAGGAAAAGTACATGTGAGATATCTGCTTTCCTGTCATAAAGGTCAGGAAATGGAAAACGTCCCTGTGGTGGATGCAGTCCACAGCCTGGTGTTTTTAACTGAAGCAGGTTAGGTAGCTGCTCCAGGCTGCTGTTCCCACAGCTGCTGGTGCTGATACAATGCTCTCAGCTGCTGGGGATAAATTAGAGATTGTGAATCAGTGGAGCTTTACTCATCAGCTGCTCTGCCCAGATATCCGTGCCTTCCATACCCAAATGGTAGAAGCTGGACTTGCACCACACTGAATGTGACAGTTTAGTGTCAAGGTCTGTCCCTGCTAAAACCTGTAACTGGTTGCTGTCACTGCTGCTGACTGTTAATTCTGCATGGCTGCTTTCATGTGAAACCCTTTGTCTGCTACTTCAAGGGTCAGACTCCTTGGCTGATAGCCAAAAAGTGAGACAAGTCCAAGGGCATAGAAGCTTGGGGAATGACAGCAGAATGAAAGGAGAAGAAGGCCCTTCCTGAAGATTTTGCAAGTTTCCTCCCTGGAGCTTGGGAAGAGCTCTTCACTGCACACCAGGAGTCTGGGCCCAGATGGTGCCTGCCGGGGCTGCAGGAGCTCCGCCTGCCAGCGCTTTCTGCTTTGCTTTCTCTTTACTCCCAGAGGTCAGTGGCAGGGCTTGAAAACAACACCATTTATATCCTTTCTCTTTGGTCAGTTTCACTTCACTCTATTATTGTGGTCAGACTCTTCAGATGAAGAATTAGGCTAATTTTCCAGCAGCTGCTGTATAAACGAGTGCAAGACATGGACAATATTTCAGAGGGGGTTTCTTTGATCCAAGACAGAAGACCTTGAATAATTATCTGTAGAACACCAGTGAAACCCCCCATGTTCAGTTCAGAGTGCTGCTCAGAGGGGACATGACAGACCTGTTTGCTACCCTTTCTGGCTACCAGATGATGAACTTTCACCTATATCATTGATGATTCCATCTTTAACCTTTTCATCATGAACTTTCTTCTCCTGTTAAATTATAAAGAAATTACTTTTTTTTCCCCTACGTTGTTTTTGCTGAAAAGAGAAAACCATACTGGATTCTGAAGCCATTAAAAGTTCTAACAGAGGAGGAAAATGTGGAAAAAAATCTGGTTTTACTGAATAATTCCTTTGCTTCCTGTGCTTCTGCTTTGGTCTCCAACATGCACATTGGATGTATTTTGTCTGGAGCCCTCCAGGAATATTATTCTGCTGGCCTGTTACAGCCCTTTTTGTGGGCACCTCTCAACAGATGTGCTTCCAGATGGAAAATAAGGATCAGGGGGGTTAAACTCCACTGTTAAAAGTTGTAATACATTCACTGAAGGGAAGTAAAGTTTGGCAAAGTACTAAGAGGCACAGAGGACATTCTCCAGCTGCCTGAAGGGCAGAATATACAACTCTGGACACTTCATACCAACTGCCAGACAAATCTGGCATCCCTTACTCAGTTCCCACTGCTGAAGGTTAAATTCCATTTGCATGGACTCTATAGTGTGTCTCCACCACAGCAATTTATTTTAACCCTGTAAAATTAATTATTAAGTACATATTTTACCAACATGACTCAGAACATTTCTACTTTACCAAGTGCCCTGGGAATCCCACTCTCCCAAG
Organism: Indicator indicator; assembly: GCF_027791375.1. NCBI lineage: Eukaryota > Metazoa > Chordata > Aves > Piciformes > Indicatoridae > Indicator > Indicator indicator. Next base: position 36,216,734 of record NC_072016.1, read on the forward strand.
AACTGAAACACATGTTTAACTTTGAGCCTGTGCTTCCCCTTGGCCTAAATGATGTCATTTGCATGTCTGCGTACTCTGGTGAATTAGGGCTATTGTTATTAGAGTTAATGGAAGATATGACCTAAATCATTCTGCAGAACTAAATGATAAGCAATTCACTTTACAGTTGAGAGAGAAAGCACTGATTTCAAGTTCAAAGCGATACCTTTAAAATCAGAGCAAGTCCTACAAAGGCAATAAGCTCTGTTCAGATGCCCTCTGCCAGTTCAGCTGGAATAATCCTGCCCTTCTGACCAGGATACCTGTATCCAGCACCCACGTCCTTCCCTCAGAGCAGGGAAAACCTCTGCTGAAGTAACTGAGATTGCAAAGAGGCGAAGGGGAAGTTCTGCCTGGAGTTGCATCTGAAGAATTGCGGTTTTCTCTTTAGCCTTCTAACAGATTGTATTCAGTCAATAGGGTAGCAGGGGAAGAAATTGTGTCAGTTGGGAACTGTGCTGGTGAAAGGGTTAATTTATTGTATTTGTATTTTTTATTTTTACTCTTTTTTTGTGGGGGGAGGAGGGAGAAGCTGACTGGAACTGCAGGCAGTGGGTGTGCTTTATTTTTTTTTAAAATGGAAACAATTCTGTATATTGTTTGATAATGTTACTTTTCTTTTTATCAGTGATTTTGGGGGGTGATTTGTTTGCTCTTTTCTGTTTTCTTGTGTTTTGGTTTTGTTTTTTTTCTAGGTATGTTTTAACAGGCTTTTGGAATAAGTTTGTAGAAGTTCTTCACTTAAAATGTCCTAAGGACATTCCTAGTGTGTTTTGGTTTGTTTTTTTTTTCCTCCCTGAGTTTAGTAGTGGACTGGTGCTTTCCATAGGCAAACCAGTTTTTAGTGGGGGAAAACATATCCATACAGGCCATGCCTAGGGACCAGGTACCAGTGACCTCTCCCAGACAGAATGGTCTCTCCAAAACTCTACCAAATTCAAAAGGGCTATGTAAGGGACCAGTGGATTGAAAATGGTCTCTTCTGATCTTAGGTGGTCTGTCATAAAGCAGTTAGTCTGGCAAGGGTCACTGTGTTTTCTTCAGCAGCATTCTGCAGCCCAAAATCTCAGGCTTAGCTAGACAGCTCTTGAGGCAGCAAGCAGGGGGTTTTCTTGAAAACAGCAAGCTCTTGGTAGGTACCTACTGAAGCGATGTTGTCTTTTGCTTTGTTTTCCCTCCTCTAAATCCAGCTTATCTTTAGGAGTTGCTTCACACTGAGCCTATGCGCAAATGTTTTGCTGGATGGGGGTCTCCCTTTCTTTCATGCTTTGGGGAGGTTTTTTTCCCCCATAACCTTGTTTTGTCCCAATTGCTTCCAGATGTCTTCATCCCTGACAAAATGGCTGCTTTCTTTTCTGCATTTCCAGAAAATCTCTGCTGGCCACATTTTGATCATTTTCCCCCTTGCTTGGATTATTTATCCTTCCTGCTATACTCTCTCCCTTCCTGTATCCCTTCTCTGTCAAACAGTTTGATCTGACAAAAATACCATGGCAAAACACAAAGATTGTAGCTGTTTGTTGGTAATTTTTGGAGCTAACTGTAAAGCTTCTACTGTTTGAAATGCTGGGCAGCAGAGCAGTTTAGCTTTGTAGCTTTCTAAGGAGTTTCTTGGCTTGCTGAAGTTTACTTGTTTGTTTTTTGTTTTTTTTTAAACAGGCTCAGAATTAGTCAGAATATTGCAGATTTTTTTAAAAAGAAAACCTGCTGAATTTACTTTGCTTCAAAATGTAACTGTTGAAGTGCTGGTGCTGTCACAGAGTCTAGCAGGTTAGATGTAACAATGGTAGGTAGGAGAGGTCTGGTTGTGAAGCCTGTGAAGCGGAACTCGTATTCCTGCTTTCCGTTGTGTGTGGTTTGTCAGTCCATTGTCTCTGGTGGGGGGTTGCTGGGAGTGTGAAATTCCATTTTGTGATAATTCCATTGTTTTCTCACACTAACGTTTCAAAATATTGCTTCAGTAAATCTTCCCTTCTCCTCTCCTGCAGAGATTTGCATTTATCCTGGTGTTGCACACCAGCCACAGTGTCACAGAGCAAGCAGTTGAACCCTTTTGGGTTGTTTACTCCTATGAAGTAATCTACAGGATTTCTCTATTATTCCTTCTTGTCCCTCACCATTTTACACCTGAAGACAGGGCAAACTGGGGCAGAACACTGTCATTGTCACGTGTCCCACTCACCTGAGTTGAAGGAGAACTGAGAGCACCCCTTTGAGGCAGGGTAGAATAGCCTGCACAACCTTCTCCCAGTGTTTAAGGATGCAAAATTGCTTGCAGATGCTGAGCAGCACAGTAGTGGGAGGTACTTTCTGATTTACAGGGAAAGCCTGCAGCTGTCATGGGCTCTTCAGTGGCACAACTCGCAGTGCCCCAGCTACAGGCCACATCTACCTTACCAGTTCGTGCAGTGTGAGGAAAAGCAGATCTGAGGAACAAAACGGGTCCTGCCAGGGAACTGTCTTGTTTCAGGAGGCTTATTTTTGACTGCTCTAGTTTCACCTAGTGGTTAGTGAAGTTAGTGAACCACTGCCATAAGTAGTTGGGACACGACAGGTGCTGCTGGAGCTCATCTTCTGGTTCAGTTTCATCTATTCAGAGCCTCTTTTGTTCTGTGAGCCAAAGCGCAGTGTTTAGGTACAATGAAGAGGTCTGCTTTAAAGGCACGCCTCTGGTCTGGAACAAGGTGCCAATGCAACCTGCTCTAGTGCATGTCTACTTAGCATTCAGAACCCTCACAGGGAACCACCTCCCTGATGTACCTTTCCCACACCTGGAATGCTTGTGTCATTGGCACTGTCCCTGCTTCTCATCTTTGTGTAATTTGGGCACCAAATTCTTTGCTACTGAGACATTTGCTGTTACACCTCTGCTCATCAGCCAACAGCAGTCAAACTTTACTGACCTCATCCCTGCAGGAGAATGATTTCTGAAGCAATTGGTTGTTGTTACATAGCTGGTTTCATTGATTTTTTTTTTTTTTTTTACAAGAGATTTTACTTATTTTCTTCCTTTGGTGGCATAGAATGTACACTATTTAATATATCTGGAGTCAAGTGATGAGTTATTAGTAGGTCTTGACAGGGCATTGTTTCTGTGTTTCTCTTTGAACACTGATCGACTGAGACATTTAAATCTGAATACACTTTTTACACTTTTTTTTCCTTTTTATATTGAATTTTTCAGCCTGTATATTAACTATCCACTGTTATTTGACATTCATTAATGTAAGTGCTGTAATATACTTCTGTGTTACCAGGAATTAGTAATGTCACTGTGCTGATTCTTAGATGTTATTTCAACTCCTTCTGAACGTAGTTTAGCTACTTGGAATGTTTTGGCCTTCAAGAGAACTCCGCACTAAATAATTGCTAGAGTGAGGACAACAAAGGGCTGTTCTTTCCCACAATCTTTTCAATCTCACTAGCAGCTTCTTCAGCCAAAATGAGCATTTGCTTTTCCACTTTTTCCTTGGTAATATGATAACACTGATTTGCCTTGTCTTTTAATCCTGGAAATTCTGAATTGCATGTTGACCATTTCTAGCAATGTTTTAGGATAGCAGAGATGTCTGTGCCATAAGAAGTAACTGATCATAACAGAGTTGAAATACTGGAATGATTTTGGTTTTCTTTAGCAATATTATTTCCACTGTTAAGTTTTTAGGCAAATCTTTTCTCAGTGTGATAAAAATTAATGAGACACTAAAGGATTAAACACTTAACGTGTAAGAGGAAGGGGATTCAGCTAAATGATTTCCATCTGTATGAATGAAAAATAGCTTATGGATTGTTTATGTCAGAACAAAACTTGTGCCTCAGTTATCTATTTCCCATGTTCGTTAACCAATCCACTGATTTCCATGACACCAACCTGTGCTGGAAACTAGCAGGGCACTTAACTTGCTGGATCACTGCTCAGTAGTAAGTAAAGCTCAGTTTTGTAAAGCTGCTGCCATCTTTTACAAGAAGGCACTTTCAAGACACTTCTGCATTCTTGTAAAAGATGGGAATTTTTTGTTGAATCACCCAGTATCCCTTTATCATGTAAAGAGAGTAGTGCTTATCTTGTTTGGAAGTGCTGGTTTGTGTTATGATGGAAACTGCTACCCAAGAGCTGTATGCTGCCATTTGAAATCCATTATGAGAATAAAGATGAAGAGGCTTCAGGAGGACGTCAGTCTGAGGAATGGAATTCTAGAAAACCAAAGCCAGGAGGTAATGAACAATGTCTTGGGCTGGATGGTTTATGCAGTGGGAATTGTGACACCAGATTTCAAGTGTTATCCCATTGTTTTCCAAGAGGAGTCTGAATTCCCCATGCCTTGTGTTGAAGCTTTACTCCTTTGTGTCAGTGCTTTAGTAAGGTTTCTATTTGGGTGCTGTATATATTGCAGCACAACCTGCATTTGTTACACACGATGTACATAATTCCTTCTGCCTTTTATAAAACACCAATTTACTTACATACAGTCTCTGTCTTTTGTAAATGGTGGGTCATGCTGACAACAAACGAGACATTCACTTCCAGCTCACCTTCCTATCTGCGGATGGATTTTAGGTTAGCATCCTGAGGCACTCACGCCATCTGCTGTTCACCAGTCACCCTGGTACCTATGGAACTAGGGAACAAGTTTCAACCTATTTGGCAGACTGAAGTCTCAAAAGTGCTGTTATCACCAGTGCTGTGAAAACAGACAGCTGGATAGAGGAGAGAGTCCCACTTAGTGGCAGCATCATCAGCTGTGCCGTACAAGTGGGCACTGGGGAATCTGCGTGGGAGCCCTCCCACTAATGAGCAGCCTTACTGGAGCTCTTTCTTACAACATGACTTACTCAGCCATAAACCACAAAGCTACACACATTGTAGAACAGAAAGCAAGCACAAAGAAAGGGGACAAAGCCCAAACAGGAAAGCAGAGATTGGCTCTCCAGCTGTGCCCACACTGAAATGATTGTGATTATCAGCTTTGTGTGTTGTCCTGCTTTCCTTGGAACCATGAGGATCAATAACAAAGCATACATCTAGCTTCCAAGCAGCACTTGCTAAGGGACCCTGCCTCAAGTGAAATGTTTGTTCAGTTTCTAAGAACTGCTAATGCAGGGGAGGGAAACCCCCACAAATCAGATGACTGAGCCTTTGGCAGATGGTGTGGGGACAGCAGGATCTGTCCTGTTAGCTTGGTTTTGGCAAGGCATGGTAGTAAGGGGGAAGGTGCCTTTGGCTGTGAATGCCATGGCAGCTATGACAATGATTGTGCTATACCCCGCAGTGATACATTCCCCCTCCTCTAGCTTCAGATGTCTGAAAACATGGATAGATGATGGTAGAACAGTGGATGTGGTCTATCTTGATTCAAGTGAAGCATTTGACACCATCTCCCATAGCATCCTCGCAGCTAAACTCAGGAATTGTGGTCTGGACCTGTTGGAGGGAGTGAAGGGGAAAAGGACTTGGGGGTCCTAGTGGGTGGGAGGTTGACCATGAGCTGGCAGTGTGCTCCTGTGTCAAGAAGGCCAAGGCCATTCTGGGATGGATTAGAAGGGCTGTGGTCAGTAGGTCGAGAGAGGTTCTCCTCCCCTTCTACTCTGCCCTGGTGAGGCCACATCTGGAGTACTGTGTCCAGTTCTGGGCCACTCAGTTTAGGAAGGACCTCAGGGAGCTGCTTGAGAGAGTCCAGTGCAGAGCTACAAAAATGATTAAGGCAGTGGAACATCTTCCTTACAAGGAGAGACTGAGGGAGCTGTGGCTCTTTAGCGGTGAGTGCTAAGAGGATGGAGTCAGGCTCTGCTCAATGACAGGATAAGGGGCAATCGGTGGAAGTTGAGGCATAGAAGTTCCATGGAAACATGAGGAAATTTTTTTTTTTTTTCTGTGAGGGTGAGAGAACACTGGAACAGGCTACCCAGAGGGGTTGTGGAGTCTCTCTCTCTCTAAACATTCAAAATCTACCTGGTTATGTTCCTGTGTGATCTGGTATAGGTGACCCTGCTCTGGCAGGGGGGTTAGACTAGATGATTTTTTGAGGTTCCTTCCAGCCCCTAACATTCTGTGATTCTGTGTGTGAAAACTAGACATCTACATGGAAGCAAGTTTCCCTTGGCTCCTTTTGCAGCCAAAGGGGAGAACAAGCAGCTTCAGGAACACCCATCCCTCCCTCCCCACTCTGCTCAGGGACTGCGCTGGATTCCTCCTCTCCTGCACACTTAGGTTTGTTTCTGTGTTAGCCCAAAGGGAACTCGCACACCACCACAGCAATGAGTCCTTGAAAGGAAAGTGATTTCCTGAAAAACCCTTAGCTCTTCAGTTGCCAGACAGAGAAGTTAAGTGCCTCACTCCTGACCTCCTCTGAGTATAGACATAATGAGCCTTGGATCATGAGGCAAAATCCCCAAGGATCTGGATGGTTAACAGTGACTGATGCATTAAGTTACACAGAAAAATGAATGGGTTTGGATGCTCCAACTTGGAAAGGAGAATGTTTTAGAAGCACATGAATTTTATCATTCCTTAAGGCTTTAAGGTCACCTTTGCTTTATAAAAGTGATAGCTTCTGGATGTACATCGTTATACCCTGGGAGAGCAGTAAAATTCTGCACTTGTGCAATAAATCAAAGATTTAGAGGTTTGCTGAGCACTGCCTCAGATAAACACGAGACTCAAAGGTAGGCTCATTTCAGTGCATCTTCACTTATTTATAAGTCACAGCTTGAGATTTACTTTTATTTTCCCTGAGGGCTCTGTAGTTAGCAGGAGAAAATAGTAACATTAATAATGTAAATGGACTGTTTTAAATCAAACTGGGTAACAACCAAGAAATCAGAAAAACGAGCAGTGCTGACCTGCCCTGTGAAGTTTCTCTGAAAGGAACTTGGAGCTTAATGGTCCCATCCAGGAATGTCACCAGAGGACAAAGGAAATGTGTGTCATAACTCTAAACTATCCCAAATGGTGTAAATGCAAAGGGACAAATGTCTTCACTAATACAGGAAAAAATAATCATAGCTACAAAAAAATTCCTTTGCAACATCATGAGATATGTGAAATACTACCTAGTTTTAGATGCCAGTTCACTAAAAATGTGTCCTACAGTACATATCTGGAGTGATCTGTAGTTGAGCGGCCTGATGATCAGTGACACAGTGCTACATCTTTGTTCCTCCAACAAAGAAATGCAGTTCTACAAATGCCAAACTCAAAACATAATTGCATCAAAAGTCCCCAAATACGTGCCGGGACGTGTCTGTGCTATAGGAAAAGAACAGACACTTTCTTGCAAGTAGTTTGCTTCAAGAAGTTCACATGGGATACAGAGATGGAGGATTTTCTGCCTGATATATTGACAGGGCTTGGTTATTATATTGATCTGTGGCCAAATACAACACTCACGAATTTATTGCTTTATCCAGCTAGCTTTCCTCAAACTCAGAAGCTGAACTAGGTTTTTTCACTACTTAATATCAAAATTATGTTCCTCTGGAGGCACAGAGCTACAAGCCAAAAGAATCTTCTTGTATTGCCCCTTGAGAAGCCATTCCATACTTGTGATCACCACACCACTTCTCCCTGTGCTTTACCCATTTCTGGATATAATTTCTGAGCTGTGGAGAGGAATCCTACAGTGTATTCCTCAGCTGAACACAAAGAGCACCTTCTGTAATTCTGATATAGTTGTCAATCTCCATTTGACAAAAATAAATCAGTATTATTGTGAGTAAACATGGCTATTTAAATATTTGTATTAAATCAGTATTCTTACTGATTGAATCCAGACAACAATTTATGCATTCATATGTTTAAGTAAAAAAGGATTCAAACACTCCTTTTAAATTTAATTTAATTTTTTTTAGCCAGTAAGCAGCATTTAACATTTAGAAGCAGTTGGTGCTTGGGCAGGAAAATACCTCTCTGATTATTGCTTTTGTCTCAACCAATCTGTGGCTTCTGAAGACATCTTAACATTAAACACTGTTCAGAATCTCACACACACAAATGTTTAATTCTGAAGTAGATGGGATGATCCAATTTAGAAAATACTACTATAAGAGAGTTCTCCAGAAAGTTAGGACTTAGCTATTCTGGCTGCTTATTGCACACAACCTAATAGTGTAATAACCCCATAAGCAGTGTGTAGGGTGAAGGAGGGGTTAAAAAAATGGCTCAAAGAGTGGGGGAAATTCAAGTAATTACAGAAATATAGACAATTTGCAGAGCTCAGTTATTACATCTGTTAGCTGCTGTCATAATATATACACAGATCAACTTTGATCATGAGGTTATCCTAATGACATGACAACACTCTCACTGATTGGACAAAATCCCTGGATTCTGTAGGGCCCACAAGAGTGAGCTTTCAGATTGTCTGACTCCACTGTACTGCCAGGACAACCCTGGATGCCTGCCAGACTAAGCAGGAGTAAAGCTGCCTCTCTTGGTTCTGAAGCTATGAAATATTCATTGCAATGTTTGAGATATAACAGCTTCTGTCCAAAAAGCGAGAGTGCCATAAACAGGCTGTTTCTCCAGGAGCTGCAGTTAGGCAGTCAGCAGTCTCTGAAGGCTCTGTCAATAGAGATGTTGTTTATTTTGACAAAGGAACAGATTGTATTTGCACTTGGAAGTCAACTGGCAGATGGGCTTTGCACAACCTAGTGAGGGCAGACTGTGCTCCTGCTGACTGGGGAGACTCTCTCTTAATCCAGCATTGGAAATGTTCGTCCTGAAGAACACTACTTAGCAACAGTTCTTCCTGAATAAGTAGACCTAAATGGCCAAATGTGACCATATGTCTTGGACTTTCAGTTATCTTCTCCATGACAGGATTTGTAAAGATACTCACCTTCCAATTCCTCATCTCATCTACTGTTTTATTGCAGCCAGTGTTTGACAGCAAACTCTGAGCTGAAGAGAAAGTGCCATGCAGCTCAGCTGCTCTAAAGGAGCTGGCTGTTCCAGAAGAGCAGCCCCAGAGAACAACTCCTGTATGGTAACTCTCTGTACAAATGCTACCTTGACCTGATCTGCTCTACTAAAAATTTGTTTGTTCTTGTGTCACAAAGCAACTCAAAATCTTCCAGATAAACCATACACATAATGCTGTTAATATTTAGGTTAAGAACAATCCATGTCCATTAGGGAAAATAGAGAAGTGGAACTTACTTTCTAGTGGGACAAATAAAACCCACAATGACAGGAAAAATGGCATTAAAATTTAAGACTTCTATGACTGACTTTAAAACCACTGATAAACTATGCAGGTCTTTGACCTCCATTATACTTCTCTAGCACTCCTGCTTCCTTCAGTGTCCTGCTGCAGGAGGCATTATGATTTGGGAGTTGATGGCTACTTCTTGGGCAGCCAAGGAACCAGCTTTACTCCATGCTGGTGCCTTCCTTGAGCACAAAAACTCTTCCCAGGCTGAAATGGCCACAGAGATAACGTAAACGAGCAGAAACCAGCTGCAGAACAGGAGATACCTTCTGTCATACCTGCTCTACTGCTGCAGCAGTGACTTGCTCAGGGACACGACTATTCCTCAGATGTCCTGCTCTTAGTGACAGTGTGAAAACTGGTAGCCAGCTGCCAGAGGTGCTAAAGAAGAAACAGAGGGAATTAAGATTCTTATTTCAGGGAACAAAATAGCAGCCTTAGGAGACCACAGCCCAGCACTCATTGGATGTGGTAAGCCTCTTCTGAGGCTGGGAAATTTGATGACAACATGTTACTATGAAAGAGAAGCCCCACCCTGACATCAGTTTATTTCACCTGAGCCACTTGAACAGCCTGTATCTAGTGGTGGATGTAAAAACCACAACATTAAGGCTGAAAACAGCCTGAATGGAAGAATGTTGTGTGTAAACAGAAAAAATATTTTGTAAACAGAGTGAGTTGTCCTAATGCTGAAAGTTGTTTTTTTTTTTTTTTCTCCCCATAAAGACATCCTACACATTTGTCTTGTTATCACAGAGCAACTACTTGATGTTAATCTGTAACAAACTGGGAATGTTTTCAAATATTTGTGATGCTTATTTTGTCTCATCTTGAATTACTTTTAATTACAAAGCCAAGTACCACATCCATGATTACTGGATGCAATCATTTGTCCCTGGAAACAGAAACATTTAAATGCTCACCCTCCTCTTTCACATGGGTTTTACACTTTCTTTCATTTTTATGCTTTGATTGTACAAAATCTTCTTTGTACTTCTTCTACGCTTTCAGGATGGTTCAACACACATACAAAGATACCTTTTTCCTTTACTAAGTTCAAAGTCTCAACAGGGAAGATCCAAGGAACATTTCCCCTTCTTCTATGGTTCCAAAGAATTTTCACCTTGCTTTCAAAAAGCAGCAAGAATGAGAATAGACTCAAAGGACTAATCCACAGAAACGTCTTGGATCGCTTACTCACTGAATGGCTTGTTAGGAAAGAGGGATCTTTATTTCTGTTTTAGTGACAGTCAAAACACAACCATGGTGAAAATGCTTTGCCCAGGGTCACAGAACAGCTGAGGAAACCCCAGGTTCTTAACTCCCACCTTTTTCTTTGGGAGATGATGCAGTCCACAACCAGTATAACCTGAAAGGACAGACCTCATTGCTTTTTTCCCTACCAATTGCTAAGTCTATACAGACACAAGAGTTTACTTTGGCTGAGCTAAAACACACTCTGGAAAGGCAGTGAAATCCGAAGATTTTTTTTTTTACATTGACAAAGGCAGAGCTGAGAGGATGGATTCCTCTTTATTGCTGTTCTGTATTGCAGGTGAGTTGGGCACGTCTAGGTTAATATTATTCTTATCTCCTAGTACATTACAATAGCCCCCAAATATCTTTCAGGTGTAACAATGCAAGATGCTAGCACAGAACAATAATATAACCCAAATTTAATGTAAAAATATTCCTGACATCAGTTGATCTCTGTCCTGCACTCTTCTGTTTGCATGTCTGTGATCACGTATTTGGCGCTGCCAACAGACACACTGTGAGAATTGTAATACAATCTCTTATTGCGTATCATAGAGCTCAACCCCTCGAATTCCTGTAACTGCGAAGGAAAGAAAGAACTCGGCTTTCGTTTAGAAAGCAAGTTAAGTTTCCGGCCCTCGTGGCTGAGTTGAAAAGCTTGTGAACGCTTTAAATGCTACAAGACACAAAGAACTGCCAGCACTCTTTGTTACGGCCGTTTTAGGTCACTTTGGGGATGCTGGAATATCTGGTTTCGATGTACCCTACTAAGCTACGCAGGTCACCTTGCCTAAGGGATGTAGGGATGGGCGGCACCCTCCCGAACAAAAACCGGGCAGGGTGGGCGCAGGACACCTCAAAACCTGTCCTCGAGCACGGCCCAAACTGAGATTCCCTTGAAACCTCTACGGCTCCAAACACCTCCATCCTGTGAGCAGGGAAAGGATGGCGAGCCCGGCTTTCCTCCTTTATGCTCCCCACTAACGCCAGCCCCGCAATTCCTGGGGACTGGGGTCAGGGGTGCCCTTTTTCTGCTGAGCCTGCGTGGGGTGGGGGAGAGACGGAGAAGGCGGGGATGGGGTGCCCATGGGAATTAGGTAGCGGCAGCCCTGAGGCCCGGGCAAGGAGGAGCGGCGCGGTGCCTGGGAGGGCGGCAGCGATAGGGGGGTTGTTGCAGGCCCGGGCTGCAGTGACTCCTCCTAGAGGCGGTATGCGGAGCGGGAGGAAACCCCTTCCACCCCCCCTCAAGAGAAGCCGCCGCCATCACTATTGAAACATACAATACGGGAGGAGAGCCGGCGGCTGAGGCGGAGCGAGGGTGCGGGCGGGGGGTGGGGGAGCCAGAGACGGAAGGGGGAGAGGAGAAGGTGGGCCGGGGGGGGGGGGGGGGGAAACAAGGAGAGGAGAAAAAGGGGAAAAAAGCAAAAAGAGGGAAGAGAAGAAGGAGGCGGCTGCGGGCGCCGGCAGGTGAGGGGAGCGACGGCGCGGGGGACTCCGGGACCGCGGCGAGACCCGCTCCTCTCCTTCCTTGTCCCTGCTCCCAGCCACCCAACCCACCTCCTCCTCCCGCCGTCGCTGCTGCTGGCTCTTTCTCCGCAGCCGCTCGGGTGGTACCGGCCATCACCGGGGATAGGCCGTGAGGGGAAGGAGTGTGAAGGGTGAGAGGGTGAATGGGAGAGCGGGAAGGAAGGGGCTGTGAGGAGAAACGGCCGCGGGCGACTGTTGGGGCGCGAGGGAGCAGCGCGCGCGCGGGGCCGGCCCCTGGGGAAAGGGGCCTGGGAAGGGGAACGCGAGGCCTGCGCGCGAGCCCCGCGCGACTACGGCTCTCGTTCGCTGCTGGCTCCCTCCCTTTCCTCACTCCGCGCTTCCCGTTCCGGGGACACGCTGCTGCCGCCACCCCTCACAGGCAGTGGGCGAAGCCTCCGTGACGGCGGGAGCGAGCCCACTGAAGGCAAAGTGATGGTGGGAGGGGGGGCAAAAGCGTTTGCGCGGGAAAGCCAACTGCCACTCCCCCCTGCCGCCGCGCCTCAGAGCGCTTGCGCAGCCCGCAAGGGAGCGCGCACCCACGGCCGCCGCGCCTCGCGCAGGATCCTTCCCGTCTCTCGCCTGCCTTCCAACCAATCGGCTCACTCACTGTTAGCCCGGGCTCTGCTGGGCCCGCCTCTCGCGCAGGTGGGGTCGGCGCGCCGGCCAATCAACGGGGCGGGGCGGCAGAGCGGGCGGGGCAGACATCTCCAGGCAACGGCGTGGCGGGCGCGCTGCGTGCGCGGGGTCGCCAGCGGCGGCGCTCTTCCGCGCGTAAGCGGCTGGGCTGCTATGTGGCTGCGGGGCGGCCTGGTGACGACTCGGGTTGGTCATCACGGGCTTCGCAGTCTCCGGAGCGTCTAAAGAGGTGGTCGGGACTGAGGCGCAGCATCTCAGTCTGCGGGCTGTGCAGTGCCGCGGGGGTTAGCCTCTGTGGTTCTTGATGGGAAACTGCCTCTGCAAGGAGCCCCGGGGTTTCTGGTGCTGGTGTGCCCGTGAAGTGCCTTTCAGTAGCAATGTGCTCTGTGTCTGCCGGTTTGGAACCGGTTGAGTCCAGGAGGTATGCAGCTTGCCCACTGAATAGCACTGTGTTTGTACACAGAGTCATAGAATATGGGATGGTTTGGGTGGAAAGACCTTTAAAGGTCACCTAGTCCAACCCGCTGGCAGTCAGCAGGGACAGCTGCAGCTAGAGCAGCTTGGTCAGAGCCCCAGACAACCTGAACTGGAATGCTTCTAGGGACGGGGCATTTAGCACCTCTCTGGGCATCATGTGCCAGGGTTTCACCGCCCTCAGTGTGAGAAATTTCTTTGTTATATCTGTTTGTGCCTTACTGGTTTATTCATGTGGCAACCTTTGGCTTTAGGTCTTAATAGTTATTTTCACAAAGTGTATATGAATGCTCAGTTTATGTTGGTCCCTAGATAAAGTGCCTTTGGATTGCTTGTTGATTCCTAACTGTTCAAACAGATCTTCATCTGGAGATGAGGAAAGCACAGGTGTGTTGATAGCCCTGCATAGCCTTCATTTTATTGTTTGCCTACTGACTTTTGTCAATATTTGGAAGTCATTCCTAGACACCAAGCACACGTGAACCATCTGGAAATAGTGTCCCATGTGTCTTTGGTGGATAAATTCAGTAGGAACAGTTGCAGCACAAAGACTCAGGTGTGTTGTGATGAAGGACACTGAAGTCAACATTCATCTGTGCTTGAGTGTTTTAGCCTGTGTGACCTTCTGCTCTATGTGCAGTGTAATGTCTGCTTCTGAGCCTCTAGTTGGCACAGCTGTTGGAGGGAGGACACTTGGTAGGCTGTGCTAAGGCCTAGTCTGCCAGATGGCATTGTAGCCACCTGTAAGGTCCAGAAGGATGCACTGCAATGCCAGCTGGTGTGACTGGGACTTCATCTAATCATTGCTCAAGTATTTAGTGATAACTCATTGCTAGTGTGCATTTGATGTTGTTATCTCGGGGTGCCTCTGTCTTGTGCATGATCTGGCATTTGAAGAGGAACAGCCAGAATTTATTTCCCTCCACCAGAGTTGAAGCAGTTTTGGTGCTACATTGTGCAAGCTAATCTTTCTTTTATTTTGCTGCTGTGGTTTTTCTCGGAGAAAACATTAGATTTGATGCATTCTGTATCACACTGAATTTTTTGGTGTGCATCCATGCTTTCTTGCCAGATTGTGACATGCTAATCTCTGAAATTGTTTCCTGGCCAGCTTTTTAAGTTCAAACTCACTTAGAGGGTAGAATCTGCTTCTTTGCCTGCAGGGTGTTCTTACTTTACTAACAATTCCATAGGCCTTTGCCACCTAAAGCTGATTAGGAGACTTTTTTTCTTCTGAGGGCTGGAGAGTGGTTCTAAGGCTGTTTTGGTAAAACTTGATCTGTTTGGATTTGCTGTGGGATATAGATCACACCATTAATAGTGAGAGGGCTGTCTGATGCTTCAGTGTCCTTGTGGCCCTGATTGTCACCCTCTGCAGATAACCATGGTGGAAGAAAATAAGGTGGCAGTGTCTGTTGTGGAAGAACTCTCCTGAGAGTGGCAAGGAGGTAGAGCTCTTTTTCCAACAGGCAGAAGGAAAAGATTGCTGTCTGTTTGGGGCTTTGAAGAAGATTGAATTCACAGAGGAAGGCCCAGCTTGCAGAAGTCTGCCCTATTTTCTTCATGTTGTAGAGAGCTCTCCCCAATAGCAACACAGGGATGTTGGAGTCATGACAGAGTAGGAGTGTGCCATGACCAATTAAAGGATTGGGAAAATTAATTGCTTTAAATTGCCCAAGCCTCATGATCTTGTGGTAGTCAGATACAGACACAGCTCTTCTACTTCAGTGAGGATGGACTCCACATAATGTTATGGCTGTGTTTTTCATTTGAGGCTGTACTTTATAAGGGCAGGTGTGGAGTTGATGAACCAGCTGGGAGTGGGGGAACTAATGTGGGTAGATCAAGCACATTTGAAACTGACAAGCCGTTGACACTTAGCTGTGTCATCTAAAGAGAACAGTTAGGAAAGCAGTGCTAAACTGGAGGCCCTTCAGCTGCTGGCAGCTTTGGAGCAGCTCAGGTGAGTGCATCACACCACTTTCTCAGGGCTGAGCTGATGGGTGTCTTCCAATATAAGCTGAACCCCAGCCTGTAGGAGGAATGTACCAGCAAGGCCCAAACCTCTGCAGCCTTTCTGCAGACCAGGTGTAGCTGTATTGTACAAGAGAGCTTCTAAATCTCAAAGAGTGGCAGTCACCTGAACCCATGAACCAATTCTTGGGTGTCCACTCTCCAAGATGTAGGCATAGATAGTTGGCAGCCCCAGCATACCACATCCTCATTCATGTACAGAGGAGTAAATTTTTAGTAGATGTGACTATGCCATAGCTTGGCTTTCCACCAAAAATCTCCTCCCATAGAACTCAAGGCAAGATGAGACAAGCACATATGGTTGTATAAGTGACTCCCCAGTATACCCTAGTCCATGTAAGTTGCAAAGAAGAGAGGGAGCAAGAGTGTTGGCAGAGCTTTGAAACCTCTTCTGTATTTAGGTTTTCACAAAATCCCACAAATATACCTGATCTGTTATCTGTAATATATCACAGATTCGTAGAATGGTTTGGGTTGGAAGGGACCTTGAAGATCATGTGGTTCCAAGCCCCCTGCCATGGGCACAAACACCTTCCACTAGACCAGGTTGCTCAAGACCTCATCCAGCCTGGCATTGAGCACCTCCAGGGAGGGGGCATCCACGACCTTCCTGGGCAGCCTCTTCCACTGTCTCACCACCGCTGCTGTAAAGAATTTCTTCCTAGTCTCCAGTCCAGATCTGCCCTCCTCAAGCTTCAGTCCATTCCCTCTTGTCCTATCACTGGAAAAACATCTGAAAAAAACACTTTGATGTTCCAAAAGTCCTCTTGGCAGCAGGGGAAAAAATGGTCGAGACTTGCTATGAGAGAGAAGGGAAAAATAAAGGGATGGGTAGAGGTGGAAAGTTCAGTGAGGCAACAGGAGAATGAGCCAGGAATGATTAGTTAAACATAAATTTATGTAGTGCCCCAGAGCAATGTGCTTAGTTATATAAATATGTTTTGATTTTCTATCACAGAGATCAAGTGCAACCACAGGATTTTCTGTGGATGTAATCTCATGATGTTTGCTTTTTGTGTATGTGTTTGTTTTCATTGATTTACACACAGCTGGGAATTGGTGCTGTAGGAGCAAACAGAGGAGAGAATAGCTTAGTATGATTTTGATTCCTGCTGGGTTGGCTCTCTGGAGGGATTTCAGTGCAGGATTGAACTCTCAGCTGATGAAACTGTCCTGTTTGGTATTGCAGGAGGCAGATCATAGCCTTGTGTATACATGCATTAAGTCCCACCTTAAAATGAGTTTATTGTTGCTCATATTACTCATAAGAGAAGGCTGTTCCCAGAAGTTTGCTCCTCTGATGGCTAGAAAGCTAATTCCCAGCCTAGGTTTCTTTGTCAGAGTGAATGTCAGTTCTCACAAACTGGAAAGGACACTTTATGAAGGTTAATCAGCAACGCAATATGAAATTGGAAGTTTATAAAGGATTTGGCACAAATTGGAGATTTCATTCAGCAAGAGGGCTGGAGGAAGGGACATCAGGAGATCACCTCCAGCTGCCTGTTCCAGGGCAGATCCTAAGCTGCCTATGTCACTTCTGACATTTGTTGTCTAACTGTTGTTTTAAAAGGTTCACTACTTAATATGGAAGACAGACAGATATTATTCTTTGCTAAAAAAGATACCTACTTCTTCTTTAACTTGTCTAAAGTTACCCTGGCAGGAAAATTTGGCCACCTTCCTGTCTGACTCCTCCCTGCTGCACAGCTTTTGTAAGAGTCCCTGTCTTCTCCTGGCACTCTTATAGGGAGCAGTTATTCCCTTCTACCTTTTTTCACATCTCTGAAGACAATTATCATGTCTCCCTACTTCTTTTAGCCTTCCCTTTTAGTTTGTGTCAGATGTCCTATTGTTCTTATCACCCTCTTCTACCTTGCTCTGCGTGCCGGAAGCACAGTTGGGTGCAGCTCCTCAGCTCAGTGCTGGTTGTCCTCCTGCTCATACACCTTGATGCAGGGTTTGCCTTTCCACAACAGCTCTTTTTTCCCCCCTCCCCACCATAACCTGCTGGCTCCCTATCCTACACAACTGGTTACTCCTGCATCAATGAAATTAAAGCATTCTTGGGAATTTTCCCCCCTTATATCTATCCGAAGTGCCTGTTGCCTTTAAGTCACTCTTACAAGCAGCGGTACAGGAGCCCTTTTATCACCTTTCTCGATTCCAGGTTGGTACTTCACAGGGAGTTTGTAGTGTCATGATCAGCAACATCAGTTTGGAGGTGTTTGTGTCTGATAGGTTTGCTGGTTTAACCTTTCTCAGCTTTTGTTATCATGCCCACATAATATATTGCATGGAGAAAGGAAAAAAAAGTATCTGATAGAGAAGGACACACCAGGAGTTTATAGATCCCTGCAGCCACTCTGGTGGTTTAATTTCCTTGATATTGTAAGTGAAACCAGTGTGCAAGTTATGGTAGAAACCAACCCTTGGCTTTGGTTGTTTGGATGTGCTGCTTTCTGTGAGTATCTGGCTTTGTGACTCTCTATACATTCTTGCTTTGTAACTAGCAGGATAAGAACCAAACACAGATTTCTGTACCCTCCTTGGGCCAGTGCTGGTCTTGCAGTGATGTCAAATGACTTGCAGATTGTTATAAAATTGATCAGTGTCACCTAAAGCCAGTAGAATGTTTTTCAAATTGTCTCCCTCCTGTTGTTTCCTTGAGGTGAATGAATAGTGGGAAGGAAATAGCAGTGCCTTCATTGACAGAAATATCATCTGAGGCATGCTCTATGTTTGTTTCAGAGGAGTAACTGGGATCATAATTAAGTTACCAGGGCAGCCATCAAAATGGAAGTAAACCCAGTTTTTGTTAACGGAGTTAAAACTTCCCCAGTGTTTGAGTGAGAACTGGGGTTGTGGCTATGACTATGTGCACCCTTTGGAGTGACTGAATCCAGGGCTTGTTTGTTGTCTCTTTACCTGCAATCTCTCAACTGCCAGAAGAAATAAGGAGAAAGTGAGATTTGTTTTCTTTGCTCTTATGTGTAGACTAAATTGGCTCTTAATGCAGGGGAAAAAACCCCCACATCTTCAGGGAGCTTGATGGACAGAAAAAACTGGTTGCCAGTCTTTTTAAGATGAGAGAATAAAGACCGTCTCTGAGCTCTGTTGAGGAGGCTTCTGAGGCTCGCAGGGGGTGATCCAGGAAGACTTAATGAAAGCAGTGAGGCCTGTGAGCTGGCTCCAGGGCTCAGTTCTTGAGACCAGAGCAGCATGAAGGGAGGTGCTTGAAGCATAGCTGCTTGCCTGCTTCTCTTCTTCAGCCATGCATGTGAAATTCCCCTTAGAAAATACCTGTGGAGAATCAGTGTATTGGTAGCTAGGTTTTACCTTCTCCTGGGCAAGCACCATTATCAGCTCAATGAATGCTGTCTATTGTGGCAGTGCTTCTCAGCTGTTTATCACTTGCTAAGCTTAAAATATCAGCATGGAAATGTTCCATGCTGCAGGTATCTGCCTTGGTGTGCTTTGGTTTCCAAGCTGCAGGTGTCTGCCTTGGTGTGATTTGTTTTTGTTTTGTTTTATATTTTAGAGATGCAAGTCAATGTGCATTTGATTTTTATTTAATTTTTTTTATATTCTCCAAACCACTTTTTCTTTGATATTCATAGAATTATAGACTCTAGAATTGTTTTGGGTGGTAAAGACCTCTAAGATCATCAAGCCCCCTTCACCAGTTTTGTTGCCTTATTGCTGTGTTGACAAGTTCTAGCAAATGTTAACCACCACCTAATGAATAATGTCTCAGCTTTTGCAGATACTGAGAATGGGTCTGGGTTTCTCCTCTGGAAGAAGAAGACAATGTAGAAGGATATTTCTCTCATAGAATCATAGAATTGTCAGAGTTGGAAGGGACCTCAAGGATCAGCCAGTTCCAACCCCCCTGCCATGGGCAGGGACACCTCACACTACAGCAGGTTGCTCACAGCCGCATCCAGCCTGGCCTTAAAAACCTCCAGGGATGAGGCTTCCACCACCTCCCTGGGCAACCTGTTCCAGTGTCTCACCACCCTCATGGGGAAGAATTTCTTCCTGACATCAAATCTGAACCCATCCATTTCTAGATTTGTGCCGTTCCCCACAGTTCTATCATTACCTGACACCCTAAAAAGTCCCTCCCCAGCTTTCTTGGATGTCCCTTTAAGATACTGGCAGGCCACAATAAGGTCTCCTTGGAGCCTTCTCTTCTCCAGACTGAGAAGTCTGGTGGTGGTAATGTGGGAAGGGACTTTCAACCAACCACAAGCCCCAACTCTCTGTCTTCATAGAAGAGGAGCTCCAGCCCTTTGCTCCTCCTCGTGGCCCTTCTCTGGGCGCATTTCATCATGTCCAGATCCTTCTTGTACTAGGGGCTCCAGAACTGGACACAGTACTCCAGGTGGGGTCTCACCAGGGCAGAGTACCGGGGGAGAATCACCTCCCTCGAGCTGCTGGCTACGCTCGTCTTGATGCAGTCCAGGCTGTGATTTGCTTTCTGGGCTGCAAGTGCACACTTGGTGGTGGCTCATGTTGAGCTTCTCATCCACCGATACCGAACACCAATGCTGTTTGTTTTCTCTTGGCAGCTTTTAGATTGGAGCAAAGGGGTCGAGAAATCACCAGGGAACTTGAAAAGCACAAAGCTCGAAGATGTCGGGCCGAAGTGGGAAGAAGAAGATGTCCAAGCTGTCACGCTCCAGCAGGGCAGGTGTCATCTTCCCCGTGGGGAGAATGATGCGCTACCTAAAGAAAGGGACCTACAAGTACCGGATAGGGGTCGGCGCTCCGGTTTACATGGCAGCCGTCATAGAGTACCTAGCAGGTAAACCAAGAAGCTGCTGCTGCTGCTCCTGCTGCTGCTGCACTGATCACACTCAGAAGCCAGGCGTTGCTGTGGGATGGGGTATGAACGTGTTCAGCACTTGTGAAAGTTGGGCTCTGCGAGCGCAGGATGTGATGAAATTTGCTTGGAATTTGCTAAGGCTGTTAAAGGGGAACCTAATGAGGTTCTACAAGTTCTGTATCTGGGGAGGAATAATTCCCTGCACCAGGGCAGGTTAGGGGCTGACGTGCTGGAAAGCGGCTCCATGGAGAAGGACCTTGGAGTCCTGGCTGGCAATAAGTTATCTGTGGGACAGCATTGTATCCTTTGGGTCAAGAAGGGATCCTGGGGTGCATTAAAAAGAGTTTGTCCAGCAGGTCAAGGGAGGTTCTCCTCCCCCTATACTCTGTCCTAGTGAGACAACATCTGGAGCATTGCGTCCAGTTCTGGGCTCCCCAGTTCAAGAAAGACAGGGAAATACTAGAGGCTACAAAGATGATGAAGGGACTGGAACATCTGTCTGATGAGAAAAGGCTAAGATGCCTGGGGCAGTTTAGTCTGTAGAAGGGCAGCCTGAGAGGGGATCTTACAATGTTTACAAACGTCTCAGGAGTGGGTATGAAGAAGGGGCCAGTCTCTTATCACTGGTGCCCTGTGATAGGACAAGGCAATGGACACAAACTAGAACACAGAAGTTCCACCTCAACATGAGGAAAAACTTGTTTACTGTGAGGATGATGGAGCCCTGTAACAGGCTGCCCAGAGAAGCTGTGGAGTCTCCTTCTCTAGATACTTTCAAAATCTGCTTGGATGTGTTTCTGTGTGACCTGCCCCAGGTGATCCTGCTTTGGCAGGGTGGTTGGACTTGATCTCCAGAGGTCCCTTCCAACCCCTACCGTTCTATGGAGATTATCTCCTTTGGAGGCACCGTGCTTGGTCACTTGCTTCACACAGTGAGGAGTTACATCTAGGCAGTTTTTGTCCAAGAGCAAGTTGATATGAATTAGGCTTTTGGAGCACATGTGGATGTGAATAACGGGAGATTTAAAAAAAAAAAAAAAAAAGCAAACCCACTTTGTACATCTGTTGTGCTTTTTAAGTGAAGAAGCAGTTTTGCTGGGTGTTTTTCTTGCAGAATAGTGTTATGGAATATGGAGGTTGTTCATTTGTATTTTAAAAGTCCTTTTGGCTTGCCTAAGTGTCTTTAAAAAAATGTTTCAGGGTTTAAATCTTCCTACGTATCCTGAGTTTTCTTTTCCCTTCCTTTCTGAAACTGACCTCAGAGGAAGGGGCAGGAAGGGGCATGGCGATGCAACATACTGATTATATACTGAAATATTACAATATTTCAGACTGTCCTACCATCATATCTTTTTGTTTTCTGATTTAATGTGGGTAATAGCAGCTTGGCAAACTGTTCTCACACCTGGTACAGAGAGGATTCTGGCTTCAGGTTACTTAGGTGTTACAGATCAAGACTGAGGTGCATTAGAGAATCTGTGAGGAGGCACAAGCCTGTGTGAAATGAGCTGAGTGGGTTGTGTTTCAGGAGCATAGTTTGTTGTCAGAGTGGCATGGAAGAAGTTTGCCTTGGATCCTGGTTGTCCATGTAACAGTACAGCAGTCTTTACACATACTGTGCTGTCTTTTTCACACATGAAAGCTTGTTCTGGCTACCAGCCATTAAAAGTACTCTTTCCTTTCAAAGGTGTTAGAGAAAATCTGCAATAATGATCATTTCACTATTGAGACATTTCTGATCATGCATATTATGGAAACTTCCACGTTTGTGCTGCTTAATTACAGGATAAGAATAGGGGTGTTTTGTTGTTTTGGTTTGGTTTTATTTTTTCTGAGGCTACTTCTGGAGTTGGAATGAAAAGGTAATAGCTGATGTGGAAGAAATACAAAGAAAATACTTAAGCTTGCTTTCATCTTCACTCCCAGCTCCTTCAAGAGATAAGTACAGAAAAGGAGCTGGTTTCCAAACAAAACAAATCACCACTGAAAAGCAGAATCAAAATCCAGGCTGATGAGCATCTTGTCTGTTTGTTTGATTATTTTATTTAGCTATTTTTCACTGTGTAAGAGCAAACATGTTATTATTAAGATCATTTAATCATAAAGATCAGTTCTCTTAAGTGATTTTGGAGAAGATCTTTCACTTCATGAAGAACATGCACGTAATCATATTTGCACAGTCCAGTTTCAGACATTAAAAATGAACATTTACAACTACTCTGACAGTGGAGGCTGGTGCAGTTGTGCTGTACCAGGAAACTCTATGGCCTGCAGAGCTTATTTAGCTGTCTGCAACATGGAGTGCTGCTCAGTAGGGATGCTTCAGAAGGCAGCACAGAGCTGGGGGGGAAAAGTGAGGACAGAGGATTTGTAGTTTTTGTAGCTCCCCTGCTACCACAGATTTTCAGCCTTGTTTAGTTGGTGTGCCTATGTGTGTTTTCTAATGGAGGCTCAGGGCCTCTTCAGGAACATGATAAATAGAAATAGGAAGAAGTGTTTGCTTTACTTTATCATCGATTGCAGATCACTTACAAGACACCTACAGGCCTCTGGATATCTGAATATTGCAAGGTGAAAACCATGTTACATGAGGCTTGGCAGTAGCACAAGTTAATGTTGTTATAGTTATATATAGGTTACATAGAATTATTATAACTGAATAATGTGCTGCTTAAGGACTCTGCTGACCTTCAGGCTGGGGAGAAATACCTCTAATACCTTTTCCTTTTCCCACTCCACAGCAATCCACAGCATTCAAAGGGGTTTCTAGGATAAACATTTGGAGATGCTTGTTCTGAGCCGTGGCAATTATTCCAAGGTGTAGTAATAAACTGTCAACAGCACATCTGGTATTTGCAGCACTTTGGTAGTGCAGCCTGAGTTATGGTCATCTTTTCAGAACCTACAGTGCAGCACTGTTTGCCTATGCCCTGACCTAGAACAGTGTATGTCTTGGCTCTGCTTCTGGCTAGTAAGTGCAATTTAATTTCAATCGTTAGTCTGGTAAAGGGCAGGGTATGTGTGGGCCTACACTTTGCTGTAGGGGAAAAAAAAAATAAAAGACACTGTAGTCAACCAGGCAAGAAAATTGCTAGATGTGTAGGCTGGGAGCCCACATAAATTGTAAGGGAATGTTATTTTAAGCTGCATGGTTCCGCAGAGAGAGATTCGCCCCACTCTCATCCCAACCCTCTATACATTGTAATAAAATGGAGTAATGTTTCTGAGCAAACAGCTCTTGCTTGTGGGTTGTGGTCCTTCCAACCCAAGTTTCTGTGCTCTATCCAGAGTTTTGTTTGAAGAGTTTAAAAAGTGGACAGTTCAGGTGAAAACTGCTGAACCTAATGTGTACATGTGAATATAGTCTCTGGGTTTGGGAAGCTTATGGAAACAAACTTGTGATTTTCCAAGGCTATTATCAACTGGTAAAGTTTCTTAACATTAGGTGATATTTCCAGTTTTCTGTCGTGGACTTGCAACTGTGAATGGTGGCTACTCAGGCTGAAAGCCTGCATACAGGGAACTGCATCAGGCTCAGTGTGGTGGGTTGAAATTACCCCCCAACTAATTTTGAGTATTACTTCCCAAAATGAAAATTGCCAGACTAGCTCAGAAGGTTTTGGAAGCACATGAAGCTGTGTTTATAAGCAAACTACAATCTAGAAATAATGAAATGCAATGAATATGTACAAAATGTACTCTCTCTCTCTCTATATATATATTTACAATTTATAAACAACACAGAAACTCCTCAGATCCTCCTGGATGGATGCAGGGGACCCATTCACCTCCTCCCCCACTCCCTCCCTCCACAGTAGTCAAAACAGAAAGGCCCTTGGCAAGGCCACAGAAGAGAGAGAGCAGAAAGTTCCAAGCAGAAGCAACAAAAGAAGAAAAGAGAAAGAACTGTTTGTGCCTCTGTTCTATATTGCCATTAGCGATCCAATGAATTCTGTAGCCCTTATCATTATTTTCCTTTTACATCCAATGGTCATTTATTTTACTTTCAGTCTTTGCTGTCAGGAACTAGGCTAAAGTTCCCCCTTCAAACTGTAACACTCAGTCTGGGAGGGTGGGAGTGAGGGATTCTGGTTCTTTAACTATTTCACAGAAGCAGGTTGAACCGTGAGGTACTTCTTGTTCAGTTGAAACATTCATGAGAACTTCTCCTCTAAAGAGCCAGGTGCTTCTCTGCATCAGAGCAGAGACTTGATGCTCTCCAGAAGGGGAAGGTGCTCTCTACCATCTCAGAGAAATTTGCTCTCTTTGGCCAAGCTGTAACTTTGGAAAAAAAACACAAATTGTTCATGATCAGCAGAGACTTCTTAGAGTTGAACAGCTAAAATCTTCAAAGACTTGCTCTCACTGAGGATGCTCCAGCTGCTCTCAGCTCCCAGCGCTGCCCAGCCTGTGATGGAGCATGCCTCCAACTCTCAGCTATGACAAGTGACAGGACTGCTCTTGAGCCACTCCATGCAGTGGCTTAGCATTACTCAGCCCATGGCTACAGGTGTTCAGGACATTCCCCCTCACTGCTGTTCCCAGCTGCTCCTGGTCACAGCAGTGAGAGCATGGAGGGGGCTTTCTGTGGTTGCAGCAGTACTGGGCAGGAATGGGGAGAAAGCTCTTGTGTGAAAGCAGGACCGATGCAAGATGCACAGAGGCAAGTGGCAAGAGGTCCAGGACTGGAGCTGAGGCAGGGAGTCCATGAATAGGAGTTGAAAGAAAGGTTAATCCTATTTACCGGCAGTGAGGTGGAAAGGGCAGGCTGGAATTAACTGGGCAAGCAGACTGGGAGGCTGGGAACAAGTTCCATGTTGGACAGAGAAAGGAGACTGAGAACAAACTGTTAACATTTTGGGGATGGTTATGGAGAGATGGTGTTAGAGGCAGAGACAGAGACCTGTCTAGGGGTGAGATCTGAATGGAGGACCAGTGGGGAAGTGAATGGCAGGGGTGTCCAAAAATATTGCCAGGAAACTGGAAAAATAAGGCATAGGCCAACAATTGGAGGGAGATGGCAGCTTTTGGTGAACCTAGTAAGGAAGGTTGAGCCTCAGTGTTGCTGCAATGGAGAAGAGTAGATGGGAGAAACAGAACTATCCAGGAAAGGCAACTGAGACAGAAGTCTGAGGAAAGAAGAATGGCTATGGAGCTAGGAAAGCAAGTCATGGCTGGGGTAGAGGCAGAGTGGATGAGGCCAGGGGGTTGAACAGGACCAGAGCTGTCTGACTGCATTCAGTGAGGGCGTAGCATGGACCAGCAAGTCTCCTGTGAGCAATCAGCCAGCTGATGGCCTGTACTTGTGAGGCCCTGAAGCATTCAGCCTCTTGACCAGCATCATCTGTGTGGTGCATATGCATCTTGAGCACCCTTATTCCTGGTTGCCACGTGGTTCAGAGTGCCTTTTGGCTTTTGTATGTGTTCTGTGTCACAAGCTACTAGATCCTCATGTTTTCACTTTGTCTGCAGGATTCATTGTGGCTGCAAACTTCAGCCATTCTCAGTGCCAAGCCTGTGCTTTGGCTTATCAGCACCCTTGTTAAAACACCAGCAATCACCACAGGTTGTCTCAAGAAGAGATATTTTTACCTCAACTGTTTAGCTAATGTGAAGAAGAGCTCCTCAGTGTTTTAAGGCACTTTTTTTTTTTTTGTAATCTCTCTGTGCTGTTTTTTGTCTTAGGCTTGAAAATCATGTTGCAAAACTGCAGCTTAATTCCTATCCAGAAGGTTGTGTTTGCTGGAACAGTGTAGGGCTCCACTGGCTTCAAAGTTAAAGCTCCATGAGAAGCTGGCCTCAGTCCCATTGGATTTATGAACTTTGCAACAGACACCTGCCAGAGTGCTCTGAGTGACTGCAGTCACCATCATGTAAACCATCAGCTGCATGTGTCCTATAATGCACCTTCTCACAATATAGGCAAAGAGTACAGATGCCTTTTGATTAGGAAGCAGAAGACATGTGAATGGTGTGCTGGTCAGAGGAGCTCATAGAAGATGTCAAGGGAAAGACACCTTCTCTAAACTAGGGCAGAACACAACACCATCAAATACCTCCTCCTCCAAAGATCAGCAGCTGGCATACTCTTCTATCTGTTGTATTCATCTGCTGTCAAGAGACAAAGTGAGCAGATATTTTTCTACTTGCAAATGGAGGACCAAGGACTCCATCATCTGATACATCTTTTCAGAGCAAAGGCAGTATTGGTAGACTTGTACATGGTAGGGTAACAGCAACTGTCAAAGCTTATCCTGAAGGAGAAGTGGAAAATGAGATAACCTGCTTGGAATCTCTCCAGCTCTGCTATCAGTAGTTCTCATATATCTTTATCAGTCCAGCTGAGCACATCACAAAAGCAGGCTGAGCTCAGCTGGACAAATAGCTTTGGCCTGGCTGGGATGCTTGTAGTTCCCAGACACTCCAAGTCTGTTGATCCATCAGCTAAAGAAACCTCTTTTTTCCTGTATGTCACAGGATGAGAAGGTGTAATCCCATTCAGGTCATAGCTTGGCTGCTGCTTGTACTGGTTGGAAGTCAGATATGTTCTTCCCTGGTCCCAAGTGCTTATCAAAGAGGAGAAAAGACTTCTTTAAAAGTACTGGATGTTGTGTAGCATCAAGTGGGTGATTCTGGGCATTACCCTGTTGACCAGCATTTGATGCCTATCTGAGGCCAAGGTGACCTGTGGAGTGCACAAATGAGCTTGTTTGCTCGTAGCCATCTGTGCTGAAGATCTCCGAGGTTATGCTTCCAGTGTGGAGGCATCTTGAGTGAGTTTTGAATCTTGAGGGGAAGCAAGAGTGTTTCAGATTTCACTTTAATACTTAGTGCTGAGAGGATGTAAAGAAAACCCAATTCATGCCTGAGAATCTCAGGGTGCCTGATTTCAAGAGTGCTTGTTACAGTGTAGGGCTTTATTATGGGGCCTGTATTCTCAGACTAGTCTCCTTCAGGTTTAGGTGACCTGAGCTGCCAAGATGTTTCTACATAAAGTAGTTTCTTTAGGGATCTGTTCTTACCAGCAGAGGATGTAAAAACTGAAGCCTTCAGGTTCGATGTTGCATTTTGCAAGTGCCATTTTGTCTCGTAAGACTAAGAGTCGCTGCCTCCAGCATTAGAAAAATATGCAGCTAGAATACAGCTAGAGAGAGAGGTAAGGCAATTATTTACCTATGCAAATAACTGGCATCCTTTGATAAGTTATTGATATGCATAAACATAGTCTCTCTACCTTGGATTCCCTTCTTCCTGGTGTCCTGTGGTAGAAGAAAAGTGGCTGGCGTTTGAGTGTTCTGCGTTTTTTGCTCTTGACATTAGGCAGAGGACATTTGAGTGCACCATCAGGATGCTGCTGGCCAAAGGACCCAGAGCCTGGGGGAGTGGGGTGAGCACACAGGTAGCAGGATGTGCCTGTTGTTGGCACATCTGAAAGAACTTCAGTTACCATGCAGGTAAGTATGTGTTGGTTTTGTTTTCCTCCTGATGCAACTTTCCTCTGCTATCAGCACCCACTGGAGAAATCTGGGTCTCTCTTCTTGCTCTCTGCTGGTCTGCACAATGGATGGTGATCTGTTCCTGCTCTCTGCTGCTGCATTGTCTCCACTGGCAGAGGTCTGGCAGTTGGGTCTGAAACATCCAGCTCTGCAGCCCTCACGGGGGCAAATACAGCTGAATTATGCAGGATCTCTTTTCAGTCTCCTTATTTAAAGTCCACGTCCAAGGCTTTTAAGTTAGGAAATGCCAGAGCTGAGGTTGCTGGCCCAACTTTTAGTGTAGGCCCAGTGTGGTGTGGTATCATTTCTGATTGTCTGTCACACACTGCTTTTCCCTTGTGGCAGTGGTCTAGTGATCACAACCAGGGTTCTGTTGTTTCCTAACATCCAAGTGCTTGTCTTCACAACTTGGATAGCCTTCCTTGGAAGTGGTGCATGAATAGTTGTGAACAGCACTGGCTGTTTCTTAAACAATTCACAGTGAATGAGCACAAAACTCTAAACAATGGCTTTTCCATCTCCCAACGTTCAGTTAAGTATGTGTGCTGCATAGTAGTGAAAAGTGGATGACAAGTATGGACTTTTGTTATTTTAACTGAGTGAAATTGAAAGCTTGTATTTTTCCCATGAGCTTAAACCTCTTGTTGAAATCCTTTGGATTTTAGCCAGAGAGCATTTATGGAGATTTCCACTCTTCTTTTTTTTTTTTTTCCCATGTAGGTTGATCTTTTTATAATGGTTACAGTTCTTTGTTTACTTGAATAAAAGGGAGTAAGACATCATTAATCTCCAAGGGCTGCAGCACCTCTGCTGTGAGGCCAGGCTGAGAGAGCTGGGGCTGTTCAGCCTTCTGGTGGCCTTTCAGGACTTAAAGGGACCTATAAGAAGGTTTGGGACAGATTTTTAGCAGGGCCTGTTGTGACAGAACAAGGAATGATGGCTTGAAACTACAAGAGGAAGATTTAGACTGGAGAGAAGGAAGGAATTTTTAACACTGAGGGTGGTGAGATCCTGTCCTAGCTTGACCAGTGAGGTGGCATATACCCCATCCTTGGAACCATTCCAGGTGAGGTAGGCTGGGGCTCTGAGCAACCTGCTGTGGTTGTAGATGTCTCTGCTGACTGCAGTGGGGTTGGACTAAGCGACCTTTAAAGGTTCTTTCCAACCCTACCCATACTACGATGATTTGAGGATGATGATTAATAGGACACTGATGGGCTGTAACTTTCTTACAGAGGTAAATACAAAACCAAAAAACAGAGGACAGGGACACTGGAAAGTTTCAAAGTAGCAAGATGTAAATATGATCTTTATGGTTATCTGGAGCAAAACATTTCCTTCTCTTTTCTTTCTCAGTGCTTTAGTAGAGTTCTTACATGAGAAATAACTTCCGAATAGAGGTGTGAGTTAATGAATTATACTGATTGTTGCAGTTAAATAAATTCATAAAGATGTGTCTGTGTTTCCTCTCTAACAAGCAGAAAAAGCTCAGTGGCTTTAGTCACTGCAAATTTAGAGCAACTACTTTTGAAGTGACCTCCTGTTCCTGGTGATGTAGGAGGCACTTTCTACCAATAGTTCATGCATTGAAGCTCTTACGTTGTCTCTGCTTGCCTCTAAGTCAAACCTTTCATCTCTTGTTCTGAAATGAAGCTTCTCACAGATTTCTCAGTGCCCTTTAATGCCAAATTGCAGCATTGCCTGGCTAGTTTGTTGGCTTTCAAAGTATCTCTTTAAATGCACCTCAGTCTTTGTCTTACCTGGTCCTGAGAATCCTTGCTGTTTTGTCAGAATTGTCTGTGCTAGGTTTGGGGTTCCAGTGCATGCTTTGCTTGTTTTATTGTCACAGGGTTAACTGCCTAATTTGGAACTGCTGATGAGCATTTTCATAGGGTGTTTCTTGGCTTTCTTGGAAAGAATTCTGATATTGGACTTGTAAAAGAAGTTACCTGAACCAAGCTTTGCATATTTTCTGCTACTTATCCTTTAGGGCATTAGGAAGCACAAATAATGGCACATATATTTACAAAGAGTTAAGTATGGTTTGGTTCCTGCCTTTCTGTAGCAAAGACCATTTAAATTGGGAAACTTCCCTCTGAGAAGGTAAATGGCTACAAAGAAGGAATGTAAAAGGTATATACAGGGTGTACGAAAGCTGCATTTTTGCTACTCATTTTTCTCTCAATGTATTTGCAGCTGAAATTCTAGAATTAGCAGGAAATGCAGCTCGAGACAACAAGAAAGGAAGAATTGCCCCCAGACACATCCTCCTGGCAGTTGCAAACGATGAGGAACTGAATCAGGTACCTGTTTCCATTGTAGTGCTGTGGCATCAGTGAAGCTTCTACCACAGAAGGTTAGGAACAATTTAGCCTGGCATGTGGATGAACACACAATTATAGGACCTGAAGAAGACAAGGTTGTGCCCACTTGAATATAAACAGAAAAAACCCCAAAGTTCTGAGATATCTTAAATCTTCTAGATAGAAATTTTGCTTCTTTTGTAGCCTGTGAGCCCTGTTGAAGTAGGTGAATTTGATGCTTAATATTTTCTTCAGGGACATCCAATCCTTAAATGTGCTATATGGAATGCCTTTTCCCAGAAGCTGTAGAAATGTGTTTTCTATTACACTGTCTGGGAGGCCCATCTTGGGTAGGGATCTGGCTCACTCTGCTATTGCTGCCTCCAAGACTGCTTCCCCCTCTGCCTGCTCAAGTCCCATTAGCACTCAGACTGTGGTTTGCAGTGCTCTGACTCTGAGGATCACTGGTGGGATCACTTCTGCTAAACTTGTTGAGTGAGAAGAGAGATCACAGCACGGGCCATGAATTGCAGCATTCAGAGGTGCTGGAAAGGTTCAGTCAGCATCAGAGGATCTCTTCTTAGTTGGTCCCATGTGAAGATGCATGACATCATTCACACTTTGAAAGATTCCTGCATTTCATTTGACTGCTTTAAATAATGAAAATGTGGTGCCCATGAAGTCATTTAGCTCTGTTTCTAGTCAAGGGGGCTGAACAGTCAAAACAGAGGCCAGGAGAGAGGGAAAAGCTTGCTGACACTACCAGCCCTTCCCCTGCTTTCATGAAGGTGATCACTGGCCTGTGAATTGGGGTCTCCAGCACAAGGACATGGAAAAGATGAAGAGGGTCCAGAGGAAGACACAAAGATGATCAGAGGGTTGGAGCATCTCACCTATGGGGACAAGCTGGAAGAGTTGGGGTTGTTCTTCTGGAGTAAGAGAAAGCTCCAGGGAGAGCTTATAGCAGCCTTCCAGTACCTGAAAGGGGCTACAAGAGAGCTGGGGAGGGGACTCTTTACAAGGGCTTGTAGTGACAGGACAAGGGGCAATGGCTTTGAGTTGTAAGAGGGGAGATTTAGACTGGAGATTAGGAAGAAGTTCTTTATACTGAAGGTGGAGAGACACTGGCACAGGTTGCCCAGGAGGTTGTGGATGCCTCCTTGCTGGAGCTGTTCAAGGTCAGGTTGGATGAGGCCTTGAGCAACTGGGCTAGTGGAAGGTGTCCCTACCCATGGCAGGGAGTTGGAACTAGATGATCTTGAAGGTCTCTTCCAACCCAAACAATTCCATAAATCTGTGATTCTGTGACTAGCTCTACTGTTGATTGTTAGGAAGTAGCCAGGCTTTGCCCCCCGTGCATCACAGCCCATTCCTGTTGTTATCTCTGCAAAGCAGGTTCTTGGGGCTTATACTTGCTTTCACAGTTTCCCTGTCAAAGGGATGTGCAACCAGTCCTTTGAGCAGGGCTGAAGTGCAGTCATTTTTGTAAGTAGTCTGCAGGCACTTACCTCCTCTTACCCTCATTCACTGCTTGTGAGTCACCAAGGGAAAGTATGCAGAAAGACCAGCAAGGGAAGAGAGAAGATTGACCAGTGCTGGAGTTCTCCAGTTTGTGCTGGCTGACCTCACTGTCACCTGCCAGATTTCTTGTTATTGTGGATTGTCTCCCTGTTAGTTTTTTGGTGGTTTGTATCTATTTTATTTTCTTCCATGATAAAGGGACAAGGTGCAGTGCTTTAGGAGGTGTAAACTCCACTTGGGTATATGTAGTGTCAGTCAGCAAAAGTAGCTTGAGTGCAGACTAAGAGAACCTATAACGTGCTGCTCCTTTACACTACTGCTTCTCCATGCAGTTGCTAAAAGGTGTGACTATTGCAAGTGGAGGTGTCCTGCCCAGAATCCAGCCAGAGCTTCTAGCCAAGAAACGAGGTGCCAAAGGCAAATCTGAGACTATCCTTTCCCCTGCTCCTGAAAAGAAGGGAAGGAAATCCGTGGTCAACAAAAAGAGTGGGAAGAAGGCAAAGTCCACCAAGGCCCGGACACCCAAAAAGGTAAGCATGAGGCACATGTGGGATTCCACAGGAGTATCAAAACCAACTCAGATTATTAGGAGGAATAAATTAGTTCTGCATTGTTTGTAATGGGGAAATGGGAGGTAGGAGCTGATATAGACACTCCAAAATTTTATTTTTTCTCTAAACCTTAGAAATAAAAGCAAACCCAGTATTTTAAAATCAGTTTCCATAACAAAAGACTTTAAAGGTTTGAGGGAAACTTTTCAGATTTCTATGTCCCCCTTTGCCATACTTTTCTTGCTAAGTGTGTAGAATCTCTTTATTTCCACACTAACTTTAGCTTTTAAAACAAAGGAAGAGGTGTTTGAAACCATTTTCTGGTTGACAGATGTCACACCTTCAGCCTTGTGCACTTACTGTCATGAGAACCCATCCTGACATGGAACATAAATATCATTTTGACAAGCTCTTTGGTTTATGTGTTCCTATGTGTACTGCTGTTAATGGCATTTAAGAGTGGCAGGAAGAGTAAATGAATCTGAACTTGATCACTGCACCTTCCCTTCTCTATCACCATCCAAAAGGGTTTAATTTGGTCAAGCAGTAACCCAAATCAGTGCTTGTAGTTTGTCATTCTGGAGTGAGTGTCTTAAAACACTGCAACATTTTTCTTTGGGTAGGATTAAAAGATACTAAGCTTTAACCTAAGCTTTTTAAGCTTGTGCTAAGCACATCTTTCTGGAGGCCTCTAAGCTTTAATGCATTTCCATAGCTGAGAATGTGCAGAATTAACTTCTAAACACAAAACAAAGTTGCTTAATAGGCTCCTTAATAGGATGCCTCTGTGTATGGATCTCAGCTACCACCTTACTTTGAATTGTGCACATGCAGAGTTTGGGACTTGCTAGGAGGAGTTAACTTCTTGGCAGTACCTTAAGTCAAATATTTAGAGATATGAAGATGTGCTTCTGTAGCCCTAGTAGGAACAGGTTTCCTGCTGCTGGAGCTAGGCTGTGTGAGGGAGCGTGTCCCACAGAGGGGATTTGGCATTCAGGCTTCAGCTCTGAGCTGTTTCACTTTGTCATTGTGACTGCTCACATGGAGGTGTGATGGCTTGCTCCTGTCAATATGGATTCAGATTGCAAAGATGTTTTTTTTCCTTCAGGTTGGACCATTTGCCTGGGTTACTAAGTTACTAAGTTGGATTTCGTGTGAGCTCTGCTTTGGTAGCAGCAAAAATAAACTAGTACACACCCACCCATAAATACAACCCTAGTTGTTAGTAAAACTACAGATGGATGTGGGTGCCCCGACTCCTAATGTGACCACAAACATATGTAGTGCCTCAGATGAACCTCTGGTGTTCTAGCATTACATAAACAGTGAAGACCTTTGTTGTTACATAATCTTTGGGCCTGTGAGTAATATATTGATCTGAGAAGATGAGATTTGTGGTAACTGATTAAATCTATGGTTGGACTTGATCATCTCCAAGGTCTTTTTCCAACCATAATGATTCTGTGATTATTGAATAGTGGTAAACGTTGATTATTTTTTCCTTTGAGAGTTTTTGCTTTTTTTTTTCTCCCTTCAAACAGAACAAACAGAAAGAGAATGAAAAAGAAGGAGCTTCAAATTCGACATCTGAAGATGGACCTGGGGATGGTTTCACTATCCTGTCCTCCAAAAGCCTTGTGCCAGGACAAAAGGTAATACACAGTTATAACAGATCGGGATCACAGCAAAGGAGCCTAGCAGAAACAGAATCAATACAGGCTGGGGGAATGACGAAATTGAGAGCAACCCTGAAGAAAAGGACTTGGGGGTACCGGTGGACAACAAGCTGGACATGAGCTAGAAATGGGCACTTGCAGGCCAGCAGGCCAATGGCATCCTGGGCTGCATCAAAAGAAGCCAGGCCAGCAGGTCAAGAGAGGTGATTCTGCCACTCTGCTCTGCTCTGGTGAGACCTCACCTGGAGTACTGTGTCCAGCTCTGGGGCCCCCAACACAAAAGAGACATGGAGCAGGTACAGAAGAGGGCCACAAACATGATCAGAAGGCTGGAACACCTCTTGTATGAAGATAGGCTGAGGTTGTTCAGACTGGAGAACAGAAGGCTACAGGAAGACCTTATTGAGGCATTTCAGCATCTAAAGGGGACCTACAGGAAGGCTGGGGAGGGCGTTTAGAAGGGTCTGTGGTGATACAATGAGGGGCAATGATTTGAAATGGGAGCAGGGTAGATTTAGGTTGGACATTTGGAGGAATTTCTTTACAATGAGAGTGGAGAGAGGTGGTTGAGGCACTGTCCCTGGAGACTCAGTATCAAACTCAATATGGCCTTGGGCAGCCTGATCCAGTTGGAGTTGTCCTTGCTGATTGCAGGGAGGTTGGACAAGATGACCTTTGAAGGTCCTTTCCAACCTGTGAATCTGTGATGCTTTTGGTCTAACACCAGTACAAAATCTTCTCTATGTTCTCCCTTGGCAGTCCCAACTTTCAGGCAAAACCCTCTTGAGCTGCTCTGATTAGTTTCTTGGCCCAAGGTGTGTTTGTTCAGTTTGAACTTGGCTGTGTTATGCCTGGCACACTGCCAAACCAGTTTTAATCTTCTAGGTTATTTATTATTTATAAAAGGGTCTTTCTGGGCCAGGTCCCAGGATCACCCAGCAACTTCTAGATGTTAGTTTGTGTCAGAAGCTTGGGTGCTCCATCTGAAAGTCATCTGTGTGGCACCTCTCACTCAATGTTCAAACTGAAGACCCTCACCAGAGCTGCAGGGCTTACCTGCTTCTCCATCTCAGCACAGGCTGTGATACTTTGCCTGGCCACAATTACAGAGCTGTCCCTGGAAAATAACTGCATGTCCTCAGTGGCCATCCAGCTGCTGGTCCCATACTTTCTGTTTCCTTGTACTTACCAAGAGGGAAAGATTTTTTTTTTTTTTCCCTCTGCCTTAATTTTCAGACCCTTTGAATGAAGGTAGGGTTTTTCTTATGGATTTAACTATGGAAATGCAGTCAAGATTTTATTATAATTTCAAGTATTGAGGTCATCTAGAAAAAATATTCTTCCTGAAATTGCTTCTGGAAGCCCTCTGTACTGATGGTGTGCCCTTTTATATGAGGCGGCACTGAGGAGTCCAGTCTGCCTGAGAGGTCTCTTGCTAAAGCAGTGATCTAGAATGTGCCAGACACATAATGGATCTAAAAGGCTCTGCTAAAAGCTGTAATCTGGCTGGGTAAGTGGAACTTCAATCTCCTTTATTAGAGTACAGGCTTCTCTTAGGTTCCCAGAAGTGCAGCTTCTCACTTTCTTCTCTGAAATGGGCAGTGCTTATTGTTCTGGTTAGGACTCAATCCTATAGCCTATCTTGGATGAAACCAAGGCTTGCTGAGCACATGTTCAGCAACTCTGAAAGTCTTTTTAATGCCTTTTGGAGTTTCTGTTCTCTGTTTGTTGCTCAAAGTGATGAGGCTGTGAAATCTGGGGAGCAGCCTTTTTTAAGCACGGTAAGACATCAGGTTTTGGGCAGTTCCTATATTGCATGGGTGGGTAAAACATTCCTTTTTTTACTTATGCCAGGAACTGAGAGGGTAACAATTACTTGGGTGATGAAGCCTCTACAGATCAGGATAGTGTTCAGCCCTTTACAGTAGTTTGTTTACTAGGGGCCAAGTGTTTCTACAGGAGAAAAGTTTTTTTTAATCTTAGCTTTCTTCTCTTTAAACAAAAGCATTTCCAAAGTCAGCCTTTTCTCTTCAAAGTATGATGCTAGAACATGAATTTTCTAGCAGTAACTTCATAGAATCATAGAACAGTTTGGAAGGGATCTTAAAGATCATCTAGTTCCAAGGCCCCTGCCATGGGCAGGGACACCTCCTACTACACCAGGTTGCTCAAGGCCTCATCCAACCTGGCTTTGAATGTTTCTAGGGTTGGACCCTCCACAATTTCTGTGGGCAACCTGTTCCAGTCACCCACTGCCCTTATGGGGAAGAATTTCTCATGTCTAATATAAATTGAGCTTCTTCCAGTGTGAAGCCATTACACCTCCTCCTGTCACTCCGTGCTCTTGTACAAAGTCCCTCTCCAGCTCTCCTGTAGGTTCCCTTCAAACAGTGGAAGGCTGCTACAAGGTCTCCCCAGAGCCTTCTTCAAACTGAAGAGCCCCAGCTCTCTCATCCTGTCTTCCTGAGAGAGATGCTCCAGCCCTCTGATCATCTTCATGGCCCTTCTGTGGAGCAAGCTCCTAAGATGTGGGCATATCACTACATA
This sequence comes from Indicator indicator, assembly GCF_027791375.1. Lineage (NCBI taxonomy): Eukaryota > Metazoa > Chordata > Aves > Piciformes > Indicatoridae > Indicator > Indicator indicator. The sequence continues at coordinate 36,252,832 of NC_072016.1, forward strand.
ATCTGAGTGGTGTAGAAATTGATTAAAAGCAAGCTTAGTATCAGAATCACACATATTGAACACTGATCTCTGAAAGACTGAATCCAGCCTTCTTTCATTTTAGGTTTTTTTGGTATGAAAATGATTTCACACTCGGATTGCAATTACTTACTCTTTTTTTTTTTTCCTACTCTCTTGTTTTGCAGCTTTCTCTGACACAGAGTGACATCAGCCATATTGGCTCCATGAAAGTAGAAGGCATTGTTCACCCCACAACTGCTGAAATAGACCTGAAGGAGGAAATAGGTGAGGCTCTGCCACATGCAGAATAAACAGGTCTAGAGTTGGAACGGGAGCTGCTCTACTAGATGCCTGCTGAGATCCTATTCTGTTTCATCTGAACCTTCCCCAAGCCATAAAATGTCACTTAACAGCACTTCTGAAAATCAGGCTGGCTCAGGCTAGGTATAACAGGCTAATCACTCATTTATCTTGTTTTAATGATGCTTTATGACAATCAAAACGCAGATAATTTGTTGAAGCACATGAGCAGCAAAAATGTAGATGGTCATTATTATAGTCTTCAGTGGATTGTCTTTACATTTGCTTCTGACAAAAAAAAAAATCTGTGGTAGTAACACTCTGAATTGTGCTTTTCACTGTAGGATTTTACATGCTCATCTACACAGCCTTCTACTGCTCATGTGAAATATTGTTACTGCTGGTGCAGAAGTATGGAAGTTCTTCGCTGGCATCCCAGCTGGGTTTACTTCTGAAAGTAGCAGGTTTTATATGTTGAGTTAGATTTTCAGCCTTCAAAAATCGACTCCTGAAAACCCTACCTTCACTATTTTACCCATAGGGCAGAATAAGACAGAATTCATCTAGAGAATTACATTAATTTCTAGTGAAAACATACAGGGGAGGGTTCAAAACTAATCAGTAAACTTGTAGTGGTTTGAGCTGAAACAGCTCTGGTCTGAAGACAGAATGAGTTTACCCCAAAGGAGTAAATAAAAGCACACAGAATTGTAAGTTACATAGAAATACAATTTACAAAAGTAAACCAAATACAAAAGGTACTAAGGTAAAGGGATGCATTTACATTTGGAATTGACACTGGCTTAGTGCCCTCTGGCTAAGCTCCAAACTAGGCCTCTGATAGGCCTCAGTTAAGCCCCAAGATAGGCCTTCGATTAGGCCTCAGCTTGGCCTCAATGATGCAGCAAAAATATCCCCAGCCAGCCAAACCTCCCCCACACCAGGCCTGAGGTGGGCCCTGTGCTAGGCCTCGCTGCCCCCTTCCAAGGTAAGCCCAGAGCAGGCCTCAGCTATGCAGCAGAAATAGATTCCTGCCAGCCAGGCCTCACTCCCACATGGCTGAAAACAATAGCAGCAGCCACGTGCCTCCAGCAGAGAGGCCAGAGAGAGAGTGGATGGCTGGAAGGTCTGCTCCTTGTATGCAAGATGCAGGATATGGAAGGGAATCATGAATGACAATATCCTGGGTCCTCCCCTTAGGACTGTCTTGTCCTCTGGAGGAATTTATCTGTATGGTAGGATAGTTAATCCCTAACCTACAACAAAACTGTACTGAGTGGTAAACATAATCTGCTGCTGATAGAGGGAAACAGGCTAATAGGTGTACAGTGTTCTTTAAACTAATGTAGAGTTGTTTTTCCACAATGATCCTTCAAAGCCAAGGCCTTTTGCTCTGTGTCCTTGCAGGCAAGGCTTTGGAAAAGGCTGGAGGGAAGGAGTTTTTAGAAACAGTGAAAGAGCTTCGCAAATCTCAAGGACCTTTGGAAGTTGCTGAAGGTAAAAAAAAGAGACTGGGCTCTCTTTGGGGAACAGCTCATTTCATATGTTGTTTTCTCTGGAATTTCTGATCTGTTCTTGGTCATAGATGTGACATTGCTTATATGATTTAAGTGCTTCTGTTTCTTCTGCAAAGCTGTTGCTGATGTGGAGAAGACTTAAGATACCTGAGTGCACTGCAAATTCTGTCTTTGGGCTTCAAGGTGTCACCAGAAGTTACAGCAGGCTGATTAATTTATCTTAGGCAATTTATGGCTGTGTGAATCAAAAAATTAAGGAAAACTTGTGCTGTGTCACGTTTTTGTACAAGAGACTTTGCTTTACTTTTGCATTGATTCAAAAATCTGTGCCCTAACATTAAAGTAAACTACTTGTCTCTATCAGCATCGCTGCCTAAGTAGAAAACAGACTCCTCTTAGGCTCTTAAGCAAGTCCCAGGAAAGAAGATAATAATTTAAGACAAGGGCCACAAGGATGATCAGGGGGCTGGAGCTCCTCTCCTATGAGGACAGGCTGAGAGAGTTGGGGTTGTTCAGTTTGGAGAAGAGAAGGCCCTGAGGAGACCTTATTGTGGCCTTCCAGTGTCTGAAGGGGGCCTACAAAAAAGCTGGAGAGGGAGTTTTTAGGGTGTCAGGTAGTGATATGAGTAGGGGAAGTGGATCCAAGCTAGAGGAGGGGAGATTTAGATTAGATATCAAGAAGGTCTTCACCATAAGGGTGGTGAGACACTGGAACATCTTGCCTAGGGACGTGGTGGAAGCCTAATCCCTGGAGGTTTTTAAGGCCAGGCTGGACATGGCTCTGAGCAACCTGATCTGATGGAAAGTGTCCCTGCCCATGGCAGGGAGGGTTGGAACTGGATGAATCTTGAGGTCCCTTCCGATCCTGACAATTCTGTGATTTAACAGGAAAATGCAGGAAAATGTTTGCTCTCAAGCATTGTGTTGTGTTGCTGTGTTTGAAATTGCTCCTTTTACTGATTTTGAACAAGCAAAGGCTGGTAGTCACTGGAAGTCTGCTGCAAACACTTGAGCTCCAGCTTTATGGGCTTGAATTCAAGTGCTGCTCACAGGATACCTGTGTTGTTTTCATTCAATTTAGACTGGAGATTAGGAAGAAACTTGACAGTGAGTGTGGTGAGACACTGGAACAGGTTGCCCAGGGAGGTCGTGAATGCCCCTTGCCTAGAGGTGTTCCAGGCCAAGTTGGATGAGGCCTTAAGCAACTTGGTTTAGTGGAAGGTGTCCCTGCCCATGATGAGGGGCTTGGAACTAGACAATCTTCAAGGTCCTTTCCAACCCAAACCATTCTATGAATCTATGAATTTGCTCCCTATGGTCAAAGGCCTGACATATCTCCTGTTTGAAATGAAGTGGCACAGTGAAGCATTAGACAGAATTCCTCTGTGGAGGTGAACAAGTGAATAAATGAAGTTTTTCATCCTTGGGCATTAATTGCACAGCTAATTTCAGGGTCTTTCACCTGAGATTCCTGAAATTCAGATTTCTGGAGTCACTAAAAGCCAACTGATGCCATGCTGTGGACTCTGCAGGTCCTGGAGAAATATGAGGCTTTCTGCAAAATTAATGTGAGCTTCCTAATTGGACATAGCTGATGGAGACTTTCAACAACCATATTTGCTTTTCATGTCATTGTCTGCAATTACCCAGCTGTGAAGTGGGTCTATTACTCTCTAACACTCTGGAGCTGTAATGATGATGCAGGATATTTGTGCAGAGCATTCAGATGAGGTTGTGATAGCACTGCAGAAATGTCTGTTGGGGGATTAATAACCCTGTGTTCAGTTTGAGGGTTTTATACTTTGCATAAAAATCCATCCAGAGGCCACATTGAATGAGAAAGCTGTAAAATATTACTGAATGGCTGTGTGTGTTAACCAAATGAGGCTGAGGGTTGTTGGGTTGGTTTTTTTTTCAGTCTCTGAAGAAATAATGATTACAGAAGTAAGGATGAGAGAGTCAGATTATGATTACAAGTGAGCCAAATGGGGCATATTTTATTTGCTGATGTGTTTCTTTGGAGAGGTGGTGTAATTAAGAAAGTACATTGGGTTGAGAGGTGGTTGCAGGGTGGTTTCTGTCCAAAACTAAACGTAATGTTTTCATTTGTGTTAGCTGCACTTACTCAGTCTAGCGGCCTAGCGGCAAAGTTTGTCATCCACTGTCACATCCCACAGTGGGGCTCAGACAAGTGCGAAGAGCAGCTTGAAGAGACTATAAAGAACTGCTTAACAGCTGCAGAAGACAAGAAGTTGAAGTCCGTGGCTTTCCCCCCATTTCCCAGTGGCAGGTAAGGCTCTTTCTGCATGAGAGGTTTATTTATTTGGAACAACTGGTATAATTAGCTGTCAGAGAGTTGCTGATGTAGTAAGAGAGGTACCTTCTGCTCCATGGCATGAAAGGGGCTGACCCTACCTCCAGTCGGTTCCATTTGACACCATGCTTCTCCAGATTAAAGGCGCTTGAAGTGCAGTGTTCATGTGGAACAGGCAGAAAGGTCTTCTAGAGAAAAATTAGCTAACCCACAGGAGAGCAGAGTGGGCTTGCTGTGCTTTTTATTGCTTTGCAGTAATTTTCATTCTCCTAGGATGGGCTTACACCACCTCGGCTTTTATGTGCCTTCATTGTGTTGTGGTAAAGCTTGTTAAAACCTCATTCATGCTAATAAGATTATAGCACTGTAATAGTGAAGGCAAGTAACAGTTGACACAACCTCAGCTAGGTGAATGTGGGTTATTCACTTAAATCATCCCAAGATGGGATTTAAACAGACTGGTCACACAAAATCACAGAATCACAGAATGTTAGGGATTGGAAGGGACCTCTGCAGATCATTGAGTCCAACCCCATGTAAATGTGAGGGTGACAGAACATTGGAACAGGCTGCCCAGGGGGGTCGTGGAGTTTCCTTCTCTGGAGGTATTCAAAACCCACCTGGGTGTATTTCTGTGTAACCTGCTCCAGATGATCGTGCTCAGGCAGGGTGTTGGACTGGATGATCCTTTGAGGTCCATTCCAACCCCTAACATTCTGTGATTCTATGATAGCTTACTGCCTGAAAGCTGTGTTGCTGCAGATGCTGACCAGGGACTGAAAGCAGGGAAATCTGTTTGCTGGTAATAATCTGGATTGCAGTGCATATAGATCCAGAAGTTGGTGCTGACTAGTTCCCAAGCTCTTTTTTTTTGGATGGTTTTTCATATCAATAAGTAGTCTGAAATCATGAACATGAAATTAGGCGAGGAGAATCAAGTAGTACTAAACTTAGGGCAATAAAGACAAATGCACATCACAGTGTTGTCAGAGAGGGAGAAAAAGAAAAATCATAGCAAAAGCAAATCTGGAACCACATGTATCAGTATAGGTTGGGGACTGACCTATTGGAGAGCAGTGAAGGGGAAAAAGACCTGGGGATCCTAGTAGGTGGGAGGTTGATTATGAGTCAGCAATGTGCTCTTGTGACCAAGAAGGCCAAGGCCATTCTGGGATGGATTAGAAGGGCTGTGGTCAGTAGGTCGAGAGAGGTTCTCCTCCCCTTCTACTCTGCCCTGGTGAGGCCACATCTGGAGTACTGTGTCCAGTTCCGGGCCACTCAGTTTAGGAAGGACCTCAGGGAGCTGCTTGAGAGAGTCCAGTGCAGAGCTACAAAAATGATTAAGGCAGTGGAACATCTTCATGCTGAGGAAAGGCTGAGGAAGCTGGGGTCTTTAGCTTGGAGGAGACTGAGGGTTGACCTCATTAATGTTTATGAAGATGTGAAGGGTGAATGTCAGGACAGAGCCAGGCTCTACTCACTGATGTCCAGTGATAGGATAAGGGGCAATGGGTGCAAGCTGGAGCACAGGAGGTTCCACATGAACATAAGAGAAGACTTTTTCACTGTGCGGGTGACAAAACACTGGAACAGGCTGCCCAGAGAAGTTGTAGAGTTTGCTTCTCTGGAGACATTCAAAATCCACCTGGATGTGTTCCTGTGTGACCTCTAGGTGGTCCTGCTCTGGCAGGGGTGTTGGACTGCATGATCTTTCAAGGTCCCTTCCATTCTGTGATTGTGTGAAAACAGTCACTGTGCCAAGGAGCATATTGCAGAAGATGATTATTGCTACCAAAACCTTGAGCTTGGTGTCTGAGATTTGCAGGTTGCAAAACTGCAACTGTTGTGCCTTGTTCCTTTCAGCAGCACATGGGCAGAATGCTGACACAGGTGACTGATGATTGTTCTGTTTTCTTCCTCTACCACCTAGAAACTGCTTCCCAAAACAGACGGCAGCCCAGGTGACTCTAAGAGCTATTTCCACCCACTTTGATGGCACCAGCTCTTCCTCCTTGAAGAACATTTATTTTCTGCTCTTCGACAGTGAAAGCATTGGCATCTATGTGCAAGAAATGGCCAAGCTAGACGCCAAGTAGCAACAGCAGCCAAATGAAACTTTATTTTTCAACAAACTTGAGTAGCATTAAAAACATTAGAGGTGGGTTTTATTTTTTCAATGTGATGAGAAGGGGGAGTGGTAGTAGTGTGATGTGTTGTGACTTGATGAAGAGCTGTGCCTAGAGCTGAGAGGGGTTTAGTCCGATTTCTTCGTGCTGTCAGCATTCTCTAGCCATTTATATCACCCTAAGCACTTGAGTTGCCATCTCTTTTCAGGAGTTTTAGTGTTCCTTGTTCCTTTAGTTTAGAAGTTTTTAAAGAGTAACCTCATTTTAGATTTGTAGCGATGAATTTTTCTCACACAGAAACATACACACATACTTTAAAGACAGCTCTTAAAAATGTTCTGCTGCCTTTCCCCCTCTCTTGAGGGTAGAAGGTAAACTTCTGCCTCCAGCCTACAGTGAGAGAGGAAAAGGATTTTACTAGTGATGCATGAAGAGCTTCTGTTTTGCTTTTAACTCACAATAATCTCTGTAATTACTGAGGATATTTCATGGTGATTTTGTTTGTTTTATAAGAAAAAAAGAAAAAGATGTGTCAAGTGTGGTTATTGTTATAAACCAAACTTTTGCTCTGGGAATTTCTTACCTAAAGGAAAAAAAAAGAGGAAAATAAAAAAACAAACCAGCAGCATCTGGAATTAAGAGCTTGGTATCTCGCACTTAGCACATAACTAACCAGCTCTTATGGCTAAAGTACAGTGCTATAGGCAACATAATTAAAGCTGCTGTGGAGATGTTGACACAAAGCTGCATTGTATTCTGTGGAGTTCCAGGATTACCACAGCATCATGAAGGCTTTAGACAGGCGTTGCCCACCCAGGTAGTGCTGTAAGCTACTCTTCCTGCGTTCTGCAGAGCAGATTCCAGATCTGGAAGAGGCAGGTAGTTTCTAGAAGAGTAGGAAAAACCAGAGAAAAAGCCACATAACAAACAAACCAGGGAGAGCTGGAAAACCACAGTGTTTATTGTTTAAGGTAATCAAGGTAGAGTTTCTTGCTCAGAGCTATCTCAGCAGGGAATTCTTCCCTGCCTTTTATCATGATAACTTGTGTGCACTTCACTTGGAAAGTGCCTCCTACCCCCTTACAGTAAGACAGGGCACCCCTTTAATGCAGCACACTGACAGGTGGCTTTAGGAGGTGATGCAGGAGACAGTCACAGTCTGTCCAAGCAAGAAAAGTGCACCCTCACCCTCTTCCATCCTTGCTGGCTTGGTATGGATGTCCTCTTAAGAGGGCATTCTCTGCCCCATGGTCTTCCAGCTCTTATAAACAAACAGGTCCCGGCTCTTTGCAATGGTCACCAAGAGGCGTCCCACATAGTAGCCATACAGCTGGCCTACGCCATCATTCCTGCCCATTGAGAGCAGGAATGTTAGTGATCCTGGAAAGAAGATGAAGAGGTTGATGGTAAGCACCTTCAGAGCTAAGTATCAGACCCTACTACTTGTAGGTGCTGCACTTCTTCCAAACCCTTCCTTCTCAACCCTCCCCTCCTACCCATATGTATTGCTAAGCACAGGACCCATGTGCTGCCTGACCAGGACAGAAGCAGGTCAAAGGAGAGCAACTCACCATCTGCTCTACCTCTTGCAGCAATGGAATTGCTGAAGGATTGGGCTGACTGTATGCATGCTATAGAATCATTCTCTCCTCCCAAGATGGAATGCATGAGGTAAGCAACAAAATTTAAGTGGAAAGAAATGTAAATAGGTGAGGCAGCCTTTAAAAAACAAACTGCTGCCCACATGTCCTCCATCAGCTTGCAGCATAGTTATGGTATTTACATCAGCTGCTTTTCAAAGGGACCCATCACCTAGCTAAGGTTTTGAGATTAGAGTGTTCAGTTTGTGTTTCACAGAATCATAGAACGGTACCGGTTGAAAGGGACCTCTGAAGATCAATCTGAGTTTAACCCTCCTGCCAAAGAAGGGAGAAAGTGAAGTCTGTCCTTGTTCCTAAGATTCAACTTAACTAAGCAATTTAAAGAAAAGGAAAGAAGTGTGATGGACAGCAGATCAGGAAGACATTAGTGAAGAAAGGGCACATGGCATCCACAGCATGACACAAGTAATTAGCATCTAAGGTGTCTCTGCAAGGAACCAAGATGAAGCTTGAGCTCTAAGCTTATATAGTCAACCTCATCTGTGAGTTCCTAAACTTCTCATCAGTGTCCATAAAAGTTCATGTACAAAAAGCAGCCCAACAACCAAGGCTGGGTGCTAGGAGTTTACCTTACCTGGTTCATAGGTTTTAAGACACTTATTTGCCAGGCTGTTGTAGATATTTGTCACCACAATGTTGGCATGGAGCCCAGCATGGTAGGCCATCTTTGGTTCTTTCACATCTGCACAGTCCCCAATGACATAGATGTTCTCATAGCCTTCCAGCTGGAGGTACTTGTTAACTTTCAAAGCACCATTCCTCGCCATCTTGTCCCCTGACAAAAAGAAATTTTCAGAAGGAGCTTTGCATTGCTTGTTGTGGCCTGAGACCCCAAAATGTTGATGAGGTCAAACATGTCACTGACACAGAGGGAGGAGGATTTTTTTCACTCTTTTCCACATGTCAGGGAAGAGATGCTCTTTGCCTTGCTGCAGTTAATTACTGCAGTCTCATGCAGTGCATCATCCTCTAATATTTCAGTAGAAACACAGATTGATAGAATGGTTTAGGCTGCCTTCTTTTCTCCAAGCTGAACAGCCCCAACTCTCAGAGCCTGTCCCTATAGAGGAGGTTCTCCAGCCCTCTGATAATCTTTGTGGCCCTCCTCTGGACCCATGTCCCTTTTATGCTGGGGGCACCAGAACTGGACACGGTACCTCCAGGTGGGGTCTCACCAGAGCAGAGGGGCAGAAGCCCCTCCCTCTCTGCTTTTGATGCAGCCCAGCACACAGCTGCCTTCTGGGCTGCCAGTGACCACTGCTGGCTCATGGTGAGTTTTTCATCAATTGACACCCCCTTTTCCTCCAAACTGCTCTCAAGGCTCTCCTTACCAAGCCTGTATTTGTGCTTGGGATTGCCCTGACCCAGGTGTAGGATCTTACACTTGGCCTTGTTAAACTTCATGAGGTTGGCTTGAGCCCACCGTTGAAGCCTCTCCAGGTCATTCTGGATGGCATTCCTTCCCTCCAGCTTGTCAACCAGACCACATCAGGAAACATTAAGAGCTAGTGTAGACAACCTGGGAAAGAGACTGCCTCATGGTCATACTGTTCCATATCTGTAGTTCCATAACAAACTGGGCTAGAAGAGGATTCAGGCTGAAGATGGATCACTGGATAACTAATTGGCCAAACAGCCTGTGACACTGAGTTCATTGAGGATGCTGAATATGCTTAGCCTGTTCTTGTTCCTTGGAGGTATTAGCAGAAGGAGCTGGAGAAGACTGTTGGCCACTTTAATCTATGGTCTGTAAGTCACATTTCACAGCTAAATATTTAATGTGATGTTAGAGCATTTGCTGTGTCATGGAGTAACCACTGCAGGTTGATTCCAAACCTCACAGTACTCAAGTGCAAGACACCAAAGAACTGTGTAGCTTCTCCCCACCCGGTGGTTGTTCACTTACCGAATGCAGCAGCGTATGCTGAAGAGTTAATCTTTATCCCTGTGCACAAGACCACCATGTCAACAACCACCTCCGTGCCCTTTTCTGTCCTTACCACCGTGTCCTTCTGGAACTGGTTGGGCGTGAGGCTCTCCACGCTGTCGACCTTTTCACCTGTGGTGACAGAGAGCCTTGAGCGGCAAGACCTTTACTAGGCTGCTGTCTCTAGCTAGCCCAGGTCTGTCTACAGAAATAGAAAATCAAGGGAGCCACGCTTAACTGGAAAGAGAACAGCAAAAGATGCTTTGGCTAGAGGAGGGGCAGCTTAGAGAACTTCACAGGCTAACTCTGTCGTGGTTCAATGAGTGGACAGGTTGCTCTGTTGCTCCAAAAGGGGGGGAAAGAATAACGCTCACACAAATGGATTGGATAGCATTGGAAAGTTTGAAGGGAAAGGCTACTTACAAACTACAATGCTGCAAAGCATATAAAATACTAAGAAATCCATAGTCTGGGTTTAACACAGAAGCTCATTAAGCCAAAGCTTCACACAAACCTCCCTCTATACCAGGCCAACAAAACCCAGGCTTCCATGCTCACCTCCCTGTCAAGGCTCTCCACCTTCCATACCACCACTTCCATTTGTGATGCAGCACAAAATTCAGCTTGGCAACTCCAGGCCACAATTAAGGCACTCCAGGCCTAATTGGCAGCATTGCCAAGGTTGACCAGGCCTTACTCCCCTGCCAGGGACATAAGAAACTGCTTGCCCTTCCCAGGAGAAGAAAGGGAGGGAAAAGGGGAGAAACTAACTTTACAGCCAAATTTATAGGCATGCAGGACTTATGGGTATGAGATACAACGTTTTCTGGTACACCTCTTGGACACCTTTCTAGCTTCTGGAGGTCTGTAACTGTGAGGCTAATGCCTTTAAGAACACCACAAACTGCCATGAGCTCTTCAGAGGCCTTGTTAAGGACATACCTAGTAAGAGGTGCACTCCTTTTCTGAGGAGAATCTCTTTCACCTCCTGACGGACGCTATCGAGCAGCTCTGCATCAGCTAGTGCAAGTTTTGAGTGAACCAGGGTGACCTGTTGGGGACAAAACAGCCAACAGGATTTGCTGTGTGCCACCAGGCAGGCACAGCTATAAGATAGATTCCTTCCACCCCCACTGAATGCTTGCAGGAGAGTGAGTCAGCAAAAGGCATCTAGTGGCAATAATTGCCGGTGACAGGCTGCAGGGTGCTCTCTGAAGAGGAGGCAGTGGGGGTGAAGGCTGCCATTGCATAGAAACTCCTGATATATAGTCATCTCAGATACTTCCAGCAGGACTGTCACAGGAGAACGCTGTCAGAAACAAGGATGAAGATAATTGTAACTAGTATGTTACTACCTCTTTGGCTGGGTACTCTGTTTTGATCTCTGCAGCCATCTCGACCCCAGCAGCACCACCTCCCACTACCAGGATGCGCTCCGATTTCTCAATCTTGAAGAAAAGGAGAAACTCAAGTTACAAGAGAACTGTTACATGCAGAAAGTCAGCCACCTTCAGCTACTCTGTGAACAGACCTTCCTGAGATAGAGCCATGGCCCAACAGCAATAAACCACCGGATTGATTAAGTGGAAAGAAAGATCAAGAACCCCTCTGCTCTTCCTGTGTGCACTGTAACACTGTTGAGTCTTTCAGGCTTCCCCTTGTGCAGACAAGCTGGGGCATGCTCTTTGTCCTGGCCTGTCTCTGCAGGCATCATGGCCTCTTGTTCTTAGACACAGATGACTCCAGATACCCATAGTGGTGTCTAGGACAGGGAGGCGGAACAAAGGCAGGCAAGCTTCCTAGGAAATAAGCTGATTCCTCACCTCCTTGACAAGGTCTTCATAGGTCTGGATGGCACTTTCCATGTCAATGACTTTGTTGAATTTCCCAGGGAATGGACCATCACTGCCTGTTGCAAGAATGAGATGGGAGTAGTGAAATTCCTGGGAGGGCAGAAGGTGAAATAGGATGTTAGACCTCTTAAACCCAGAGCCTAGAACAAAATAGTTGCCTCCTAAGTACTCTTCGCTCATTCCACCTCGTCCAGCCCCTGCTGCTAACTAGGAAAGTTCTTGCTACTGTCAGAGTCACTTCACGAATAAACATGGTTCAGGTGGCACCAAGTAACTGCCTTCCTTGGGTTTGAGAGAAGAACTATTTTTCAAGTGAGCTGAGAGCTTTAAAGAAATTACCATAAGCTTACAGGAAATAACCTGGTATTTATGCCAAATACTGAAGCTACAATCACAGCTGGCTACAGAGACTTCTCTCCTTTACCCTCTTTTGAACAGGGATGAGATGCTTGGGTTGAAAAGGTCCCAGAGCTGCTGCCCTTGTTTCTTCTTGCAGTTAGATAAGGATCTGAGTTCCAGGGTTAACTGTTGAACTCTAAATACAGCTCCAAGAACAAAAGCTCATCTGAGCACTAGATGGGGTGTGGTGTTTAATGCACACTCACATCCTAACACAGCTAAACAGCCACATTCAGTGCATACAGGGAAAAACAATCTCTGACACCAAGCTCTTCAGGACCATGAAATGCTCCAGCCTTTCCCCTTCTTGTGTCTTGGGTTTAGAGGAGAGGGCTGGGGACCTGCTTCTCACTGGGGCAGCCCTCTGTAGAGGCAATTGGTTTCATTCTTCTCTGCCTCCTGGAGTTACAGGACAGTATTAGCGTGAGCATTTGTCCATCTGCCCACAGATGGCAGAAACCTAGAGGAAAGCAGTCAGTGGCTTCCCAGAGACCTGGGGTGGTGGCTTGTTTGGGGTCAGGCATTTCAGGCAAGTTGAAGGTTACCTCAGAAGGGGAGCCCTGTTGTGACTGTGAACTCTCAGCCTGGGGTGTTGGATCAGTCATGGTTTGTGTGCTCAGCTGACTCATGCTGTTGGAAATGGAGGGGTGTTTGCCACAACTGAGCAGCGTTCCCAGCTCTCCTCCAACGTGAGGGCAAAGGTCCAGTTTGTTTTGTCCAGAGCATGACTTGGTCCTGCACAGCCCCTCAGCCCTCCTCTGGTAGATGAGAGTTACACTCCTTGCTACTCAGAGGCACATTTTCTCTAAGTGCCCTTCTCATGTCACTCCCCACCCCCAGAGGACTCTAAACCTAAACTCCAAGTCACTTCTCCCACCATGCCTGACCAGTCAGAGCCAGCATGCCTAGATTTGGAGTACTGTGTTCTCACATCCACGGCATAGGTGAAGGAGTAGAGCTTCACAACACAGCCTGCCAAAGGCTGACTCTCCACATCAGGACATCAGTCTATAAGGCAGCCAAGTAACTCACTGAGATTCAATCCACCACCTACCTCACCATCACTCAGCAAAACTTGTTGCCTCTCAGGGTCTATGCCAATAACCTTGCCTTGTCGGAAGCTGTCCCCAAAGGTAACAGCGTAGGAGATGAATGTCTTTTTGGCAAAGCCTGTGGTAAGAGCAGACATCAGAAACAGGATCTTCATCGGTGGAGGCTAACAAACCCTTCTTCCCTTCTCCCCTCCCACTATCCTTGCTCAGATAAGCATTGTATGCACTTGGAATCACAGGCTGGACCTTTGCCCTGCCTTATCTCTGCCCAGCAACGAGCTTCAGGACCTTGTCTAGGATTTGGTGACAAGAGCAGCTCCTGAGAGGCCAGGTGCCACCCTCAGCTAGATTGCTTTCTCTTTGCTCCCCATACAGAATCTTCTCTACTGGTTTGCCTGTAAGTGCTCCACTGTGGGCCAGAGCATTTTAGCCAGGATGTCAGAGGCATTTTGTCAAGCCAAGCTTCTAACATTCCTTTGATGCTTGTTCCCCGCTTTGAACATGAGATTTTCCCCTAAGTCCCCAGTAACAAGTTAGCCCAGTCGCCCACGTGAGATCCCAGGCAAGACTGAGCAGCTCGCCCATGGAATTTTTTCATTCAGGGCTGATATTCCAAGTGCCTGATATAGAAAAACACTGAACCACTCCTTTCAGCTGCTGCTTAGTCACCTTCTAAACTCTAAAAAAACAGGGAAAAAACCAAACCAAAACAAAAAAAAACTCACAACACCACAACCACCATCCGAGTAGTTTTTGCTCAGTTTTCCCAGTGGGCACGCAATTAGCTTAACACAGACGGTCTGCGGGTCCTTCCCAGAGCCAAGGATTTGTTTTCCAGATGGAAAACATCAAGTCCATCACCACTGCTGCAGCGGAGGAGGCACTCTCAGTTCCCCGTCTTTTGCTACTCCCTGAGCACCGCCGAGTTGCTGCCGTGCACCAGTGGGGTCCCCACGCAGGGAGAAGGAGGTGTGGGAACGGGTGAGGCCCTTACCGCTCTCCACGGCGGCACGAAGGGCAGCCACGTTGTGATGGAAAGCATCCTTCATGTCCACCAGCACGAACGGGACACCCCAGGATTTGAGCAGGCTGGCGGCCGCTATGCCTGCGAAGCCACCGCCGACCACCACCACCCGCACGGAGCCATCCAGGGACAGGCGGGAGCCCATGGCGGCCGCCAGCCGTGAGGAGCAGGAAGAGAACCCGCGGCGGCCGCCTGCCCCCTGCTCGCTGCCCGTCTCTGGCCGCGGCGGGAGGAGCCCGAGGCTGCCGCCCCAGTAAGCTGCCGCCCCAGTAAGCTGCTGCAGGGAGGAGGTGGCTTACTCCAGGTCTGCCCACAGCCTGCAGACCTCGGCTCTCCCGGGCAGGGAGGGCAGTAGGGCAGGCTCTGCCCAGGTGAGCGCCACGGTCACAAGCAGAGAGTCTTTCGGCTTCCTTACACACCCCCACAGACATGCTCCGCGTGGAACGGGGCCAGAAGGATCTTACCAAGCAACGGTTGTGTTTAAGGGCAAACAGAGACCAGGAGACCTGCTCTGGCTGAGGCAGATGGCGCGGGGGTGGCAGCTGCAGCCTGGCTGCAGGGAGGGGTGGCATGTGAGAGAAGGGGATGTGCTAATGCTGAGGATGTGCAATCAGTCCTGCCAAACCCCAGCATCACAACTCGAAGAAGGTGGCTTTAGACTGGATATTAAGAAGAAATTCTTTGCTGTGAGGGTGGTGAGACACTGGAACAGGTTGTCCAGAGAGGCTGTGGACACCCCATGCCTGGAAGTCAGGTTGGAGGGGCTTTGAGCAGCTTGGTCTAGTGAAAAATGTCCCTGCCTATGTCAGAGGGCTTGAAACTAAATCATCTTCAACATCCCTTCCAACCCAAACCATTTTATGATTAAAAGTTGTAAGCCCATCTTTAGAACAAACCAACCCAAAATCTAAAAGAAAAAAAAAAAAAAAAGAGATGCTTTGGATTGGTTTGATTTGGTTTGGTTTTGGAGCATTCTGTGATATTGGACTCTGTCTATCTTGTCTTTTTTCAGCTGTGCACATTGGCTAAGCACATGCTGGTCCAATGCCCCCTTTGCGGGGACAGCTGTCAGCAGAGTGGTGCCCTGCTCCTGCCCTAGCTGTAGGAGTTTATGTTTCACAGCCCTCAGAGGCTTGTGGCTCAGAGGGGCTCACTGGGAAACCCACAAAGTTGCCAAGACTGCAGCCTGTGTGAAGAGTGCAGCCAAAGGATGGTCTGCTCCTGTCACTGAGAGAGAAATGAAGATCTTCTTGCTGAGTGGCAGTGGGTAAAAGGAGCTGAGAGGAGACTGTGTGAGAGGGATGGTGGGAAGATGAGCCCGGCATCACTGTGGTGGAGATGGTAGGATATAATGAGAAGCAGGGAGGGGCTGAAAAGGTAGTGAAGGCCCTTGGAGAAGGGGAGCAGGTAGCAGAAAAGGAGGTTTACAGTAAAAAGGACATCCAGATTGTGTTCTTCTGCAGCACGGAAATGAGCCTGAAGACTTTTGGCTCCTGTGGCATTCCAGATAAATATAGCTGCTGGCCATGTAGATAAATATAGCTTCTGCACACACTGTGGCCTTGTGAGCTGGCAGAGCTGCCCCCACACTCCCCTTTCCAGCATGGCTTGAAGGTTCCCTCTGGTCCTCATTCCTCCTACAGTGAACACTAGCCTGGTGCTAAACCCCCTTTCCAGCAGGGTCCTAAGCAGAAGTCCCCCTCAGTTTCGTGGGTAAGAGACAGGAAGGAATTTGCCTCTTTTCCAGGCAAAGCAGAGCCTGAACTCAGCGTTGCCAGCAGAGGGTGCAGCCGACTCGGCTGTGGGGACATGGGTCATGGGTGTCCAAGTCCAGTGCGTGGCACCGAACATCACTGAGAGAAGAGGGCTGGAACAGCCAACAGGAAAGTTAGGAGTGGAGGAAGGTCCTTGGCAGGGAAGTCCACAGCTTCAGCTGAAATCAGCTGATGGTAGGTTTGTGCTTTTTTCTACACAGGACTTGGGAAAAATCATTTTGATGAACCCCTGGAAGATAAACCCTCCAGAGCTACCAAACACAGAGACACCCATTCTGGGCAGGAAATCTAGGAGCTATGAATATCCAGGGACTGGGAAGTATCCCCAGGGTCATAGTGCTCCAGGTCTGCTCCCTGGCCTCTCTCCGGGTACCTACACAAACACAGCTCTGTGAGAAGGCTGCTGGAATAGCCTGGCAATGTCTGGCTTTGGGAAAGGATAATTCAATGCAGAAATTGGGGAAAAAACCCAATTCCACCTCCATTTCTAAGGGGATGGACTCAACAATAAAAACCTGATTTAAGCTCCTCTCTCAAGAGGAGCAAAGCTGGATCAAAAGCATAGTGCTAGGAGATAGGGAGGCTGTGGATGAATTGCCACTTCCCACATGCTACTGCCCTCTCCCCCTTCCCCTTTGTGCCCAACCCTGGCTTTTATGGAGGCAGTTTTCAACTTCTCATGCCAGGTGTTTGCATATATTTTACAGCACATATGCACTGCTGGGAGAAAATTTCTTTCCTGAAAGAGTGGTCAGGCATTGGAACAGGCTGCCCAGGGAGGTGGTGGAGTCATCAACCTTCCTGGAAATGCACCAGAAATGTGCAGACATGGCACTTTAGGACATGGTTTAATGCTTGAAAGTTGGACTTGATGATCTCAGAGGTGTTTTCCAACTGAAATGATTCCATGATTCTGTAAGAGTACTCCCCTCTCTTCCCCTATGACATGGGGGGCTCCCCTTCAGATATATTTGCCCCAGACCTGCTACAAAGAAAAAGATCCCTTTTTTTCTGTCCTAACTCTGCTGCTTACAAGGTAAATGACTTCATTCTGCCTCCAAGGCAAAGGCAAAGTGTTCCCAGCAGTGGGTTTGGTGATACTCTGCTTGCCTTCGGATCAAAACAAAGTCAGTGGCAAGGACAGTCCTCCACAACATTGCTCCCAGGCAAGGGTAAATCTGCTTGTACATCAGAAGATCAGAGTCACCTTTAAATTAATAAAAGAGTGAGAAAGTTCTGGGCTAGTGAGTTGGAGAGGCATCAACAAGCAAGACAGGGCTAGTGGCCAAAAAGAGTGCCCAAAGCAAACGGGAGGGTAAAAGGAGCCTTTGTGAAACCTCACAACCAACTCCAGGCAAATGGGAAGAAATACTGAGTGCTCAAAACTGTGGTCAGAGGCAGCTTTCTGCAGGCAGGTGCATGCTGAGCATTGGCAAATGTGTTGTTTTGATGATATTTCTCCATCCGGCTGCAAAGGGGCAGCTGCAGTAAGAGCTGCTCAGCTTCAGGCAGCATTTTGTCTTCTGCCGGTGGTCTGTATGGGAGAGACAGGTGGGGAGGCTGGGGGCAGTGATCAGCTTGCCCTGGCTCTTTCCAGGCTCCCTGCCAGATGGCAGGGGTCCAGAGGAAAGGAAGAGGTGCGAGGAAAGGGGTTGGCAGAATGCTCCTGCCTCACCTCTGTGATGCTGCACAGGCAGTGTGGTTATGTACCCATAGCTGCACCCTCCCCTCATCAGGCTTCATCTGACACTATCCAGGGCTAACACACAGCCCTCTGGGTGTCATTAATCAAAAGGATGGGTACAGTGGTGCTATGTGGGAAGACCTTAGGGTGCCAGAAGTGACCCTGCTGTGTGCTAACCTGAAATTTCTGTAAGCTTGCTCCTCCTTGTTCTGCCCACCGTGAGCATCAGGCTGGGTTATCCTCTCTAACTTCGCATTAGCCCTTGGCAGGCTGGAGGAGCATTAAGAGAGCTGGTGAAGGGTCTGGAGAACAGATCTTGTGAGGAGCAGCTGAGGGAACTGGGGTTGTTTAGTCTGGAGGAGGCTGAGGGGAGACCTCATTGCTCTCCTGAAAGGAGATTGGAGCAAGGTAGGGGTCAGTTTCTTCTCCCTAGTATCAGGTGATATAATGAGAAGAAATGGCCTGAAATAGTGCCAGGGGAGGGTTAGGTTGGATATTAGGAAAAATTTCTTTCCTGCAAGAGTGGTCAGGCATTGGAACAGGCTGCCCAGGGAGGTCCTGGAGTCACCAGCCCTGGAGGTGTTCAAGAAACATATGGACATGGCACTTGGGGATATGATTTAATGGCCATGGTGGTCTTAGGTTGATTGTTGGACTCGATGATCTTAGAGGTCTTTTCCAAGAGAAAGATTCTATGATCCCTCCTTTTGGTCTCCTCCAGAGAGTTGCTTTCCCTCCTGGGCCATCCTGAAAGCCCCATCCCTCCTGGGCAAGTCATAGCTGCTAGAGAGGTCCTGTTTGTCCTCCCTCTGGCAATCTCTCTGCCATAGAGCCAAAAGAGACTTTTCCCAGATGCAGCTCTTCCTGGCCTCAGAGTGGGAGGGAAAAACATCCCTCACAAACAGATGATTCAGGATTTAATAAAGACCATCAAACTTGCTCCTGAGGAGACTGTGACTGCGTGTCTGGCTAGCAGCTATCTCTGCAAACCCAAGGACAAGAGTGCTTCTCCTCTTCTGAATCAGCACCCTCATGCACCACATTCCCTCTGCCCGCAGACGCTGCCTGCACATCATCCTGTGACAGCCCCAGCAGTGGCAGCAGCATCTCTGCAGCCCTCCCTCCAGCTCCTTACCTCAGGGCTGTGATTCATGGAAAAGGGCATTTTTGTGTCTTGAAGGGGGGAGGGGGGGGGGGGGGCAGGGATTGCTCTCTCATAGACCATTACCTATCTTTGCCACCTGCCCTGGGGCTCCCTGTTTTGCCCTGGGGGTGTTCTAGTCACCCTGCACACCTTGGGAACTCTGCTGCAGCCAGGGTGGGATCAGGTCAGTCCAGGGCAAAGAATTGCCTTGGAAAAAAAAAAAAAAAATCCAGACCAGTTCCTGGCTGATTTTAAACATCAACACTGGCTCTTTTGTACCTTATAAATAAAATCTACTTTTAGCAAAAGACCTGTTTTATTTATTCTCTCCTCAGCAAACTCCGTTTTCCATTTCCAGTTTTGCAGTGACATCAGCTCAAGAAGATGAGCCACTGGCTGCCTCCCATAAACCACAGCACCAAAGTCACCTTATTTTGGTCAGGCTGGACCAGCCAGTCACTTGTATTTCTAAGCAGTGCCTCAGTATGTGCCAGCCCAGAAACTGGTCGCAGATGCCACCTGGAAAAGGGATTCAGAAAACCCCCAAAGGTGAGAGTATTGTGTCCAGTTTTGGGCACTTCAATACAAGAGAGATATTGAGGTGCTGGAGCAGAGAAGGGAATGAAGCTGGTGAAGGACCCGAGGAATAAATCTTATGGAGAGTGACTGAGGGAGCTGGGGCTGTTTAGTTTGAAAAAGAGGAGGCTAAGGAGACTTTATTGCTCTCTACAACTACCTGAAAGGACATTGTGGAGAGGCTGGTCCTGGTCTCTTCTCACAGGTAATTAGCCACAGAACAAGAGGGAATGGCCTCAAACTGTGTTAGGGTAGCTTTAGACTGGATATTAAGAAAAATATTAGACTGCCCGGGGAGGTGGTTGAGTCACCATCCCTGGATGTGTTTAAAGGTGGTTTAGATGTGGTGCTTGGGGATATGGTTTAGGGGTGAAATTTGTAGGGTAGGGTTAATGCTTGGACTTGCTGATCCCGAGGGCCTTTTCCAACCTGAATGATTCTGTGACAGGTGACCTTCAAGGTCTCTTCCAACCCAGTCCATTCTATGAGATGCAATGGGCTCTGAGATTCAGCTGATCTTTATCTGCAAAAGAGGAGCCATGGGGAGCTGGCAGCAGGGAGCTTCTCTGTCCCACGACAGTGCCACAAGGCTGTTCCTGGAATTGAAGCAGGCTCCTTCCCCTTGGAGGAACCCCCTGCTCAGACAGCTCCAGCCTTGGGATTTCAGCCAGTACAGATCTTCCCCTCCAGAGCCAAGCGAGTGATTGCCATTAGGAATTTCACAGCAATGCCACTTTGTGGGACTTTGTCTCTTCTTGTGCTGTGATCCAGGCAGGTGCAATAAGGAGCTTAGTCAGCTTTATCCAGCTTAGCTGGCTGCCTATAAGGATTGCAAAGTCCTCTCTGGAAATCCTCTGCTCCCACGGCTTGGTGGTGGGGTGGCACCTTCTCTTATGAAACAACACAGGGAGGGGTTTTGTGGTGTTAATCCTCATCAGGTGGTAGAGAAGCAGAAAGGATGTCAGCAGCTGGGTTTTCCTTGAGAAGAGGAAGGGCAAGCTCCTGTACCCTTAGGGCAGGTTTTTGGAAAGGACATCTTTCATCCCCAAATTGTAGGGGAGTTTTCTCCCTACTCCACCACCCCCAACTGCTCAAGATTTCACTCTGGTGAAAGCACAGCGTATAATAAAACTGTGTCCTTAAAAAAATCAGCCTCACAGACAGGCAGCCTTTGTCCAAAGGTGCAATTACAGGATAAATATGGGATGCAAACCAAGAAATGTGGTCTGGTCAGGCATTTTGGTCTCTTAAAAAAAAAAAAAAAAAACACCAGAAAACAAGGCTGTCATTTAATGCTGAAATGTCCATGTGTGCTGCAGCTCCTGGTCCCTTGCTGGTCTGTGGGTCCCCTTGCCAACCTGAGGTTTGGGTGGTGAGGCTGTGGCCATGCACCAGCTCCCTGCAATGTGCAGAGCCCTGCAATGGAGTGAAGGGCAAGGGTGGATCTGACCTCCAGCAGAAGCCAGAGGGGCTGGGAGAGGGCATGAGATTGCGTGGGAGATGGGTTTCCCTCCAGCCCAGAAATCCCATCGGATAGTGCTGCGAGGGGTCACAGGGGATTAGCTCATCTGATCCCATTAAACTGAGCTGGGGCAAGTGAGGAGAAGGCAAAAAGGGGCCAGGACAGCCAGCAGAGCAGCCCTGACTTCTGATGTTTGGAATAAACTTCATGCCAAGCTGGAAAAAAAAAGCCTTTTACTGCATTTCTGTGGGCCAGCCTAGCAGCTCAGTTTCATAGCCTAGTAGATGTCCACTGTGTCAGCTGCTGGTAGCAGTTTGCCACCCAGGCCAGGCATTAAACAGCATGGTGTCTGAGGTGGCATTTCAGAGACCTACCTGCCTGCCTGCCTTGACCACTTTTTTTACTTGGTGGGCACCAGCATCTTCTAACTCAAGATCTTCTAAGCAAAAATTGCCCCTCCATGGCAAGCCCAGCCCCACTGGTCTGGCCCCAGCGAGTGTCTCGGAACAGGAGGCAGAGAAGCAGCAGGGTGCCCCTGCTGTCCAAAGTCAAGTCTGGATTAGTCTGGTGGAGGGAAGCATGAGCCAGAGAGATCCCATTTAGAGGTGAAGAGCACATACATAATTTATTGAAGTTTTCACTGGTGCTACATCATCTCCTGTCACCTGCAATAACCCCAAGGAGAAGCTGTCTTTAACTGATGGCTCTGTCCTACAGGACACAGCTCCCCTTCACTGCTCTGGGCTGCTTGAACACCATGTCTCTGAATTATAATAGGCATCACCACCACCAAATCACCTGAATTGTCCCCAAAATACAGGTGTGGAGCTGGATGGGTGAGCCTGGAGGCAGCACAGCTGCAGACACTGACCTGAGCAGGGCTTGTTATAAATGAGGGGCAGGAGCAACCTTGGGTGGGATTTTTCCATTTGTTTGCTTGTTTTAAGGTAAGGATGGCCATTGCAGGGGATGTTTTATTTCTGAGAGCTTAAGCCTCTTGAAAAGAGGATGTGGGTTTGTTGGTGTTGGTGTGGGTAGAGGAAGGGTGATGCTGCATCTGTTGTGATCCCTGCTGCAGGCATATCTGAACACACTTGTGTGCTTTACTCCCAGATCCATGCCTTTTCTCCCAAATGTGTGCCTTTTCTCTCTAAACCATGCCTTTCCTCCTAGTGAGAAGGACCTGGGCAAGGCCTGGCAGCAGTCAGGGCAGAGTGAGCAGGAGGTGCCTCTCCTGAGGGGGACAAACTTCCCCCGAGTTGGCACAGGGAGAATTTGCCTGCTTTGGGTTGGGAAGGAGCCGTGTGGCCCTTGTGACTTCCCAATGTGTCTGGCACCATGTGGGAATCATGGCTGCAGGGGTTTAATGGGAGCAATTAGTCCCTGCGGAAATCTGCATGGGTCGGGGGCATGTTTTCTTTCTGTCCTCTGACGTTTTTGATGGGAAGCTGGAGGGTGTCCAGGAAGAAATGCTGGGGCTTAGCTAGAAATAACAGGCTGGAGCCAGCTGGGGCTGAGGCTGTGCAGGCAGTGCAGGTGAGAATGAGAAGTTGTCACCATCGCCTTGGACCTCACCTCTGTCCGTTTTCTTCTTCCCTCCCCACTTGTTTTGTATGTCCCTTTGTCTGTCCTCACACCCTAAACTTTGCTTTGCCCAAGCCAGGGTGGGATGGGAAGGGGCAGGGAACACTGGGCACCGTCATCCCCTCCCTGGCTCCAGCAGCTGAGCATCTCTTTACCCTTCATGCTGTTTTGCAAAGCAACAATTAATTTAAAACTTTATTTGCTTTGCGAAAGTCAGCCTCATGGGCACTTTTGCAGGAACCCAGGAGAGGTGTTTGCCTGTAAGCACTGCCCTGGGTCCAGCTGTGCTCCCCCTTGCGCTGACCAAGCTCTGTGGGATTTTCCCAGCAGGGAGCTGCGGGGTACTCAGCCGACCTTGCTGACCCTGCCGCTTTCCCAGCGGGAAAGCCTCCAAACAAAACCCGATTCCTTTGGCAATCTCCGGGCCACTTGAGATGCTAAGACTTGCTTGCGAGGCAAGGAGGGGGTTGATGGCTCCCCATTGATGAGGGTATCACCCACACTGCTCAGTGCAGAGCAAAACCCACTTCTGCACCCTCTCCCCAGCCGGCCGGCATCGAGCACCCTGAATTCACACCCCGAGGCCAGGTGCTCCCCGGTAAGCGAGGCTGCTGCGCTCAGAAAACCTTCCCGGCCGGCACAGGCGGCCGTCCAGGGCTCCAGCATGGCTGCTCCCCACCAGCCGGCCCCGCTTCTCCTCAATGCCGCCTCTGTTCTCCCTCTTGGGTCAAAAACGTGGCTTTTGTGAGCTCGCACCAGCCGCAGCTCCTCGATGGAGCCCCAACGCGTTCCTCCCGGCCGCCCTCCGCCGGCAGAAACGCAGACCAGCTGTGGCCAGCCGCTGCCACAGCCTCCTTTGACTGACTTAGTTTTGCTTTTGGCTGACAGCTCTGGCTGGAGAAAGGCAACTCGGTGCTACCGGCCACGCTTGAGGCAGTGTGGACCCCTCAGAGCTGTCCCCAAGGCTCCCCAGCAAGTCTTACGTTGAAACAACTACCAAAATGCCTGTTTTCTCCCTTGGGTGGCTGCTTTAACCAAAATGATATGTGGAGTAAAGCGTTGTTCTGCAAAGTGGGCTAAAAATAGCCTTTTTAATTCATTAAATGTGTGCGTTCACTGGGTGAATGTTTGCATGGGGCAAATGCCCCAGAATTCCCTGTGCCTCTACCAGGTACCCAGTTACCCACTGGTGCTGCTGGCAAGTATTTCTGGGGCTCTCCCTGTGCTGTGGACCCACCCAAATGCCAACCAAGGAGACGCTTTGGGCTCTGTGCTGTTGCATTTTCATTTTTTAATTAAATAAATCCAACCACCTTCCAGTAGGCACCAAAGTTTAGGGTCGCTCCCCTGCAGGGTGGGTGCAGCCCTGGCACCAACCATGTCTGCTGAGGGTCTGGGTGGTTATAGCCTCTCAGTCCCCAGGGGCTCTCACAGGATCCTGTGGCAATCTCTGCCCAAACTGAGCCTTTCACCACCTCAGCGCTGGGTATCTGTTCTGTTGTAGTACGTTGTGCTGCTCTGTTTTTTGGCCTTAGCTCCTTGACCCACCTCCCCCTCTTTTTAACATAATAAATAATTGGCCTGGCCACCCTGGTATGCAAGTACACAGGAAAAAAAAAAAAAAAAAAGGGGCAAAATAACCCAAAGCCCACATCCCTCAAACTAACTTTGGAGAGCTCCAAACCACAAAGTCACCTCATTTTATTGCAGCCCAAGGGCTGGTTGGAGCTCTGGGGCACTTCCCAGTCTGTGCTGGTGTATGAAGGCACTAAACCAGTAAGGCCTCTGGTGTCTGGGTCCTTGCTGGCACCGGGGGTGGGTCTTGTTCTTGCCTCATCCTAGACAGGGGTGGTGTCAATGTGAAGGTGCTTGGTCCTCTCACCCTCCACTTGCCCTAACCTTCCTCTTTCTTGGTGCAATCCCTGAGCTGGGGAGGTGGCCCCAGTGCCAATCCCCCCCTGCTTTTCCCCACCGTCTCTTACCCTTCTGATTTCCCTGTTCCTAGAGAAACTGTGTAATCCAGGCCCTGCAGGATGCTGGGATTGGCTCTGCCAGGATGCTTTGGCTCCTGGAGCTGCCGATTTCCACTCAGCAGCAGTGAGGAGCCTCTCCAGGAGCAGGGACCCCTCTGGTCTTCTCCGGGCCAGCCGGGAGCATGGCCGCAGTCCCTCATTCCCCGCTGCCATCATCCCTCCCCCATGCAGTTACGTGACCCAGGAGGGCTGTGCCTCCTCCAGCAGGCTGAAGGAGCGATTGGCCAGTGCAGCAGGGCTGCTGGCCAGCTTGTAGCCAAAGAGCTGCATGGCTGGGG
This sequence comes from Indicator indicator, assembly GCF_027791375.1. Taxonomy (NCBI): domain Eukaryota; kingdom Metazoa; phylum Chordata; class Aves; order Piciformes; family Indicatoridae; genus Indicator; species Indicator indicator. The sequence goes on from NC_072016.1 coordinate 36,277,541, forward strand.
CGCAGGCGTCCTGCACCACCTGCGCCAGCTTGAAGGGGATGCTGAAGCGCCACTTCTCAAACTGCTCGGAGGAGTTCTTGCGGGTGGAGTAGACGCCGCTGCCGTCGTGGGGTGCCTGAGTGTTTTTGCCAATCCACTCCTTCACCTGGGGAGTGAGGGGCAGCCCGGCGAAGCGGTACATCTCCTCCGCCTTCTGCAAGGGCGCCCGCGCCACGTCCTCATAGCGGACCAGCATGTAGCGGCCCCGCAGCCAGGCCGGCCGCCGCAGCCCCAGCTCTGCTGACAGCCGGATGCTCTCACAGTTGCCCCGCAGCCGCTGCACCTCCTCCTCATGGAGAGGAGCCTCCCCCTCGGATGCCCACTTCTTCCAGGTCTCGTACTTGCCGGAGAAGGCCACCATGCGGGAGGCCAGGACAGCCCGGGGGTCCCGCACCAGCTGGATGATGCGGACGTCCAGCCGAGGGTCTTCCACCAGCGGCTGCAGGAACTCCAGCTGCCGGATGCGCACCGTCTTCAGGGCCACGTGTTGCTTGTGCCGGCAGGCCTCAACAGCCAGGGTGATGTTGAGGGGGCCGCAGCGGCGGTTCTTGCAGTGGTACTTCTCAAAGACCTTCTTGGTGCTGGACGTGCAGACAGGATCCTCACAGAGTGAGCGGCTCGAGCCCCGACGAAACATGAAGGGCGTCAGGTGGTCCTCGGGTGCTGGGGAGATGAAGCTCTCCAAGATGTAGAGGTCACAGAGGAAGAGCTGCTTGAGGACATCCCGGTAGACCAAGGCTGAGCCCACTGCGTTGGCTCCCCCTGGCTCAAAGGTCACTGTCCTCTCGATGTGCCAGAGGGGCTCAAAGAGGTAGAAGATGCTGCCCTGCTGGTTGAAGAACTCGCCCACGAAGGAGGAGCCGGTGCGGGTGGTGGCCATCAGCAGGACATGACGCCGTGGCCTGGTGTCCCCATCGCCTACCAGCTGCAGGGTGATGTTACGCAGATGGGACCTCAGCTGGGAGAAGGCTGCGTCCAGCTCTTGCAGCGAGGCGAGGGAGCCGTTCTCAGTCAGCTGTGGGCTGGCCTCTGTGCTGTTGGCCTCTGCAAGTGCCTGTGGGGACTGCTTCAGCTTGTCTGACACCCTGCGGGGAGACCCAGCTCAGCCTGGAGGAGAGCAGGACCACCCCCATGTCCCAGCAGGGCGTTTTGGGGGGGCCTCCTTCTGCACAGGAGCTCAGGATGTAGGGGAGACAAAGGGTTTAAAGAGTAGGGTGGCTCCCTACCTGGAGATGAAGTTGTTCTCCTTCTCGATGATGACGAGGCCAACCACAAAGACCAGCAGGATGGCATACTTGCTCCTCATCTTCAGGCAGTACAGCAGCTCACGGAAATCCTGGGGCAAAGAGCGTCGGATCTCCATGGGGGACACATGCATGTCCCTCGGGCCCACCGGGGAGGTATCCTGGGCTAGCCACTTGGCATCCTTTGCCCCACGGGCTTTGTTGGGGCCGCCTGCCTGCCTGTGAGGAGAAGGAGGGTCAGCATGGTGGTGGCTCTGTGCAGGCAAGAGGTCAGAGAACAACCCCACAAAGGATGGCCAATGAAGTCTCAACAAGAGCAGTAAAATGGGGGAAGCTCCTCCCTAGCGCTCCCATCCTGCCTGCAAGGAGGAGCTGCCTGAAGACCCCACCAGCTGCAAAATACATCTGCCTGATGGGACCCCTTCCTGCACCCCTGCCAGCCCTGAAACCCAATCCTGATGCCTCACCAGCTGCTTACTCCTCACCAGCCGCTTACTCCTCACCAGCCAAAAATCCTGCTGCCAGCAACAAGAGCCCTCTTGGGTGTGAGAGCAGCTCCTCATCCTGATCCATGGAGCATTGTGGTTCCCAGACTCTGGAAAGAGCTACTTTTGTGGAGGGATGCAGGCTCTGCCGTCAGGCCTTGGTGTGTGGTTGTGGCACAGCAGAGGTGGCTGCTCAGTGATGAAAATGAAACCCAAGAGGTTTCCAGGAAATACAGTGGGACAGAAACCACTGCTGCCAGTGCTGTTCAAGGTGTAAAATGCTCATGGGGGCTTTTTCTGAAAAGAACCCCCCCACAATGATGCTGCAGCTGCTTTATGTGAGATGCAACCCCCACTGGGACACTCAGCATCCCCCTTCAGCAGCAAAGGCCCCCCCTGCATCTTCCCTCTTCCTCCTCCCCCCAGTGCCGACGAAATCAGAGTGATGGTGTAAGCTGCTCTGAGTTGCATCAAGCCCACGTCCCAAGTGGGTCATGGTGGCAATTTTGGGGGCCAAAGTTGCCGTTTGGGATCCAGCACTTGTTGTGGGTGCAAGTTTCCAGGTGTGGGGCTTGCCGGTGGCTGCTACCTGGCGGCTGGTTCACACGCCGGTGGCCGGCCAGCCACGTGGGTGATGCTGTTTGCTTGTCTTGTTTTCTTGGCCAGACTTTTGGTGACTCAGGGAAAGTCTATTTAGCTTCGGTTTGGCTGCTGACAGCGTGACCCCGGCAGCCTGTCCCACCACTGCTTTCAGTGGTGAAGGAAGGGAGCCCGGCAAAAGCCCCATCCTTTGAGGGTCCCCAGGATTTGCGAGAGGGGAGGTAAGACCCAGATAAGACCCCGGCAGGGTGTGGAGCAAGGAAGTTCTGCCAGGCATTGCGTCACATCCGAACCCCGCCCGCCGCCAAAATGTGCTTTTTTTGGTGTTTGCTCATTGCATGTCCCTCCCGCTGGGACGTGCCCCGCGGCGGGGGCAGCATCTCAGCCTTGCCTCGTCCCCAGCTCTCTCTGCAGGAGGACCAGGAGTTTCCTGGCTTCAGCAAACTACTCGTCTCCCAGAGCTTGGCTTTGAGCCACCTCTTTCCCAGCAAAAGCTGCTAAAAAGAGACATCCACACCCACGCACCCAGGAAACCGGAGCTTCGGTGGGACGCAAGGATCCCGGAGAGCCCCGGCAGCTCCCGAGCCATTCCATGGCAGTTCCCCAGTTCCTTCCTTCCCGCTGCGGCGAGCGGCCCTGCTATCCCCCTGCACACGTTTATGTGTGTGTAACAGCCCTGTTAGTTTAGTTTGTCAGCACATGGCTCCTCGGGGACAGGCCAGCAGCCGGGGCAGGTGCCTTTCGCCGCACCGCCCCCGAGTCCCCCCTCCTAGGTCCCGCTCGGTGTCCCCGTGATGACAGGACTTGTCGGAGTATTTGAGCAACCGAGAGGAGAAATAAAACACACAAAGCCCTCGGGCGTGCGGCCACGTCTCTCGCTGCCTTCAGAGCCCCTGTCTTTGCTGCTGCAAAGGACTTTGGGCTTTGTGGCATCCCAAGGAGGGGTGGCGGTGGTCTGCATCCCTGCCCCCACCTCTGCTGGGGCAGGGGATTGTCCCCTCACTGCCTGGAGCATGCAGACAGCAGAGGGGAAAGCACCAACTGCTTGCTCAGACAAAATCCCTGGGCAAAGCTAGCCTAAGATTTTTCCCCCTTCGATGCCCCCAGCTGACCGACCACCAAAGAGCCACAGAGCAGGAATGATTGGTGGGGATGACACAGGGAGCCATTTCCAGCAGTGCTGGCAAAAACTCTTGATTCACAGGCTCAGTCCAGACATAATTCGTTAAATAAACAGCCGGCTGCAAGCGTCCTGCCCAGGACCCGCAGAGCGGTGGCGACAGGCGCAGGGGCCCTCGCAGGGCTGAGCCATGAGGCTGGGGGACACACAGGGTGACCCAGGGAGGCTGGCTGGGACTGTTTGGCATCCTAAAGCTCTTCCTCGTGGGGCCTGTGAGGCGCAGCCCGGACGGAGCAATGATCGAGCCACAAACGTCCCTTTGTGAGCAGGAACAGAGGGGCTCTGTGCGCCCCGGCGCTCCCCTCCGGCCGCTTTGCTGGGGCTCCACCAGGCCAGGAGGTGTGGGGAGAGCTGCCAGGATGCTGCCACTGCCCCAGGGACACCCACCAGTGTGAGCAGAAAGATAGGCAGACAAACAGGACAGACATCATCTTTTGTGGCAGCAGGCAGCAGACAGATGATGTTCACCTCTTACCCCACAGGTCTCAAGGCAAGGTGGAATCATTTTCACGAGCACCAAGCTGAGACACCCTGGAAGGCAGCACACATGGCTGGAGGGAATTCCCCCAGTGCTGCTCCCCGCTTTTTCCCATCCTTCAGGATGTGAATGCTTCTCATTTCTGCAGGGAAGGCAACAATTCCCACTGTCGAGATGATAAAAGGCTCTGCGGATTTCCCAGCTGAATCAGAGCCAGCAAAGGGGCTTTTGCTTTGGGGAGGGGGTGGTTGAGGTTTTGTTCCCATGCAAAGCTGCTGGGATGGATATATGCCACTACTAGCAAGTTAGCTTAACCCTGCCACAGCAAGAAGGAAGGACTCAGTAAATGAGATACCAAATCATTCCAAGCCTGCTGCAGCAAGTTACCTCATCAGATGGGTGCTCCCACTGACACTGTAGGTGGGGTGAGAAGAGCCCCATAGCCCCAGGGCAAGGATCAATGGTGCGAAGGTGAAGGGATGCTCTTGTCACCCTTTGGGAGGATGTTTTGCAGGACTGCCTTCTTAGGAGAGTGGAGCCAGAGTTTTTTGGCTGGGTTTTGGGAAAGGGAGGATCTTTCTTGAAGCCCTGGGGCTCTCATCCTCTTCCTCTGGCTGCCCTGAACACCTAGCGGGGTGGGATCCAGGAAAGGAAAGACGCCTGCGGGCTGATGGGGAAAGCCAGCTGGAGGTACAACTGGATGAAGTCACATTTTCCTCTGATGACTCAACAGGCAACAACTGAGCTCTGGAGAAGGAACACGGCAAAGCACCTACTGGTAAGCTGCTTCCCTGCCCGATAACCCTCTGTCCATCTAGCCCCCATCTGCCCCTGTCTGTCCTTGCCTGGCTCCCAGGTGAAGGGAGCCTGTGGGGCCCTGCAGCTGCCCCTGGAGTAATTCCGTTGGCGATGTTTTGCTTTATCAGATAAAGAGTGGCAACGGCAGCCAGCGAGACACAGCGAGGGAACAACAAAGAGATAAGGCACAGGGACATTTCTCTGCTCTCTCTGCTGCTCTTTGTCTGCAACCTGGGAAAAAAAGCCCCACCCTGAGCCCCCTCTGTATTTACTCTATCCACTATTTCCGCTTCTGACTTCCTCCCGAAGCTGGCTTTGGGAAAACCGCCACTGACACTTCCCCCTTTGCTTTCATCTCCCAGCAACTCTGATCCTGCCCCTGGCTTTCCTCCCAGACATGGCACAATTCAGTTTGGCTCCCGGCACGGCTAAGGAGGATGCCTGGGCAGGTATTCTGCTTAAAAATGGGTATTCAAGCTAAAACAAGGCAAAAGGAGATTAAAAAACCAAAACCAAACCAAACCCCAAACAGTCACCTCCTACAATGTTTGTAAACTTGCCTAGAATAGCCCCAGGCTTCATCAAATTGAAGCCTGGAAACTGTCCACTGGAGGAGAAAGTTGGGGATGCAAAGTCCTCCTGGCTTTAGGCAGTGACAGGGTACTGGCACCTGTGGCATTCCCAGCCTGTCCCACAGTGGCACAGAGAAACCCTGGTGTCAGCAGGGGTCATGTCCTCTGGCTTGGGCAGCTCTCCAGGGACATGACCATGGGTTTGCACCTCTACATGTCCAGTCCCTGAAGTCTACACAGGGGCCATGTTTGTTTCTTCTCCCCATTCCCTTCCAGGCACTGCCCTTCAGTCCTTCAACCTGCCTTAGCTTGGTCCTCTTAACTGGGCACCCTAGGAAAAGCCTCCCAGAGGAGGTGAAGCATGCAGGTGGAGATAATGGAGCTCAATGCTTGGGCTTCAAGGTTGGAGGCATGTTAGCCAGCTCAGCTGGTCCCTGCTGACTCCTGGTCCAGATCAAAGCAGGGCAACACAGCCCAGATATGGGATTTTACCCTCATGCCCGGCACTGATGTCTCTGAAGATCCCCTTGCATTCACCAGGACAGCAGCAGGCATTGGTACAACCACCAATTCAACAACTTGCTTTTCATTGCATGTGCCATCAAACTCCAGGTGCACAAAGCTGTCTTCTGTCCACTATTTACTAACCCCCTGAGGAGGCATATAGAGCTCTAGGATGACCCAGGTGAGCAGTCCTTGCTCCTTGTGTCCCAAAAAGTGCTGCCCGGAAGGGATTTAGAGGCTGGTGTCAGCCACAGTAATGCCAGTGGCAGGACCAGCCCAGGACAGAGTGGTGTTTGCTCTCCTTCACTTTGGGTGGCACCTGAAGATGTGGATGCTTTCTCCTGGCCCAGCAGAGAAGAGAGCTGCCCTGATGAATACAATGGGATTTTCAGAGACATTAGTGCTGGGCATGAGGGCAAAATCCTTCATCTGGGCTACATTGCCCTGGTTTGATCTGGACCAGGAACCAGCAGGGACCAGCTGAGCTGGCTGATAAGCCTACAACCTTGAAGCCAACTTGCTGGAAACCTGGGATGCTGCTGGGATGGGTTTCACAGAACCATCTCCAGCAGAGGCACATGACCAAACTTGCAACCTGTTGGGCAGTAAGGAGGCCTGGGGAGGAGACCACCATGGAGAGAGGACCTCCCGGCCCCCCTTGCTCAGTGCTGGCGGCACAATGCCAGCCGCTGTGCATGTTGGTGGCCCCTGGCTGTGCTGGGAACCACAAATGCCCATCCCTGCCTCAATGAGCCCTTTCTCTGGGGCACAGTCCCTCCCACCACCCTGCACTCCTTCTCCCCACTGCTCCACACTACCCTGGAAGCTCCTCTAAAGCTAGCAATGCTGCTTTCTCTGTGCCCTGTTCTGCCACCTTTTCACCCCAAGACAAATGTCTGTAGTTCTATGAGGACCTCTGAGAGGGACTGGCGATGAGAGATGTTCACTGGGAAACAGTGAATCCCTGCTGCCCTTGGGAAAGTGCAATCCGTGCCCAGGTCCTGGCAGTGCAGGGAGACCTGGGATGTGAAAACAAGTCCTACACTGAAGCGACTTGGTAGATGTGGGAAAATCATGGAGTTAAAGTCCTGTCCTGATGTGGTGTTGTAAACGGTTGACCATGTCTTCAAGTTCTTTTCCAACCAAAATGATTCTATGGAAAAGGAAAAACTCTTCCCTGGGGACCAAAGCCAGGCTAGAGTCTTGTAGTGGGCAGAATAGACATGGCCAGAAGCAGCTGCCAAATTCCTGCAGGTGCTGGGCAGAGACTCTGCCCAAGTGGCCCTTTTCTCTGCCAAGGTAACCCCATGCCAGAAAGGTCCCATCTGGGTGCCTGGGGCCTTTGGGGTGTTGGTAACACAGCTTCAGGAAAAAAGCTGCTGCCCTGATGGTGGCTGAGCCGGCTGAGGGTTCTCCTGGGTCCTCAGCTGCCCTCGGGGCAGGAGGAGAAAGGGTGAGGATAACTTTCCAGTGCTTCTTGGTAGAGGCTGACAGGCCGGATGATGCAACTCAGAGATCATGGGGAGAAAGTCTCCTTTCCTCTCTCCAGCCGCGATTCTCTCTGGACGGGAGCTCAGCGTGGCAGCCCAGAGCTCGCCCTCGTTTCGATTATTATTTTCTTCCTCTTTTTTTCCATTCTTTTTATGCTCCCTAAGAGAAAGCACCGATCGCGCTGCTGGGGCGCTTCGGTGCTGAGAGGACTTTTTCTTCCCAGGGCAGGGTGCTGGTACCCGACTGCCCGGCTCACGGGGAGGCACTGCCGGCCGCTGCCCCGCTGCGGGACCGGGCGGTGGAGGGGTGGGGGTCCGCACGGAAACAAAGGATCGGCCGAGGCCGGAGGGAGCACAAAGGAGCCGGCGGAGCCCGGGACCGCCCCGGCGTTCGGGGGATGCAGCTGCCGAGCCCCCGGCCCCACTGCCCCCGGCTCGGCCCCGCTCCTCCTGCTCCGGGGGTGGGGAGTGGTGGTGTCGGGGAAGGGGCTGCTCTTTGCTCGCCCAACTTCCCGCAACTCCCCTCCGTGCCCGACGAGAAAGGCCCGACCCCCGCCGCCATCCGCCACGGATCCCCGGGACTCCCGCTGCCTATCGCTCCCGGTTCGCGCTCCGGTCCCGGTCCCCGCTTGCGCTCCGGCTCTGGCCCCACCGCTCCCGGCCCCAGCTGCACCTACCCGGCCGGCGGCCGCTCCGCGGGGCGAGCTCCGCCTGGTCCTGCCGTGCGGGAGGAGGGAGGGCAGCGGGTCCCCTGCTTTTCTTCACGGCGCTGTCATCCTCCCACCCTCCCTCCTTCCCTCCCTCCCCTCCTCCTTCCCTCCCTCCCCTCCTCCTTCCCTCCCTCCCTTCTTCCCTCCTTCCTTCCTTCCTTCCTTCCTCCTTCTCGGGGCGGTGGCAGGGGGAGCGGTCCCGCGCCTGGACGCGGGTCCCGGGGCGGAGCCGGGCAGGGTCCCCGGGCCAGCCTCCCCTGCCTCCCTCCTGCTGTCTCCCCGCTGCCTGCCCATCACCTTCCCGACGCGCCAGGGCTGGAATCCGGGAGCTGCCGGTTCTCGATCCCAGGCTCGCCCCGGGCTGGAAGGGGCCGCCTGAGTACTGGGGTGTGGTGGGGGAAATGGAGGGCTGGGAGCGCACAGACACTTCGCGAAGGTGTCCCACTAGGGACAAAGCAAGTCCCCTCCCGGGCGCTGTGGGGCAATTAGTACTGCAGCTCCTGTCCATCTTCCTGCTCAAATTGGGGTCACGCCAGTGGGGTTAGGGCTTTGTCCTGCAAACTCCCAAGGATGGAGCCGGCACAACCACCCCAGGCAACCTGCTTGCTGCTCGGCTGTCCTCATGGGGAAAATATCCTTATATCCACTCTGATCCTCTCCTGTCTCAACTCTTGTCCTCCCACTGTGTAAGGAACCCAGCTCCACCTTCAGAACCACCTTGCAGACATGAGCAGTCTCCTTCTCCTTATCTCCAGCCAAAACTGACTTCAGGCCCACACTTTTCTCCCCAGATTACCAAACTCTCGTTTTCTTCTTGTACAGGAGCTGTGGGTGAATTTGCCTCATGTGATGGCTACACAGCCTGGTGTCCTATGCTGGTGAGCAGGTGTGTCTCTGTGCCTGGGGAGGGCAGGAAGTGAGGGCATTTTACTAAGAGAGGCTGAGAAACATGGGGCTGTTTAGCCTGGAGAAAAGCAGACTGAGAGGGGATCTGATCAGTGCTGATCAATAGCTAAAGGGTGGATGTCAAGAGGATGGAGCCAGACTTCGTGCTGAGCGACAGGGCAAGTGGCAACAGCATAAACTGGAACCCAGGAGGATCCACCTGAACAAGAGAAGAAACCTCTTTGCTGTGAGGGTGCTGGAGCCCTGGAGCAGGCTGCCCATAAACTTTGTGAAGTCTCCTTCTCTGGAGAGATTCCAAACCTCCTTGGCCATTGTGATCCTGGGCAACTTGCTGTGCGTGGCCCTGCTTTAGCAGGGGTTTTGGACTGGATGATCTCCAGAGGTCCCTTCCAACCTCCATCATGATGGGATTTGGTGATGTTACTAGGAGCAGACCAAGTGCTTTGGGGGACACCGTCTGCCTCTGTTCCCACAGGGCAGGCTTAGTGTCTGGAGCATTACACCATGTAGAAACAGCTCTTCTGGCTTGTGTGCAGAAATTCAGAGAGCTCCCTCAGAGCTGTGTAACGTTAGACACCGAGGAGCTGAAAGACATCTGTCTGTGCAGACAGAGACAGCTCTGGAAAAAAAAACTATCCTACTCACCATTAAAAGCTTCAGCCCTCTTTTCACATTCCTGGCATAGTTTTTCCACTATGTATGTGGCACAGGCAAAAAAAAAAAAATGCAGATTTTCTTGTCATTCACGTGTGATGACCTGCACAGCTCCTTGGTGGCAATGAGTAGAGGTGCCAGCTCCATACTGGTGGCAACACTGGGTATGTGCCAATGTGTATGTGTGGGTGTTCATATAGGTGTAGAGATGTGTATTAGCATGGGGGTCTTGGGGACCTACCCAGTGTTTGGAGGTGTGTGGAGCTCCTGGTTCACTTCATAGGCAAACATTAATTCAGGAAAGCCTGAGGGTGATGTTCATGGTATGGGCTTCACCCATACATCCACCCACCCACCTATCCATCCGGATATCCATCCCATCCAACCATCCATCCATCTGCCCTTCTTTCCATATATCTGCCCCCAGCTTTGTCTCTCACCCCAAAGATATTGAGGCACTGGAGGGTGTTCGAAGAAGGACAATGAAGGTGAAAGGGTCTAGAGAACGGAGAGGAGAGGAGAGGAGAGGAGAGGAGAGGAGAGGAGAGGAGAGGAGAGGAGAGGAGAGGAGAGGAGAGGAGAGGGAGAGGAGAGGGAGAGGAGAGGGAGAAGAGAGGAGAGGAGAGGAGAGGAGAGGAGAGGAGAGGAGAGGGAGAGGAGAGGAGAGGAGAGGAGAGGAGAGGAGGGGAGGGGAGGGGAGGGGAGGGGAGGGGAGGGGAGGATAGAGGAGAGGAGAGGAGAGGAGAGGAGAGGAGAGGAGAGGAGAGGAGAGGAGAGGAGAGGAGAGGAGAGGAGAGGAGAGGAGAGGAGAGGAGAGGAGAGGAGAGGAGAGGAGAGGAGAGGAGAGGAGAAGAGAGGAGAAGAGAGGAGAAGAGAGGAGAAGAGAGGAGAAGAGAGGAGAAGAGAGGAGAGGGGTGAGGACTGTCTGAGGAAACTGGAGTTGTTTAGCTTGGAGAAAAGGAGGCTGAGGGGAGACCTTCTTGCTCTCTACAACTACCTGAAAGGAGGTTGGAGCCAGGTGGGGTCATGCACCTGGCTCCAACAGCAATAACAGCAAGTAACATGGCAATAGAACAGCCTCAAGTTGCACCAGGGGAGGTTTAGTTCGGACATGAGGAACAATTTCTTCCCTGAAAGGGTTGTCAAGCCATGGACCAGGCTGCCCAGGGGAGGGGTGGAGTCCCCATTCCTGGAGGGATTGAAAAGCCATGTAGAGTGGTGCTGAGGGATGTGGTTTAGTGGTGACTTGGCAGTGCTGGGTTAGCATTTTGACTCAATGATCTTAAAGGTCTTCTCCAACCTAAACGATTCTATGATTCTGCTTTTCCTGCTAGTAGTGGGCATCCAGCAGCCAGGAACCCTGCACAGTGACTCTGGTACACCTCTGCTGTGGCTGTGGCTCCCACAGTGTCACCAGTGGAGCTGGGATTATGGGCAGCATCTCCCAAACTCTGCTTATAGGAGGCAAATCCAGGGCTTGCAGAATCAGTCCTGCATAGCCTGTCAGGTTAATCACATCAAAAAGAGTGGGTAAGTCTGGCTGGCCACCCACCAAGGGAGTTTCTTTGGGGTTTGAAACATGACAAAGCATTTTGAAGCTCCTTGTTTGTTCTTTCAATTGGAACAGGGAATCCTGCCTTGGATTTTGTGGGCGGAGGAGATCTTGGTGAAAATACATCCCTGGTACATCCATAATTTCCAGATGAGGGCAGGGTGGTGGGGAGTGGGACAGTCATGCTAGCAGGGGGTCCCCACCTTTGCAGGATGCTTTTGCAGTGGTCCTGGTTTAAGGGGATGTTGTGAGAGGAGGAGGGACTCCATGCGGTGCTACAGACTGGAGGATGAGTGTCTGGAGAGCAGCCTGGCTGAGAGGGACCTGGGAGTGCTGGGGGACAGCAGCTGAGCATGAGCCAGCAGTGTGCCCAGCTGGCATGGAAAGCCAAGGGCATCTTGGCCTGGATCAGGAATAGTGTGGCCAGCAGGACTAGGGATGGAATTCTGCCCTGTACTCAGAACCAGGGAGGCTTCACCTCAAGCATTGTCTGCAGCTCTGGGCCCCTCACTTCAGGAAGGATATTGAGGTGCTGGAGCAGGTCCAGAGGAAAGCAACCAGACTGGTGAGGGGCCTGGAAGGAAAGGCTGATGAGGAGAGGCTGAGGAAGCTTGGGGTGTTCAACCTGGAGAGGAGGAGACTTAGAGGGGACCTTATCATTCTCTTCAACTACCTAAAAGGAAGTTGTAGTCAGGTGGGGGTCAGGCTCTTCTCCCTGGCAACTTGTGACAGGACAAGAGGGCATGGTATGAAGCTGCACCAGAGGAGGTTTAGGTTGGATATTAGGAAGCACTTCCTCACAGAAAGACTGATTGGGCACTGGGATGGAGTGCCCAGGGAAGTGGTGGAGTGGCCATCACTGGGATGGAGTGCCCAGGGAGGTGGTGGAGTGGCCATCACTGGAGGTCTTTAAGAAAAGATTGGATGTGGCACTTGCTGGCATGGTTTAGCTGATGTGGTGGTGTTAGGTCACAGGCTGGACCTGATGATCTCAGAGGTCTTTTCCAGCCTCAACAACTCTGTGATTCTGTAACCCTTCCCCATGGAACTGTGGTGTGGGGCACACCCTGGGCTGAAGCCCACTCCTCTGAGCCTGGGGCATGCTCTGTATTTGCCCTCCATGCAGACATGGAGCTCTAGATGGAGATCACCTTCCTGCTTCATCAATAAGTAACGCTGGCACAGGGAGGAACAAAGTGCCTCCTGCTCCTCACAAACCACCATGAGGGGTGATGGGAGAGGCAGGGGTTGTGTTTCCTCCCCCCTTCACTAGCTGTGGGATCACATTTCCTTTGTCACCTGCTCCCCTGTCCCTGTGGATCGCAGGGACTGTTCTCCTCGCTTCCTGCGTCGCACACACTCCTGTACAGGCACACACAGGCACCACGCGGGAGGAGGCAGGGGAGTTGTCCCCAGAATGACATCAGGAGCAAGGCAAGGGGGTCGTGTCACTATAGCAACGAGGATGCTCTGGCTTTTCAGGGAATTAAGGCATCTGATGCTCATTTTCTACCCTCAGCCCCAGCTGACGATGTGGCAGCTGGGACAGGTTGAGCTCTGATTTCAGAAAGCCTCCCTCAGTCTTTGCTCTGTTAAAGCCAGGGCAGCGTCTGCTTGCATGTTAGACATCACCAAATTCTGTCCCCATGTCCTTTCAAGGATATCTGGCAGCAGGACTTGGTGACAGGGCACCTGGAAATGGTCTGGAAGCTGCAACAGAAGGAAACCCCAGTTCTCCTCCTTTGTTTGCTTCTTCAGAGGTACACGGGGATTTTATTTCCCAGGAGGTCAAGATGTGGCTGGGCCATGAGAGACAGTGGGAGGACACCTGTTGTCCAAGGTTATGACATAGAGAAGGTGCCCTAGCTTTGTTTCAAGGCTGTATCTGCAGGGACTCCTTCCAGATTTATTTCTTACTCCCCAGAAAGCTGGAAAGCTGTTGGCAGCTTTCCTTCTGATATGTGTGGCTGCAGCAATCTGGTCTTTGGCAAGTTTATTGGAGAGGTGATGGTGTGTGGTGGGGGTGACCTGACAGCTGCAAAATGAGAGGCACAGCCCCCCCAGTTTCCTTTTGCACAGGGCTTTTTGCAAAGACAGAGCAGGAAACAATATCCTCCAATGGCCAAAGGGCTTGGGTGCAGTGGTTTCAGGGCACAGGACTGCACAGGCACCTACAAATGGCAGCATTTCCCAGTCAGGGACTCAGTGAGGCAGCTGCTGATGGGACCTGCTCCCAGGTAGAGCTGTGGTGAGGACCTCTTATGACAGCACAAGCCAGCCTAGGGAACCAGGACCCCATGTCTGAAAAAGGTTTGTGCCTCCTCTAGCTCTGTAGCTCCTCTAGCAAAATGGATGTGGAACCTAAAGCTGCATGGATGTTCTCACTGAACTAAAACACATAGCACAGGTCCTAGTACAGAACCTGAACTGGCTCTGAACTGATTTCAGGTGAGGCCTCAACAGAGAAGAGTGGCAGAATCACCTTTCTTGGTCTGCTGGCCATGCTTCTTTTGGTGAAGCCAAGGATGCACTTTGCCTTCTGGGCTGCAAGTGCACATTGCTAGCTCATGTCCATCCACCAGCACCCCCAAGTCCTTTTCTGCAGGGCTGCCCTCAAACTCATCATCCCCCAGCATGGATTGACATCAAGGATTGCCCCAGCCTATGTGCAGGACATTGCACTTTGCCTCGTTGAGGTTTCCTGAACTCAGTTCCCCAGCCTGTCTGGGCCCCTCTGGATGGCATCCTGGCCCTCAGTCACGTTAGCCAGTCTCCCTCTCCGCCCGCGGCTGGCTTCTGGCGCCACCTGGCGGCCGCACGCCGTCCTCTCGCTTCTTCCTTTTCCACTTGGTGCCCAGTCTCCCCAGCCCGTAGCCCATACTGGGAGCGGGTGCGTCGTCAGCGCTGGTTTTGGTTCCGGGGGTTCCTCGCCCTGTCCCCCGACAGCCCATCCCGGGTACCGCAGCATGCGGCGAGACCTGTCCCGTCCAGGTCCTGGAGCCGGAGGGGGAACGCGAACATGGCCAGAGCCCACATCTGCTTTTGTAGCTCCTTCTCTATTCCGGATGAAGCTTAAAGCCTCCTGCTCCTGTCTGCTCCCTGCCCATCCCTTGCCTTAGCCCAGCAGTGCTCCTTCTTCTCCTGGCACCTCTGCAGCCCCCAGGAGCCTCTGTCTTGATCTGAATGCCTCTTCCTGCTGGCAGAGCCCCTCCAATGAGGATGTTTCAGACCAGAGTGAGGGACTCAATGCCATGATGGGCTGTACACCCTGGTGTTTGGGCTTTTAAGGGGAAGGTGCTGCCTGCATTGCCACCAAAGAAAAAAAAAAAACCAACCCACAAGTTTCTGTGCAGTAGAAGAGGGCAGCATGCCCAAAGAGCACCTGCTGATAGGACCTGAGGCTGGGGGAGATAACAGTCCATGAGCATGGAAAGGACAATCTATAAACCAGGAGTGTTTGCTGGAGGCTAGGCCTGGCTCATTAACAACACCTGGGCCTGAGGCCATTAAAAGTCTAATTATTTGCTGGAGGGGCAACAGGCTGAGGAAGGAAGCAGCAGCACTGCACTGACCATCTGGCATGACAGTGCTTTCCCAGGGGCAGATACTCAGGCCATGCCCTGCTCAGCAAATGACCAGAGGAAGGAGTTGCTGCTGTCCACCATGAACTGACACGTGGCCAGTTTCTGTCCATTGATGGCTGCTTTGTGGTGTTTGCTTTCCTAGCTGTTCCACAGGCAAAATGTCTCATGCAGCCCCAGCAAACCCCATCAGAGAGATGTTTCAGACGATCTTTTATTTTCCTTCCCAGCAGGTATGCTTAAAACAAGGGGAAAAATAATTAGGGTGGGAGCTTGGTGGGAAACTCAGCGTTCACAGTGACAGGCTTTTGACTGCCCTCCACACATCCTCCCCTGGCTGCCTCCTGCAGCCCTCACATGTGCAAGGTCTTCAAACAACCCCGTTCCCTGCTTTCTGTTCCCTTTTCAGTTCCACTTCTCTGAAGCTGCTGAGGGTGAAATAAAGTTAGTTTAGTTTTAATCATCACAAACACTTTTCAGACTTGCAATTCAAAGGTTCACTCTGACACGAGGAGAGCAGAGGAGCCAAGAGGATGTCTGGTGACAAGAGAGACTGACAAACCTTTAAATAGTGATACTAGAAGTAAATGCTGCTCATGTTCCCACCCTAGGGACAGCCAACAAGGCCAGGCTGCTGCTCTCCCAGCTGAGCAGGAAGCCTTGTGCTTTCTGGTCTTGCTTTTAAAGTTCCTGGCAGAGAGAAAAGAAATGAGTGAGAAGAGAAGGGACACACCCACCCACACCCACACCCACACCCACACACATACACATACACATGTGGATGGTGGGTGTGTTGGTACTGCTGCTTATTGGCTTTGGAGCTGCACTGCTCCAAAGATTGCCACCAGGTGCTTGCCAGCATCTTAGTAAGGACAGCAGAGTCCTCAGCTGGGCAAAATCCAGGTGGCCCTGATGGAAGAGTCCCAACACACTGTTCAAGGTAGGGAAGTCTATTTAGGATTGATCAGGTAAAGTTCTTTTTGCCTGATATTCATGGCTGGGAGATTGACACAGACTGAACAACCCTCACTAGCAATACAGGCTGGGGGATGAGGTGTTAGAAAGCAGCCCTGTGGAAAAGGACTTGGGGGTGCTGATGGATGAGAAGCTGGACAGGAGCAGGCAGTGTGAGCTTGCAGCCCAGAAGGCAAATCACAGCCTGGGCTGCATCCAAAGCAGCACTGCCAGCAGAGCCAGAGAGGTGATTCTGCCACTTTGCTCTGCTCAGACCTCACCTGGAGTGCTGTGTGCAGGTCTGGAGCTGTCAGTATAGGAAGAACATGGAGCTGATGGAGAGGGTCCAGAGGAGGGACATGAGAATGATGGTTGGAGCAGCTCTGCTACAAGGAGAGGCTGAGGGAGCTGGGGGTGTTCAGCCTGGATAGGGGGAGGCTCTGGGGAGACCTAATAGCAGCCTGTGCCAGTACCTGAAGGGGGCTACAGGAAGGCTGGAGAGAGACTGTTTACAAAGGCCTGCAGGGACAGGACAAAGGGCAGTGGCTTCAAAGTAGGGAAGAACAGATTTAAATTGGATGTTAGGAACAGCTTCTTTACTGTGAGGGTGGTGGAACACTGGAACAGGTTGCCCAGGGAGGTGGTTAGGGCCCCATCCCTGGAGATATTCAATGTGGGGCTCAACAGGGTTCTGGGCAACCTGATCTAGTTGAGGATGTCCCTGCTGACTGCAGAGGGGATTGCACTGGATGACCTTTGGAGATCCCTTCCAACCCAAACCGTTCTGTGATTCTATGATTCTATGACTCAGGCTTTTCTCTCTGACCAGCCTTGCAAAAAGCAGCTGATTGTGCTAAATGGCACCAGTTACCCACTCTGGGCCTTAGAGGAAGAGAAAACTTCTGCAGAGCCATGACTTATCCCATTTTCTCCCCTCTGAAAGAAGAAAGTGAGAACTTCCTTTTATTGAGAAATATTCAGCACTGTGAAAAGCCCAGGGGTGACTCAGGTTTTTGGGTGTTTGGCCATGTTGCCTGCTGGGTTTTGCCTGGGCACTTGCAAGGTGGCACCAAGCTTTCCCCATGTTTTTCTGAAGCCTGTGCTACCAGATGAGAAGATTTAGCTTTGCTATGTGGTGGGTTAGCTGCATCTTCTTAAAACTCCCTCAGTGGTGTAATATAGGGGCACAGGCACACACCAAAGCCTGTGCCAGGGATGCTTTCTGCTGCAGGGTGTCCTTCTGCTCCTCACTGAGTATATCAGGAGATGGTCTGGAGAGTATGAAAATAATTTCTGGCTACAGTGACTTAGTAATGCCTTAGTCAAACCCTCATTGTGAGATGATGTGGTTGTATCAATGTGTTCCCAAAAGCTGATGAAACCTTTAAGAAACCTGAAGCTGAAAGAAGGTCCTCAAGCTGAGTGCTCTCATGAGTGAACAGCTTATCTCCTTACCCTAAGGTGGTGTTTTCACCTCATCTTGCCTATTGCCCTGCAATTTCATCATTGCCACCTAAGGCAATGAAGAGACTGTCCTGTGGCCTCTTTCTTTCCCTGCCACATGTTCCTTCTCCCTTCCTTTGTGTCTTTTGAAGCAACAGGAACCTGAAAACTTCTATTGTTATTGCTTTGCCTTTGCAGGGAGAGTTTCTAGTTGGATCAGGAGCTGATCAGATTTACTCAGGGTCAGTGTGCCCCTAGGTAGGGAAGAGACAGGAGTGTACAGTCAGGGTGCAAGAGAGAGCAGGGAAGTCCCTTCCAGCACCAGTTCAGGCACATGCTTTCACTCTGAACATCACCATGCACCCACAGAAACCTGGGCTAGCTCTGTCTGGACAGACAGACACTGATGCTGTTCTGACACACTGTTGGTGTTTGAGATTCCCCAGCCACCGGCTGAAGGATGGGAGCTCGCTCCTGCGTGTGCCTGTGACTGGTCTGCTTGACTGCCAGGATTTTTTGGAGGGTGTTTTAACTCTTCCAAGAGCTCAGCCACTGTTTGCAGAAGGGCAGGTGATGGCTTCTGAGAACCCCCTTGTAGCCATGCAGAGTAGCTTTGTCAGTCTGCTTACAAAAGGGAGATGACACCGCTGCCTGGAAAACTTGTCTGGCTTGGTGATAACCAAATCCTTGCAACTTCACACAACACAGAGGGTACCAGGACCTTTGAAGCATTGCTCACACTATGGGGAAGGGCCCATGATGCTTCACAATGTGCTCTTTATTCTGGGGCAGCAAGAGCTCAGGTTCAAAGCTGAAAACTAT
The DNA here is from genome assembly GCF_027791375.1 of Indicator indicator. Classification (NCBI taxonomy): domain Eukaryota; kingdom Metazoa; phylum Chordata; class Aves; order Piciformes; family Indicatoridae; genus Indicator; species Indicator indicator. The sequence goes on from NC_072016.1 coordinate 36,295,553, forward strand.
GTCCAGTTCTGGAGCCCCTAGCACAAGAAAGACCTGGATGTGCTAGAATGTGTCCAGAGAAGGGCCATGAGGATGATCAGAAGACTGGAGCTCCTCTCCCATGGAGACAGACTGAGAGAGTTGGGGCTGTTCAGTGTGGAGAGCAGAAGGCTCTGGGGAGACCTTCTTGTGGCCTTCTAGTATCTGAAAGGGGCCACAAGAAAGCTGGAGTGTTTTTAGGGTGTTGGATAGTGATAGGACTGGAGGGAATAGATCCAAGCTAGAGGAGGGTAGATTTAGATCTACATCAGGAAGAAGTTCTTCCCCATGGGGGTGGTGAGACACTGGAACAGGTTGCCCAGGGAGGTGGTGGAAGCTTCATCCCTGGAGGTTGTTAAGGCCAGGCTGGATGTGGCTGTGAGCAACCTGCTGGAGTGTGAGATGTCCCTGCCCATGGCAGGGGGGTTGGAACTGGCTGATCCTTGAAGTCCCTTCCAACCCTGACAATTCTATGATGAAAACATCCCAAGAAATTTGGGGGTTACCACATCTAATTTAGATAGGAACCATGCTGCTTCACAATGATCTCTGTTTGGGCTTGGTAAAAGACCTGGCTCAAAACTGACAATGTCCAGCTCCTGTTCCACCAGGGAAAGTGCCAGCACTGAATACTGATGTCCATCCTTGAAAACCCTTGGAAACCATCTCATAGCCCAAATAATCTTGGGGGTACCACCTTTACTTTAGCTTGTAGCCCACAATACTTCACAACATGAGGGGGAACTTCTTTACTGTGAGGGTCACAGAGCACTGGAAGAGGCTCCCCAGAGAGGTTGTGGAGTTCAATCCCCATCTGGATGTGTTCCTGTGTGGCCCTGGTCTGGCAGGGGGGTTGGACTCAATGGTCTCTGGAGGTCCCTTCCAACCCCTAACATTCTGTGATCCTATTCTGGCTTGGTAAGAGCTGGGTTCCAAAGTGAAAATGTCCAGCTCCTGCTCCACCAGAGAAAATGCCTTTCTTTCCAGCAAAGAAGCTGAAACAAAGCACCAGAGCACATAAAGAATAGAGAACCAGTACCTGCCATGGAACCAGAGGGCTCCACTGGGATGGCCATAGGGCCAGCCAAGCCCTGTGGCTGGATCTCTGGGAGATCCACCTCCAGGAAACGACACTGCTGTATCCTGGGAGCCTGCAAGATGCTGCTCCACCTTGGCAGCTCTGGATGTGGTGGGTCTTATTGAAGGGTGGGTTGTGGGCTGAAAGATGGTGTGTGACACAGGGCAAGACCCACAGGTCTCCACCTAGGAGATCACCTACTCTGTGTGGACATCTGTAGGAGGAACCACTGCTATGTGATGGTCTTTAGAGTGCAGCAAGAGAACAATTTAACCTCCTGGTTGGGAGGCTGTCATGGAATCAGCTGTTCAGAGCAAGCCAGGAAAAGATTATGGGGAAACCCAGGCACTTTTGCCAGAAATCACTACAAGTTTGACTTATCTTCTGATTGCCACAGGCAGCATCAGGAAAACCAAACAAGAGCAAAACCTGTTTGCTTTCTAAGCTTCCCTGTGAAATAGGAGCAGCCCAAACCTGATAATTATCCTTTTTATGGGGAAAAAACTGTTGCCAAATCTCTCAGGGTTAATTAACTCTCCTTTGCAGATCCCTTTGCAAGGACACAACGTGTCTCTGAACCTTGTCCAACTAAAGAAGGACACATGGAGATTAGCTGCAGCTGAACAAAAACATCACAACCTGAGGGGAAGCAGCTGCTGGATAAGCTTTAAAGGGCAGCTGCAGCATGGCCTAATGAAGGAATTTGGAAGTAAGGAGGGTTTTTTTTCCCTCCTCCTCCTCTTCTCTCTTCTTCCCTTCTCATCAGGTCAGTGGCAGGTTCCTGAGATGTCCTGGGTCAGTTTCTCTGTCCTGCAAGTGGTGGAGTTGACCCAGTGTGTTAAGCCAGGAGTGGACAACATTTGCTGCTATTTATAGAGCAGTTTCATGTATTTTTCTCTTTTCTATGGGCTCAGCCATGCTTTTGTTCTGCAGCTGGCTGGATCATGGTGCCCAGGGTTGAGAGTGAACTCCTCTGCCTCTCTCTCCTTCTCTAGGGAAGGATAAAAGAGGTTTTGTTTTTTCCGCTGATGTTCACCATGGCAAAGAGAGCTCAGCAGAAGGGTGAGTTTTGATCTAGCTCTTTCTTGCCTATTACTGAGCTTGTGTGGATGTGTGGTGCTGACTTTTCTCAGGTCTGTGATTTGCAGTCTGAGGGTTAAAATAAGCCTGCATTGAATCAGTTGATTTCTGGGAAGAGGTGAAGAGCAAGTCTCAAAGATACACATTAGGTGATAACCAAGGAAATTGTGATTGCTATGGAAAAGCAGGCTGCAGGCTGGTGACACTCCATTAGTCACAGTGCTGCCCATGGAATCCAGAAAACATCTCTGTTGCCCTATGTCTGCTGTTTTGAGGAGATACTCAGATGTTCCCCCAGCTGCTGTGGGCTGGATGCAGAAGGGGAGGTTGCTAGCAGGGAAAGCTACTGCTGAATACTCTTGTGAAGCCCAAAGGTGGATGGAGGATGGAGCCAGGCTCTGCTCAGTGATAGGACAAGGGGCAATGGGCACAAACTGGAACCCAGGAGGTTCCACCTCAACATGAGGAGAAACCTCTTTGCTGTGAGGGTGCTGAAGGCCTGGAGCAGGCTGCCCAGAGAGGTTGTGAAGTCTCCTTCTCTGGAGATCTTTAAAACCCCATCTGAATGTGTTCCTCTGTGACTTGCCCTTGGGTGATCCTACTTTGGCAGTGGAGTTGGACTGGCTGACCTCTGGAGGTCCTTTCCAACCCCACCATTCTGTGATTCTATCCCAACCAGTAACACAAGGACTGGCCAGAAAATGAATTGTAGCTGTCTGCTCTACTTGTGCTGCAATCCAGCTGGCTTTTTTTCCTTTTATTTATTTTTTTTTCCTTAGTGTGAAAGATGCTTTTGCTCTATGAAACTGGGAGGAGAAGAAACAGAAAAAGAGATCCCATGTCAAACTTCCTGGGCCTCTCTGTCAGACCTGGAGCAAGCAAAGGATGAACACTGCAGTGGTCAACTGGCTCCAAACCATTTAAATCCCAAACTTAGCAGGGATAATGGAAGGAGGAAATTACATCTCCTACAGTATTTTTAGCCTTTTGTATGAGAGGGCAGAGGGCAACTCTTCAGATGCTTGCAGCTCTGTGTGTGGGGGTTGTGTGACACGGGTGACCATAAGATGATGAAAGACCTTGTGGTGGAAGCCATACAGTAGCTGGACTTGCCACTTCCCCCACTGTGTCCTTGTGACTTTGATTAATCCAAACTCATGCCAGTTTTGGCCAGCAGTTAGCTGCTGGTGCAGACCTTCACTGAAATCCACTGCCTGGCTTAAATGTCCTCCACTGTGAGCATGCAGCTGAGGCAGGATCACGTGTGGAGAAGTGCTGCCTGATGCCTCACAAGTTTGTGACCCAGAAAAAGGATGTGATGCCCCCTTGTGTGATCCCTGTCTGACTTCTGGGGCAGCTCATTAAGATTTTGGACTACATAATCTCCCCAGTCCAACTCCTTTCCCTATGTATCAGCTAATGCCTAATTAGAATCATAGAATGGTCTGGGTTGGAAGGGACATCTGAAGTTCATCCAGTCCAACCCCCTCTGCAGTCAGCAGGGGTATCCTCAACTAGATCAGGCTGCCCAAAGCCCTGTCAAGCCTCACCTTGAATATCATCAGTGATATTCAACCTGTTCCAGTGTTCCACCACCCTCACAGTAAAGAACTTGTTCCTAACATCCACTCTAAATCAGCTCTTCTCTAGTTAGAAGCCATTGCCCCTTGTCCTGTCACTGCAGGTCTTAGTAAACAGTCTCTCTGCAGCCTTCTTGTAGCCCTCTTCAGGTACTGGAAGACTACTCTTAGGTCCCCCCAGAGCCTCCTCTTCTCCAGGCTGAACACCCCCAGCTCCCTCAGCCTGTCCTTGTAGCAGAGCTGCTCCAATCCCTGATCATTTTCATGACCCTCCTCTGGACCCTCTCCATCAGCTCCATGTCCTTCCTGTGTTGAGGGCTCCAGACCTGCACACAGCACTCCAGGTGAGGTCTCACCAGAACAGAGCAGAGCAAAGTGGCAGAATCACCTCTCTGGCTCTGCTGGCAGTGCTGCTTTGGATGCAGCCCAGGCTGTGATTTGCCTTCTGGGCTGCAAGCTCACGCTGCCTGCTCCTGTCCAGCTTCTCATCCATCAGCACCCCCAAGTCCTTTTCCACAGGGCTGCTCATTGAAATTCTCGAGGACCTCTTACTTGAACTTTCACTTCCAGTCTAAACTCTTCTGGTTTGCACCTGCTTCCCCAAACAAGGCTTTCCCATCAGTGCCTTCCCTTTTGCTTTCAATAATGAGGGAAGGGAAAGCAAATATTTCAACAGCACAGGAAATTGTATGAAGAAAGTCTGAGGGATGGGTGTCTTCTCAGCCTGGTTCCTCAACAGGAGCCTTTGCAGCTTTTTGTCCCCTGCCCACTTTTATTTCTTCTGCAAAGCCTGTTATGTTTTGTGCTTTCTCTTAAAGCCATGGCTCCTGGAGTCCTGTGATTTCCTAATCACTTCCGTGTGAGCTGACCTGAGTCAAAGCAGATTTTTCCATCTGCCATGAAAGGGCTGGATTGAAACAGTCTGCCCTGCTGAAAAAGCCCTTGGAGCTTCCATGTGTAATCCTTGAAAGCCTGCAAAGCAGAAAGCAAATAAGAGGAACTCAGCCTCCTATTCTCTGAAAAGCTTTTTGGGTTGGATAGCCAAGTTCTGCCCATTATGAGGAGAGGCTGAGGGAGCTGGGGCTCTTCAGCCTGGAGAAGAGGAGGCTGAGAGGTGACCTCATTCCTGTTTATAAAGATGTGAAGGGTGAGTGTCAGGAGGATAGAGTCAGGCTCTGCTCAGAGATGCCCAATGATAGGACAAGGGGCAATGGGTGCAAGCTGGAGCAGAAGAGGTTCCATGTGAACATAAAGAAAAACTTTTTCACTGTGAGGGTGACAGACCCCTGGAACAGGCTGCCCAGGGAGGTTGTGGAGTCTCCTTCACTGGAGACATTGAAAGCCTCCCTGGGTGCATTTCTGTGTTTACCTGCTCTAGGTGATCCTGCCCTGGCAGGGGGGTTGGACTGGATGATCTTTCAAGGTCCCTTCCAACCCCTAATGTTCTGTGATTCTGTGTTTTCTGGCTGGGGATGCTAAAAGCAAGATGGTGGCATGTGGAGCTACTGGTTCTCTGTCGAGATGAGCCCAAAGGCAATGGACAGGTAAAGGTGGAGGAGGTGGTGGAAGATGAGGCTGGGGAACGTGTTGCCTTCTACCTTGAAGTGGACATGTGGAAAAGAGGAACATCAGGTGTTGGTGACACCTGAGCAATGCTGTGTGAGGACAGAGCCATGGGATGGTAACACTGGCTTTGCCCAGGGGCTCTGTGAAGGGAAGATATTCTCTACTTCACCCCAAAAATAACAGTGGAAGAGAGACCCTGCACACATGGGATCTCCACCCATGCATTCTATGTCCCCATCCAAGTAAACAGTAGCAGCTGGCTGTGCCATTTCAAATTTGCTTTGGAAGATGCATGTCCTGGGAGTGTCTCCTTGGTAAGCTTCCAGAGCAGTGGTCTGCTAATGCTGCAGCAGCCTGCCAGGATATGTGCCAGGGGGTGCATTAAGAAGAGTGTGACCAGCAGGTTGAGGGAAGGTCTCCTCTCCCTCTACTCTGCTCTAATGAGGCCACATGTGGAATACTGGGTTGAGTTTTGGGCTTCCCAGTTCAAGAGAGACAGGGAAGTACTGGAGAGAGTCCAGCAGAGGCTATGAAGATGATGAGGGGATTGGAGCATCTCTCTTCTGAGGAAAGGCTGAGAGATCTGGGGCTGTTTAGCTTGGAGAAGAGCAGACTGAGAGGGGATCTGACCACTAGTTAAAGGGTGGGGGGCAAGAGAATGGGGCCAGACTCTTTTCAGTAGTGCCCAGATACAGGACAAGGGGCAATGGGTACAAACTGCAACCCAGGAGGTTCCATTTAAACATGAGAAAAACTTCTGAAGCAGGCTGCCCAGAGATGTTGTGGAGCCTCCTTCTCTGGAGAGATTCCAAACCCATCTGGACATTTTGATCCTGGACAAGCTGCTGTGGGTGACCCTGCTTTAGCAGGGGGGTTGGATTGGATGATCTCCAGAACTCCCTTCCAACCCCTCCCATGTTGGGCTTCTGTGGGTGTCAGTCAGGGCTGGGTGTGGGGATTTTTTGACCCTTAGAGTTTGAAGATCTAACCTAAAAACTTGCTTCCTGTTGCAATGCCATCTCTGAGAGAGGACTGCTCTCAGAAATGGGCTGGGCTGGTTTGTAAAAGGTGGGCATTTCCCCACCCCCCCCTTTTTTTTTGGACAGAGATAACACAGTAAAAGCACCTTCTGTGGCATAGGTGAACCTGAAAGACATGGCTGCCCTAGAAAACGGTGGTGAGCTTCAATGCAACAGCACAGAGTGACTGAAGGAGGGGGAGGGAAAGCAGAGATAGGCAGAAATAGCTAAGGGCAGTCTTCTGCTCATCCCTCTCTTTTACTGCAGAAATCCTGAAGAGCATCAAGCCTGCTCTTCTTACTGGAGAGCATCTTAGCTCCCAGTAAGCAGCTCGAGTCACCTACTTTGAATCTTTATAGACAAGCTAGGAAAGAAAAGGGGTAGTGATTCCTGTGGTTGCTAGGGGAACTTTTTCTCTGGTGCAGCATGAAGAGGAACCAAGGGTGTCCTAAAGCAGCCCTCCTCTTTTGCTTGGTCAGATTTGATTTTTCTTGGGACTTCTGATATCTGTTTCTTTAAATCTGTTATTAATTTTCCCTTTATTTTCTTCCTGGGCATCCTAGATGTATATTTCTAAGGGTGGGGTGTTGGTTTTTTATTTTTTTGGGGGGTGGAAGGGAGGAAGTAGGATTCACAGCTAAACACATGACTTAATTCTCCTTTCTATTTATAAAAAGAAAGCTTATTTTTCCCCTTTCAAAGGCTGTTGCAGAGGTTTGCCTGGCTGCTCTCTTACTGCTTACAGCCCTGAAAAGATGACACAATGAGAGCACAGATGAGATTCTGAGTCTCTGTCCTTATCCTTTAAAGAGTGAGCTTCATGAGGTGATGCTGCACAGTTGGTTCCCCTGTATTGGCTTAACCATGCCCTGAGCAACCTGATCTCCATAGAATCACCCAGGTTGGAAGGCACCTCCAAAAGTCATCTAGTCCAGCTCCCATGCAGTCAGCAGGGACATCCTCAACCAGATCAAGTCACCCAAAGCCCTGTTGAGCCTCACCTTGAATACCTGCAGGGATGAGGCCTCAACCACCTCTCTGAGCAACCTGTTCCAGTGCTCAACCACCTTCATTGTGCAGAACTTGTTCCTAACATCCATTCTAAATCTCCTTTTATCCAATTTCAAACCACTGCCCCTTGTCCTGTCAATGCAGGGCCTTGTAAATAGTCCTTCTGTATCCTTCTTGTAGGCCCCCTTCAGGTATTGGAAGAATGCTAATAGCCCTCCCTGGAGCCTTCTCCTCTCCAGGCTGAACAACCCCAGCTCCCTCAGCCTGTCCTCATAGCAGAGGTGCTCCAGTGGAGGATGTCCCTGCTCACTGCATGGGGGCTGGATTAGATGAGCTCTGGAAGTTCCTTCCAACTGTCCTTGTAGCAGAGGTGCTCCAGTGGAGGGTGTCCCTGCTGATTGCAGGGGGTTGGACTAGATGACCTTTGGAAGTCCCTTCCAACCCAAACCATTCTAGGATTCTATTTAGGAGGAATCATCTGCTTTTCTGGTGACACTGTTGTTGTTCCAGGTTTTGCTAGCACTGCTCAGAACTCCTGGTTCATGAGGGCAAAGCCTTTATGGTGGCTGATTCTCCTTGTGTTGATCTACTTGGTGTGAACCAACAGCTGCCTCGTGGCCTGGTCTAATCCCACCCAGTGAACAGCGCCTCGAATGCTGAGGAAACCTTGGGGGAAAAAAAAAATTTGCAGCTTGTAACTAAAACCTAAAACTTGTGCTGGCTGTCACAATAAACACTGAAATGAGTGTGATGGGAGGCTTTATGTTGTGCTCTGCTTGGAAAATCCACTGCACTCGATGTGACCCCTTCTGATAATGAAGTTGTGGCTGAGCTGAAGGTGGGAGGGAGCGTGGCCATGAGCATGCCAGCGTTAATTGAGAGCTCTGCAGTGGCACAGCTGCCAAAAGGGGATGGTCCTTGAGAGCTTTCATCCCACGCTGCCACGAGGTTCAGACAGCGATCCCAGGCAAAAGCTGCCTGTGGAGAGGAATGAATGGCTCCCAAAGCTGGAGCAGCTGCTGGGCTGGGCAGAGTGTGCAGCTCTTTGCTGATGCAAGGGCTGGAGAATCGCAGGGTCATTGCTCCCACAGCTGGCTCACTGCCCGTGCTTTCTGCACCCTGGGCTGACTCGGGCCACTAAACCAGTAAAGAGCCATCTGCTGCTGTGGCTCAGGGTGGTTTTGCTGTGTTAGGGAGCTGAACAAGGCTGGCATGGAGGCTAACAAGCAACAGTGCCAGGAGGAGGGGGATACGCTGCTGTCCCGCTTGCCCTCTGCACTCCCAGTGTCATTGAGCTGCAGCTTTGCCCTCAGATGCAGTCCCTGGAACATTGCTTTCCCATTTGGGAAATGCTCAGATGCTTCCTGCTCAGAGAAGTACATCAGAGCAGGAGCTTTTCCATGCAGCCTGTTAGTGGTGGGGAAGGGGGTGTGTGGTGGGGAGGCTGTCTCTAGTCCAGCTGGGACCCACAAGGCAAACTCTTTGGTGAGTCATGAGGAGGCTGCTCCTGCTTGGGCTGGAACAAACTTCAAACATGTCCAAGGCTCTTCCTAAGGCTGCCAGGCTGTAATTTGTGGCTGGCTTTGCTTCCTCCCCAACTTGCTGCAGTCTGAATGAAAATACAAAAGGCTCAAAAGCCAGGTGGCTGCAGAAAATGCCCCCATTTATTTATTTTGATTTTTTTGTTTGTTTGGGGATTTTTTTGGTGGTGTTTTTTTTTTTTTTTTTTTTTGTTTGTTTGGTTTTTTTTACAATGAGATCTTTTTCCTGCAGAGCTGGCTGCAGCAGGCTGCAAAACCAGAGCCTGCAGGGGCCTCTGGCTGGCCTCCCAAGATTGCCAAACAGATGCCTCACCTGCTCTGTCCATGTGAAGTGCAGAGTTGGGTGTGAGCAGGCTGAAGTGACAGTGGAAGGAATTTTTGTGCCGTAGGCATGACAAAACTGAGCACCAGGCTTTCTGGAGCCAGCTGGGCTCCGGTGCCAGCCCGGTCCAACTGGTTGGTAAGGGAAGCAGCTCTCCTGGATGCCAGCCCCTGGAAAGTGAGTCATGTGTTTTGCTGCAGGAGAGTCCCTCTCTCTTTCCTTCCTTCTTCTCTCACTCTTTCCAGCCTGAGGGAGGATTGGATCTTCCTACTCACTTTCTCTGTGCAGAGCATGTACATCCCAGAAAATGGGGCTCAAAATCAAGTTCAGGCTGGGAAGGCCCTCTTCTCTCCCAGCCACAGCAAAATGACTCAGCTGTTATATGATTATTAACACCCTGCAGTCCTTGGGGTTGGCCTAGAGTACCTTTGGAGGTCCCTTCCAAACCATTCTACCATTCCTGAGAAGCCTCGTCCAGCACCTTATCTGGGAAGTTTATCTTCAGGAAACCCCCCCAGATCTGAGCAGAAGCTCAGCAAAAGCAGAAGGCAGATGGCAGACTGCTGTAGTTCACATCTGCACTGCAAGGTCGCTCTTCATGCAGATGGTCCTCACATCTGTGAGCCAGATCTGGTCTCAGCAGGCTGAGCTGCCCTTTGGGTTTCCCCGCTCAAGCAGTCCCATCATCAATGGCAGGTGGCCACTGCTTGAACTCTTGATGCTACTTAATTTCTTATAACCCCATTTTTAAGTGAGAAAATTAGCAGGCAGTATATGGCTAACCCAGGAAAAGTCATGGTGACAATTTGTCAGGAAGCTGCTGGCCAGGTATTGTATGTTTTGTACTTGAGAGGGGGGAAAAAAAAAAAAAGTCCCCAAATCAGCTGGAATAGGCAAACCTTCAAGGAAGCCTGGGCTAGCATGGTACCCAAAATGAGAGCAGATTGAGCTAAGCAGGTGCCACCCCAATGCTAGTCCTTCCTTACCTTTGCCTTTCAGTGTCCAGAAGAAAAACACCCTGCTTGCTGAAATAGCTCTCCTGTTCCAGACAGTCTTATTTAACCCCCCTTTAAAATAATTTTTCACAAAACTCTTTTTCCAGTGTTCCTAAGCTAGTGGCTGCCTCCTGGTTAGAAAGTCAAGGTGCCTAGGCAGCACTTTGTGTGCCCTCCCAAGATAAGAGAGGTTTGCTGAGCCCTGCCCAGGCAAGGTGGTTTTAGTACCAGAGTAAAGGTTGCTTGTTTAGTCTGGCCAAAATTGCTGCTGAGGGTGGCTTTCTGCCTCGTTGTTTCAGTTCAGGTGAGTCTGGCTCCAGTCTGGGAATTACCTAAAAGCCTTGGCTCCTGATGGAGAGGATAGCAGAGGCTCAGGAAGCTCCAAACGTAGCTGTGCTGACTGGCAGGGGGCAAAGGTCCTCTGTAAGCATCAGGCTCTCCTGGTGTGTTTTGCAATGAATGAGATAAGCAGCCTCCCACAGTGGCTTCTTAGCTTGACTTTTAATTTTAAGGAAATCTTGATTAAAAAGCAGAAATGTGCATTGCTCTTGTTTCAAGATGGAGTAGCAAAGACAACAGATCAGATTCACTTCCTTTTAACTTTTAAACTGTGAGTAAACTTTAAACACAATCAAGTCTGGTCCTTGAAAAATCAACATGTAGGTAGGGACCTAGTATGGCAGTAAAATTATACCCTAACTTGAAGGGCAATGCCTTGAAGATCCTCACAAACCAGCCAGGATAAGGCACAGAATGAGAAGCACTTCAGATGTGATGAGCTACAGCGAGGTTGCAGGGCATATCCAAGTGAAGATCTGAAGGCTTGTGACCAGCACCTAGCTTAACAACATCCTTCCTTCAGCAACAGAAAGCTCCAAGCCTGGCTTTAAAACGAGCTGGTCTAGCAGCTCGGTGCAGTCCTGGTGAGCCTGGCTTCTGAGGGACCAGCTCTGGTCCTCAGCTGAGCTGGTCTGGTTTGTTGATCCAGTAGGAAAACGCTGCAGTATTTTTTTTTCCTGGGTTATCCTGTTTTCCAGTTGGCTCAATCAGTACAAGGGATGCGGCAAGACTAAGGGTGGGAAATATCAGGTCAACTCAGGCTATCTTTCTTAGTAGCTCTTTTAATTACTGTTGCTCTGGGCCACGCAGATAGCTTAGGCGCTCAGTGACAGCAGGCAGCGGCAGTGCGCCAGGCACAGCAAGCAAAACCAGGCAGTCCACGCCTTCCGCCCCCGGGCAACAAGACGGGAAGCTCCTCTCCTCCTTACTGCTCTGCACCTCCATGGGACTTGATGAGCTCGAATGTCTTTTCTAACCTGGTTAATTCTGTGACCTGCCACCAGCCTTGAGTGGAACGATGGCTGCCCTCCCAGCTGCGATGCTCCCACCCCCCCCGCCCCCGGGGACACTGCCTGTGGAGGGACGCAGGCTGGAGCCTTTCGTCCGGCCAGACACGGCCGTTTCAAGCGGCGGGAGTGGCCAGAGGAGTCCTGGGAAGCACGGCTTTGGGCAGAACCGGTGCTACACACGCAGGAACCGCCACCATTTCGCATCCCTCCGCGGAAAATCGGCGGCGTGCGCATGCGCAGGGGGCGCCGGAGGGGGGCGGGCGGTGCGCCCCCTGCCCGCGCGTGCGCAGAGGCCTGGCGGGGGCGGTGCCCTGGCTGAGCATGCGCAGTGGCGCCGACGCAGCCTTTATTTAGGGGCGGGGGGGCAGCGGCGGCGTCGCATTGCAGGTTGCAGCGGCTACCATGGAGCGGCAGCTGTTTTGCCTTCTCGGGCTGCTGGCGGCCGGTAAGCGGCCCCGCCGGCACGGCCTCCGCTTCCCGCTATCTTTTCTTCGCCCTCACGCTTAGATCTAGAGGTCTACAGGGTGGTGTTCCCTCAGCAGTGGGAGGGAGCGGGCTGAGGGCGCGCTGTGAGGAGGCAGGGGAGGTGGAGGTGGAGGGGGAGGCCCGGGCCTAAAGCTGTTTATCTTCTCTTCTCCCAGCAGGAGCTGCCGGGCCTGGCTGCCGAAAGCGCAGAGGGGAGGTGGCAACAATGAGGGAGGGTGGCGGGCGGAGGCCGGTGGCGCAGCCCGGTGTGTGGGGCCTAACGGTCCCGCCAGTACCGCCGGAGGACCAGGGCCTGACAGGGGGGAACCCTTTGAAGGTTGGCTGTCGCGTAAAAGCTGTATTCAGGGCGAGAATCGCTCATGTAAACGCGGGGAGAAGGGAAAAGTCCCTCTGAGAAAGCAACCTTTGCTACTGCTGGTAGGAAAATTATTTTCTCATGGCACTGTGATAAGGTCAGGTCAGTTTGTGTCTTATCCGACGCTAACCGGGCAGCTGTGTCATCTCAGAGGGGCAAATAAGAGCAGCAGTCAGTAGAAACTGGTTTTCTACCAGCAGCTCTTGTTTATCTTTGACACTTCGGCGATAGGAGGCTGTTAATCCTCTTTCACATGGCAAGCGACAGCCTTTTCTGTTCGCGTGCTTTTAGCAGCCTCCTTTCGTTAGGGTCTCCAGCTCCACATGGAAAATTCCAGTAATGTTGCTGCTTGTTACCTGCTGTTGCTGAGGTGAAGGTGGTGGCAGTGGTAATAATATTCTGGTTAGAAAAGGTGATGCTGGTATTTTGTGCTTTGCAGAAGCTAGACGGCTACAGAAATGATTCATAGGCTGACTGGAGAGGTGGTACACCTTCAGATTCTGTCGTGGAATGGCTAGCAACTCCAAACTGAAGCTCTAATACGGTGATGCACATGACTTTTTAGGAGAGTTTTCCTTTAAATAAGACTATTTTAAGCCTAGTCCTTATTTGCTTGTGACTTTAACCTGCTACAGTTCACAAGTCGACTTTAAAATAAGCCTGGCATGCTGTTCAGAAGCCACAGGAGTAACCAGCTGGCAGACTGCAGTAAATGGTGCTGCTGAGATCCTGCATGAGCCTCATCTTGTATTTAAGTGGAATTTTAATATACTCCTAAGTGGAAGATTTAATGGACGATCTCAGGAAGAAAGTAGATGTCAGCTTTCACTCTGTGTGTTTGCTTTTAGTAATACGCTTTTTTTGGTCTGCTCTGCAGTGAATTAGCTGCCAGCAGTTTCTAGTAGGACAGTTTCAAATTGCTCAAATCATTACAGTTTCTTGTGCTTCAAATATAAAAAGGATTTTCTGTGAGGTCTCCACCAGCCTTCCCATTAGAGCATTTAGGGAAATAGTGATGAGAAACCAGTTCAGCGATGAGAGGTGGCTTGGTCTACCTGTTAAAGGCATGCGTATGCAATTGAGCATAGCAGGAGACTTGTTAGGCCTGTTTTTCTTTAGGAAGTCACTGTTTTAATACAAATAAACACCTTTTTTTTCACTGAGGTTCTGTTACGAATCCTAATTGACTCACCTATGACAGCATTGTGCAGATTTTTCTGAAGGTTTTGCTGTGACAACCTCACAACGTCCTTTTTGTCTGCTAAATCAACTAATGAGCTGTATCAAAATCCAGCCACCCTTGGCATATCCTAATGGAGTTACTTGGCTGGCTTACAGCATGGCTGGTAGGCCATGAGGGTTTTTGGTTGACCTACTTACAGTGCTTCTGTGCATCTTGCCTTTAAAGGAGACACAAAGGAATTAAAGCCAAGTGTACAGGACTGGGGACATCTGAACCGTTTTGGTATTACTTGGTTTTGTGACCAGGAAAGGAGGCAGGCAGGGTGTGCAGTTAAATCAATTTCTCTTGAGCTGATTGGGTTTTTTTTTTTTAATCTTTCTGGTAAAATAAAAGTTGAACTGAGAGTGGAAAGTAAAAAGTTTGAGGATGTAATTACTTCATCCCTCCTTAAAATAGTAGTCTTAATCTTCATTCCAGGATTTTAAACTAATATGTAATTCTTCTAGCAAATGCTAGTCAGAGGAACATCTGGGGGCAGGGAAATTGAGGGCTGAGTGAATCTGATTTGAATTTTCTGGAGGATGTAGAAAAAGCAGATAATTAACCTCAGATTATGTTCTGTAGTTTGCAGGCTTGTGCTAGCTGGGAATGTGGTTTCTATAAAAAACAAACCAAACAAAAAAAAAAAAAAAACCCAACCCCCAAAAAAACCACCAAAGAAACAAAAAAACCCATGTTGGGGCAGCCCACCAGTGCAGGTTAAACAGTGGAAGGTGCCTTACATCTGAAAAAATACATCCCTGTTTTCCTAGAGACACCTTACAACTGGCCCAGCGGTGCTTGATAGTGCCCCAGTCATGTGGCTTGTGTAAACCTGCCCTTGCACAATCTCTTCCTTGTTTTGCAGAAGAGGTATAAATAGAAAGAGTTGTTCTTGGTTGTGTCTGGAGGAGCTGCAGAAGCTGTTTCTGCCTGGTCATGGCCACCCTCGGCAAAATGCGCAATCGCAGCTGCAGAGCTGCTAGAGGCATACGCAGCCTTTTTACTGTCTCAGCTGGTGCTGTTAGCTCACCACAAAACAGCACTCTGAAAACAGAGATGATGCAGAGGGTGGAACAGCAGAGTGGGAGCTTGTCAGCAAAACTGAACTCTGCCTCAGTCAGGTGCCAGTGATGTCAGCTGGGACACTCGGGGAGGCTGGGCTGTGTTCTTCCAGGGAGGGTTTTCTGGTGTAACATGCAGGAGGATTCTTTGTGTTTGTAGGGAAAAGCTGGAGCAGTTACTGCTGGCTTCCAGTGGGTTTGTGTTTCCGTATCTCATCTGGATCTGCTTATTCAAAGCAGATCTGGGGCAACACCTTAGAACTACCTGGCAAAAAGAAGGGTCTGTGTTAGTTTTTGTTTAAGGATTTACTCACAGTCCATTTTCTATCTGTTTTTTAAATTTGTGTAGCCGTTTTTGTATGCAGTTAAATTTCCTGCTGTTAAGATTTCAGAGATGGTGTTGCAAGTTAAAAGAAGTACTTCTGTGTTGTGTCAAGTGTGTGCATGTATACTGAGGCAGTGTTTTTCCTGTATATTTGGTCAGGGAGCAATGTTTAGTTTCAGATACCAGTATTTTTCTTGCCCTTAGAGTCTCACATTTACACTATTTACCCTGACTATTTTTTGAACTTTGTCCTCTACTTCTGTGAAAGTCTCCATATGGAGAGATTCTCCCTGGAGATGCAGAGTAAACGAAACTTGTAGTGAGATTTCAAGGCTTATTTTTGCCAAATGGAACAGTTTCAGATCCACTGACTATGTTCCCATGAGGATGCAAGTGATTACTATGCAGAAGTTATGGTTTAACACTTCCTCTTTTACTGCTGTCACTTGTTTCATCACTGTACCAACTGGGTATGTTATTCCTTCATCAAGTGCACCACAGTTTGCCATTTGCAGGTTTTCCTATAGAACTGCTGTCCTCCCTGAAGTTACTCTTTGGAGTCCCTTTCCATCCCTCTGGCATGCTTTCTCTGCTCTGCAATAGGGGTCTGATGCCTTCCATTTCTCCAGGGGAGCTTCCTGATCAGTTGTCTTCTGTGTCTGGCATTCACTCTGCATTAAAGCACTTCACTGGCAGCAGTGTAGAAAAAGAGCATTGTTCCTGAGACAACTCTGGCAGTCTTAAACACCCCTTATGTTGCCTGAGGTTATTGGATGTATTGGCGTTTCACCTGAGCTTTGCTGGGACTGCAATGTCACCAGTAGCTAAGTGTTTCTCTTGCAGACATGGCTCTCTGTGTAAGTGGCAGGCTTTTCCATTCTTTATGGTGTGACTATCTGGTGGCCCCATCTGAAGTATTGTGTCCAGTTCTGGACTCCCCAGTTCAAGAGAGACAGGAAAATATTGGAGAGACTCCAGCAGAGGCTGCAAAAATGCTGAGGGGACTGGAGCATCTCTGTGAGGAGGGAAGGCTGAGAGACCTGGGGCTGTTGAGCCTGGAGAAGAGCAGCCTGAGAGGGCATCTGATTAATGCTGATCACAGTATGTAAAGGGTGGGGGTCAAGAGGGTGAAGCCACACTCCTTTTCAGTTGGTGCCCTGTGATGGGACAAGGGGCAACAGACACAAACTGGAATGCCAGAGTTTCCATCTGAACATGAGGAAGAACTTCTTTACTGTGGGTGTGTTGGAGGTGTCCCAAAAGGTTGTGGTCTCCTCTGGAGGTATTTTATACTTTCCTGAACATGATTGTGGGTAACCTGCTGTGGGTGATCCTGCTGTAGCAGCAGGGTTGGACTAGATGATCTCCAGAGGTCCTTTCTAACCCCCACCATGCTGGGAATCTTACATGTTTGCCTGGTGAAAGGGCGATGTTAAATACTGAATTCATACAGAGATTCATGTTAATTCTTTCTGTGTCCCCCCTCCAAAATAAAACAAACCAGTGGAGATGGACAGCAAGTATGTTCAAAACATATAGGGATCTGCTGCAGGGAAAAAATGCTTCTCGTGTCATCTTGGGACCATGTTAACCTACTGTATGGGACTGCTTACTCCTGTTGACTGCCAGATGCCCTTGAACATCCAAATGTCTTTTCTAGATTCTGTCATAGTAAAATCTCAGTCAACTTGCTTGGCAACCTGGTAGCAGCCTTTGGTCAGTGTGGAAACCATCCTCTTGCAACCTTTATAGCAACCTTCAGCAATTGCTTAACCTGCATCTGGAGTACTGATAGTATGCTGACAGCTAGATTTCATCAATTCCACAGTGGACCTTTGGCATGAATTACTAATGTGTGATGTGGTTACAGCTTCTGAAGTTTTACTTAAGCTCACTTAGTGACCAGAGAGGCTTTGCAGTATTGAAGCCCTTCAAATAACTTCAAGTTGAGGTTAATCCTTGACTTGTTGATACTTGTAAGATTCAGTGAAGAGAAGTTGATCCCTCTTGACTTCTTTAAGTTAAACACTTTGCTTTTACAGTTCCCAAATGAAATGGGGAAAAGACAGTAACTAATTGAGCACAGAGTGGCAGAGATTGATGCCTTCACTTGATCTGTGGGCGTTTCTGGGAGGCAGTGAATGGTCTTTTAACATTGCCAAGTGGCACAGCCTGGGAAAGGGCAGCTCTCCTGATGAATACTTTCATATACTCAGCACAAGCTAGTCTGTTCTAAAGGCATAAGAGTTGACAGCATCTCAAGTTACCTTCCATTTTTTTTTTTCTTCAACCCATTAAAATGAAGAGCAGTCCCATGCTTTTCTTGCCAACTGCATGTTAGTCTGTCCATGAAAATGGTACTTACACAAGGTTTTCCTCATTTTGCTTTGTGGAGGAGGCTTAAGTCTTCAGATTCTTTGTGTTAGTTTTGTGGTTTATCATCTGGCTCTCTAGGGAACCTAGCCCACGTAGAAGCTCTGTTCACAGAAACTTAATATAAGGTGTTAACTTTAAAGCATGCTCACGAAAGTCTCATTAGTAAGTTCAGTACAGCTTTGGAGGGAATTGCTTAGGGTGTTTCTCTCAGAATCTTGGGAAGAAATTCAGGCTAGCTCTCCCTGGTAGAAGACTAACACAAATATTTGAGGCAAGAGAAGGTTTTTCTCAGGGAAGATAATGACCTTTCCTTGCAGAATGGTAATCCAACCATTACAGGCTTCCTTTTAAGTTCCTGAAGGGGAGCAAAGAACTGAACTGTGCTCTCATGTGTGGCTCTGTAAGCCTTCCAAGTAGAAAAGGAGGTATTGTCTGAGGGGACTGTCACCCTTACTTCACTAGCTTCTTGATATAAGTGTTTGCATTCTAGCTGCCTAGTGCTGAGGAAGGAGGGGATAATTAACATTTGTTGCTCTGAAAAGGTGTCTGGGAGTAATGCTCAAAGCGCTGAAGTAGGACAGTACCGCTGTGGGGGCAAGTTGCACGTTGCCCTTTGTCTTCACAGCCTTTACACTGGGTTTTGTGTGAATTCCTGGCAGAGTCCCATGCAATATGCAGTATCTGTCAGGGCTGCTGCATCACTGGTGTTCAGGCAGTGTTAGGTTGCTGACCTGGGCCTCAAGAATAGGTTTCTCCTTCCTGTTCTGCTGTTACAGTTCAGTTTGTGAAGTATTTTATGTTGAGCCTCAGGATGTGTTTCTGAGGCAACACTTGTTCTGGGAGATGGCTTCTCCTGGCTGTCAGACACAAGCATCACAGAGGTCAGAGTGGGTATGAATGTCTCATCTTTTGTTCTGCTCTTTTGAGAAGCTGCAAGCGTATGCAAGAATCCTAGGGTGCCTGTGGGTTGTCAGCCTGGCTAGAAGCCCAAAAGCTGAAGTCTTTCACATCCAAAAGACGTGCCCTTTATACAGGGATAGCGTTTCTACTTCCTTCTGCATTTTCTTTCACTGCTCAATTTAGGAAAAGCTTGGTGGAACAAAGACCATTCCTTCTAAAACTGAAGAAAGCGAGTCTCTGAGGCAGTTTTAAGAAGGGAAGAACCAGGGAAGAGGACAAGAAACACCCTGGCTGTCACAGATAAACTTGTTTGGTGCTCTAAAAATAGTGGCTTGCACGAACTTCGGGGAAGGGGGGCAGGTTTGGGTGGGCATGACGTGTGACTGTTGAGAGCTAATCTACAGAGAAAGGAGAGATCTGTTTAAAAATGGATGACCTTAGATAAAGAACAATGTATAAAATAAAGGGATGCCAGAGATAAGAAGGTAATCCCATTGGGAGCATTAGGAGTTGGGTGAGGTAACTGGCAGCACTTTGTTTTCTCTTGGGTTGCTGCAGTGAAATGCCACATGGAAGTGTCAGTTTTCTAGCAGCAGAGGCTGTTTTAAGGGAACAGGCAAGAGAAGACTTAAAAACTGTTAATTCTGTTGTGAAACAGCACAAGATCTTCCTGCACTTCCCTGGCACGTTGGCTTTTGTTGTAACAAGTTAATACACGAGGAAAAACGCTGTTTCATAATGAAAAAGGAGAACAAGTTAAAGGGATCTAGTAGTGGGACCAGGAAAGGATTTTGGGCTCTTCTTTTCTGAACCCCCAAGATCTAAATTAATGCAGAATTTTAGAGTTTTGTCCCTGTTTTTCCCAGGACATTCAAAAAGATGGGGTAAGTACTATTGTAAAGAAGCTGCATCCTTTCATATCAGATGTTATGTAATAAAAATATTTCAACATAATGCAGAATAAACTAATAGTTTAGCTATATTTAGAGTCACTGTGGAAGATGGAAGGAAAGAAGCTGTGCTCACTGCACAGTATGTTTGTTTGTAGCTGCATTCTAAATTGTGCCAGCAATATGTGGCCCTAACAAAGAAATTTGCCTAGCCACTGTTTGAGCAGAGAGATCTGAACTGAAAAGATCAAATGCAGAGTTGGCTTCTCAGAAGAAAAGAACTTCCCCAGTGTCCCTTAACTGACAGGACACTTCTATTCCTCTGTTTTCTGTTCTGTTAGATGACTCTTCGTCCTCATGGCACAGCTGATTCAGGTTTACTGAATCTGGCTTTTTTGATTGGAAAAAAACCGGATGTTTCACCTGACTCTGATGTTATGTGGGAGGGAGGTCTTTAGTACGAGTGGGAAGGTGTTTGGGTAGCTTACTTCCATCTTAAATATGGTGGTGTGTTGTTTTTTTTTTTTTGTGCTCATTGGCTTAACAGTTTGATGCTTCTCATTGTTTGTCTGTGCTAATCTCAAGCTCTTTTGAGGTTGTGTCTGCTGTAGAGGATTGCAGGTAACATTTGTTTCTTTACTCTCAAATCCAGAGTGGCTGTGTGCCCTTTGAGCAAAATCTGAAGAAAATGTGGCTGTGTACACGTCTTTGGAGGAGTTTTTTTTTCTCCTAAACTGGTGAAACATGATGCACAGAAGCAGTACAGAGGCATCAGGCACTTAATGCGCTGTCAAAAATCAATCCAATGTTAAGACTTTTACCTTCTGAAAATAACTTTCTACAACCTCTGCTCATCCCAAAAAGATCTCAGACTACTGCCTTGCTCTTCAGTTTCTTTCTCCCTTAGTGTTGTAACCTGACATAATCCTGCTGTACTTCTAATACCCTTTGCTGTGTCCTGGCAGGCCAGGGCATGAGTGACTGACACTGTGTATCTGACTGATACAGAAGCCATACAGCAGGGAATTTGTTAAAGGTGTGCTGCTCAAACAGCTGATAAATGAACATAAATCTGAAGCATAGTATCTATTTTGCCCTGCATTTTTAGCAACCAGGGCAGAGGCTGCGAGGGACAAGACAAACTGTTAGACATTCTGTTGAGGGTGCATCTGGAAAGTCTTAAAGGATCTTAAAGTAAAAAGTCAAACAAAGCCTGAAAGTTCATTGGGAGCTTAATCAAATCAGTGCAAGTTATGACATGAATTCCTCTGAGTTTTAATGGCTTCTTAGATCAAGAGTTTGAGAAACTGCTTGGAAGAACTGTTTTGTAGTTTTATAGTTCAGTTTTACAGCTTTAGTGTTTTTTTTTTTTTTTTCAAACAGAGAAGGGGGGGGGTGATTTTTATTTACAGAACTGAAGGTGTAGGTTAAAAGCTATGCTTGTAAATAGTTGGAAACCCTTAATTCCATTGTTTAAAGTTCAAGGTTTTGCTTGACTTGAGTCAAGAGAACAGAGCCTGAGTCTGCAAAGTCCTCCTGCCACCCATATCTGAAAGGGAAGAATAACTCCCTCAACCAACCATGTAGTTGGTTATCGCCATCCTGCCAGAGCTGACAGCTTCTTGGCTGACCAGCTTGACTTTGAAACCTAACTATTCTTAGTGCTTCCAGATCAATAGTGCTGTAAGTTAAAATAGGCCACCTACAAGTATTTTGCTAGCCATACTGTGTTAGAGGGTTTGAAGTCTTTTAAGAAGTGTCTGTGTCCTGTCTGGCTGAAGAATAATGAAGAATATGCAATCTAGTTTTTTTGCTGGGAGAGAGGGTGGCAGACTTCAGGCTCTTGTCTAGAAAATTATGCATGCAAAGCACATTTTTCTTTAAAAAAAAAAAAAGTCATTCCTCTGTGAAATCCAGTGTAAACAGATTTGTAAACCCACAGCTGAGAAGGCTGCAGGATGCTACCTATGAAGTGTCATTTATCTGTCTCTGATGTGCAGTGGCTATGCACCTAGTAGATGCACTGGTAATTCTGCCATCAAATTGATCCTCTAATTGCTTAGACCCAGGATGTGAGAAATGGCAAAGTGATTGTTCATCTGTCATAACTTTACTAGAAGCATCCTGGGAATCAAACAACTTAATTCCTGCTTTTTGGCCCACACTAATTTCCCAGCATTTTGTGTTGTGTGAGCAGCACTGAGGTAAAGGTAGTGGCTCCTGAACAACACCTGTTCAGCTAATAGCTTTGATTGGGTTGGTTTTAGTGTTGGTTTTTTTTTTTTTTTTACAGTAGATTTCCTTGGAGCCTTGTCTGCTGTAGAATTTTAGGAGTGGTTTCTTCATAGGTTAATACAATGTAGGAAATCTGACTGCTGAAGAACTTGAGCCTATCAACAGGTGGGATTGGTTTAGGAAGCTGGGGACCCAGTCCAGATAGCACAATAAAAACAAAGTAGTTTGGAAAGTCAGCTAAAAGATGCAGTTGATTAGATTGTCCTCTTACTGATAGTGCAGATCTTTTATATTTTTGTAAGAAATCTGTCCAGAAATGATATTCTGTGTCTTACTTCAAACCATTATAGGTTGCAAATAAGTTCCACGTGGTGAACTCTCAGACATGAGAATGTGGACTTTTATTTCACCCCCGCAAATTTTTCTGTGCGTAGTTGAACTGACCAAGAGGAAATAAAGCCTGAATAGATTTAACAGGTTTAAAAGCAACATGACAGAATGTGTTTCCCATCCTTTCTGTCCTTTTTCTGCTTTGATTTTTCTTGAAACTTTACGACTGTTGGTTTGGTCTGCACCTGGCTGTGAAGTCTGCCGTGTGATGTGTGTGGTGTTGTGGCTTTTAATCTAATTAGATCCCTAGAACTCTCAGTTGCTCTGAGAAAAGGGTGGTTCACCTGGGAGAAGGAATGCAGACAGCAAGTAGAAGCTAGATATGGCTGCTGGTGTGGGGTTGAAGTGTGACTGCAAGGACAGTAGAACAGGAGAACCAAGGGTGGTGTAGCTTTGGGGGTCAGCTGTCTGAAGTGTGAATTTCTGCAAGGAGCAGTTTCTTTATTTCAAGTGTGCTAAAGATGGGGTTTGGGCTATTTCTGGTGGTGTGTTTAGGGTTTTGATTGCAGAAGGTGGATGATGTGGGGAATGGGCTGCTGGAGTGCTGACACTTGGGCACTTCAATAGGAGAGCTCAACTGTTGTGGTTCTTTGGCTGTGTTAGCTATATTTGGGATTCCTTTCTCAGGTCAGAAATTGCTGAACTGCAGCGTGCTTAAAAATGTTGGCAAACCTCAGTGGTGACTGAGGAGGTTGTGGTTATACTGTACAGCATGAACCTGCTCACTATGGTGTGGAAATCGTTCCAGTGTGCAGCTAAAAGGACATTTCTTGTTTTGGCAGCTGTGGCAAGCCCTCTCCTCTGGCAGAAGGAATGCGTGAAGGGCCCGGAGGTGTGGTGCCAGAACATCCGGACAGCGTCGCAGTGCGGGGCACTGAAGCACTGCCAGCAGAATGTCTGGAGCAAGCCTACTGTAGTAAGTACCAGCTGCTGAGGCTCCTTGCCACCCCTAGGTGAGGAATCTAGTTTCCACTTGCTGCTGAAGATCTTTTCAAGTCTCTGATCAGAGCTAAGTGCTGCATCTGACTACGCCTTAATCTGGGTGCTAGATAAAAGTTACTTTCCACTCGTCTGCCTTGCACAATGTGTCTGCTGACTTCTCCTGTGACCTGTTGCACAACCACTGAGCACTGTATGGAATGGAGCTAGTGGATTTCAGACTGCAGCTTCCTCTTTATTAAATCCACTCCCAATCTGTAGAATCACAGAAGTATTGAGGTTGGAAGAGACCTTTAAGATCATCAAGTTCAACTGCTCACCTAGAGCTCACAATCCCACCACTATTGCTAAGCTGCTGCCACTGAACCATGTCCTTCAGCACCACATCTATGAGTCTTTTAAATCCCTCCAGGAATGATGACTCCACCACATCCTTGGGTAGCCTATTCCAATGCCTGAGAACCCTTTTATTACAGAAATTTTTCCTAATACCCAATCCAAGCCTCCCCTGGCACAACTTGAGACTATTTCCTCTTATCCTGTCATTTGCTGCATGTGAGAAGAGACCAACTCCCAACTTGCTCCAACTTCCTTTGAGGTAGTTGTAGAGGGTGATGAGGTCTCCCCACAGCCTCTTAGAGCCTTTTCTGATTCTTAACCTGAGAAATGCCAAACTGACATTTTTTTATTAAAGAAAAATAAAGCTATGTGATCCTGCTTTGGCAGAGGTGTTAGACTCAATGACCCCAGGAGGTTCCTTCTAACCCCTAAAATTCTGTGGTTCTGTCATTCTGTAGCTCATTCTTGTAAGTTAATGTTCCACAGGATAAACCTTATGCTGAATTGTGTAATCTATGACAATAGGGAATGGTATGCATGTTACGTTTAGCATGTATTTTCAAGCTGTATTTTCCTGTGAGTGCTGTTTTGTTCTAGGTATAGCTGTAGTTTGTGGTAGTGGTCCAGAATTTTCTAGGGAAAAAAGGGATTTTATTACAGATGAATTCAGACCACCTTTGATACCTCTGCTGAGATATGCTTCACTGTGGAGAAGCAGGGGGAGTGAGGAATGTCAGAACAGCAGAGCATGACTAAAACTGAGTGAAACTGCCTGGAAACTTCTTACATTTGTAGTATGTGTGAACTCTGAAGATTAAGGTAAGGTAAAAGAGGTTCAGGAGAAGGCTTCTCAAGGCTGTGTGCTTCATACTTCAAAGGAGGTGGGACGAGGTGACATGAGCAAGTGGTAGGAATCCTTCCTTAATTTCAGTTCCAAATGTGCTGCTTGTTCTTCATGTTACCTGCACACTGTGTTTACAGGTACTTGGCTCTGTCTCAAAGTAACTCTTGACTTCTTTCTCCAGAACAGTATCCCCTGTGACTTGTGTAAGGAACTGGTGACAGTGGCTGACAAGGTTTTGAAGGATAATGGCACTGAGGTAAGCAGAGCTACCCTTCTCCTTGTCCTGAGGCACTGCTTGATTTCATTGTCTTAGCCAGGTCACAAGGTGAGGGGGTGGAAGAGTAGGCTGCCTGATGTTTTCCCAACCTCAGCAGCAGGTGTTGAAAGGGGCCAGAATACATGGGGAAAGGCTTTAAGACAGCTTCTGTTTTAGAGATGAGCAAATTCTGGAGCCTCTCTAACATTTCTGATTGACTCATTCCTGCATCAGTGGGGGCCATCAATCTCAGATGGTGAGGTACTACAGTCACTAGAAATGGATGATGACACCAAGTGGACTTTATTTGGGTTGTGGGCACTCTCTTTTTTTCTTTTGTGAACATGGGAATACTTTGTTATAAACAAATTGCTGTCCCACCAATCCATAATTCCACTTCCTTCTCTGAAGTGCTCAGTGCTGGTAAGACTGGGTTGTGCATGCCTTGCAAGCAGGATTTGATGTTTTCACAGTGGCATGGCTCATTGAAGGCCCAGAACTGGGGCAAACAGACCTATAACCTAAAACCTCATTCTGGATTGGCTTGCCAACGGCCTGGACCTCCATAAGTCCAAGAAGCTTTTGTTTATTTGTTTGGTTTGGTTTGTTTTTTTGGAGTTTTTTGGGTTTGTTGTGCATTTTGGGAATGAGAAGAGCACTTGAGAGAGGCATTTTGATATCCTTATAGCTAACCTCATCTTTTCCAGGATGAGATCCGCTCCTACTTGGAGAAGACGTGTGAGTTTCTTCGTGATGAAAGCCTGGTCTCTGAGTGCAAAGAAATTGTGGATTCCTACCTACCAGTTATCATGGATATGATCAAAGAAGAACTAGTAAGTAGATAACAGTTTGCAACCATTGGAATTAAAAGTCATGCTCCTGTTGATGCCTGAGTTTCTCTTCTACATAGTGATGCATATGATCCTTTAATACCATATGGTGTTGCAATTTAATCCCACTGGTGTTGAAATTAGTGCTGTGGATCTGAAGGCTGCTTCCTTGGTGTGAAACATTTTCCTTTCACATCATGTTTCAGCTGACTGCCTCTACATTTCATATGGAAGTGTCATAAGTCCACAGCTTTATGCGTGTACCTTCTCTCCCCTAGGATAAACCTGAAGTTGTGTGCAGTGCCCTTGCATTGTGCCAGTCCCTTCAGAAGCAGCTTGCAGCAATGAAGCTTCAGAAACAGCTCCAGTCCAACAAGATACCAGAGCTGGACTTCTCTGAGCTGGCATCCCCATTCATGGCTAATGTGCCTCTTCTCCTTTACCCTCAGGACAAACCCAAGCAGAAGTCTAAGGTAAGGATGCAGAGCTCTTTCAGTGTGCAAGACAAGTGCATGTTTTCTTGCTCCAGAGTTTCAGTGTTCCTTTCTGTGAGAATTTGCTGATGATTCCTGCTGAGGGAGTGTTGTACTGGCCACAGATGAGTCTGATGTGCTTTACCTAGGTGACTGTCTCCTGTTGAACTTTGTGCTGCTGCATGCAGACAGCTACCTTTTTTCCTTGACCTGTGGGTTTAAAGTTAAGTAAGGTGAAAGCTGCAGTCCCTGTGGACTGCATATATGATCTTGGATTGACAACTACACTCTTTATATAAAAAGAATCTTGTGCTGGGTTGTTCCTATTCAGGACTGTAGTAGTCAAGCAGGTCCTACTGGAAACAATCTCTTCTGAGAGCAAGTTTGGCACCAGCATCCAAAGGAGGATGAGTTCTGACATTCCATGTAGTTTGCTAGTTGTGCCCTTCAGGGGAAGCATTAATCTCTTGATTCCAGAGGTGGCAGACTGGACCAGTAAAGAACAAATAATTGACAAAAGGGAGAAGATGTGACAATGAACTTGTGAGTAGAGGCTGGGTCTTAATATGAAGCCTAGATATGGGTGTTAAACAGTTGGGTGGGTGGAGAAGAAGCTTCTGTGGCTTGAGTAGGTAAGATCTACCCCAGATTTAAGAACCTTCCTGCTGTGGTCCATAACAAAACCAAAAGACTTTGTAGATTGGGTATCTTGACAGTTATCTGGGGTTTCAGAGCCAAGCAGGTATTTAATCTCCATCTAGTGGCTGATGCACATACCAGCATCAGCTTGTGTTAGCCCAGGCTTTGGGTATCTATCTAGAGATATTTATTAAAGTTTATAGCTATTTTAAAGTAGTTTTAAAAACTTGATAGAAGCTTCCAAAACGTGTGATGTGAAGATATGTCAACAGAAGTTTCCTTTCACTCTTTCTTCAGGGAACTGGGGATGTGTGCCAGGACTGCATCCAGCTGGTGACTGATGTTCAGGAAGCTGTGAGGTCAAACTCCACTTTTGTCAAGTCTTTAGTTGCCCATGCCAAGGAGGAGTGTGACCGTTTGGGACCTGGAATGTCTGATATGGTATTGTTTGTTTGTTTGTTTTTTTTTTTCTTCCTTAAAAATTATGTTCCTTTATCCAGGCATAAAACAGTTTGTTCAGAGCCTTGGTCCTCTTGGTATAATCTGTTTAATAACACAAAGAAGTGTGTGGCATATGTAGGATGTGTTACACAGGGTAACTGCAGGAACACTGAAGTCAGCTTTCTGGTGAAGAAAGTTGGGTTGGGGGTGTGTGGGCCTGAAAGGAGGAAAAAGACTCAGGGTTGCTGTTGGCCCTTAAGGATCTTATTCATAGAAGTGATCTGGCCAGGGTGATGTGGTCTTATCAGTGAGGGGGGTTGCATGTGCCTGGAGAGGAAGAGGAAAGTACTCAGCAGAGAAGTAGCTATGTGTGCAACAATTTTGTAACCTGAAATGCCATCTTACATGTATGTGGGACAAGTTCTGGAAGACAACAGAAAGTTGAGTAGAACAGGTAAAGGAATACCTTGAGATATATTTAGAAAATTCTTGATTAATTCTCCAGCTTAAGTGGTTTGATACTCACATGACTTTCTTTCCCCACTTCCTGCAGTGCAAGAGCTATATCTCTGAATATTCTGACTTGGCTATCCAAATGTTGATGCACATGGTGAGTTCAGAAGCATGTTATTTGCTCTGACTTCATTTTTCTGCTTTATGTAGCTAACTTACTTGGAAACAGGAAATATTGACTGCAGTGTATGTCTGGTGAGAGCCTCTTGCTCTGTAAGTGTTAACACTTGGAGCTTGGCATTTAAAGGGGTAGTAACTTTGGTATTGGGATGCTTTCTTTAGCACTTTTCCTTTTCTCTCCTGACCTCTTCAGCAGTGCAGGAGGCACTCAAATCATTTGAGACACAGAAGGTGCATTATATATGTTCCTTTATTTCAGTCTTATGCTGTTATTGCTTCCCCCTCCCCACCACATACTGTGTTAAGAATATTAGGGTTGGGTTTTGTCACAGCATTGCAAAATTGGCTCCAGTGTTAGAGATAATGTGGCTGTTTGAAGCAAGACTGAAAGCCCTCCTTCTGGAATTGCTATCTCAAGACTGCTGCTCTCTGGGCTCTTGATAGGAGCCATGGGAAATGAGAGGTGCTGCACCAGCTCTGGTTTTCTGCAGCAGCATACAATAGATTTTTACCTCTGGCTACTTTCACAGCACCCCTTTTTATCCAGGGATCTCCAAGCCTTCTGAAAAAATGGGTAAGCCTTTCCTTGGAGAACACAGTGCCACAAGTAAAATAGAGGTGAATAAATGAATAGAGTATGTGGCTGACTTGGACCTGCATTTGGCAACACAGTGGCCTTGTTTTGTTTCCAGTTGCTAAAGGCTGCTTAGAAGCTTCAGCATTTGAGAGGGGAAAGCAAATCTTTGCTTCCACAGCAGGTTGCTTCTCATTTGAAGCATTACAAGGCAGCATGTTGTTAGTACTTGAACCTGGAATACGACCACACCTCGCATCTGGCTGAGTGTTGTTCAGACTCTCTGGAGCTAGTCTTGCCCAGGATGCTCTAATAACTTCATGTGAATGGTGCTGATGAGCACTGTGCAATTAAGTGTGAGTTGCTGTAGCAGTGCTAAGGATCTTTGGGGTGGAGAGTGTGCCATGTTCTATCACCTTTGTGGAAAAAGTATATGCAATTCCAAGTGCTTGACTTTTTTTCTCTTAACTGTTACCTTTTCTCCTTTCTTCCTTTGTCTTCAATCTCCCTTGTCCACAGAAGGATCAGGTAGGTGAGCAACTTGCCTGTGGTGATAGCCTGCTTGTAGTTCACTTCTTGCTCTTAAAGGGCTTGTAGTTCACTTCTTGCTCTATTAGCTGTGTACACGGTGTGATTGTACTCAGTGTTGACAGATACAAGGGATATTATGTGACTAAAGCACAGAGAGAATATAGATCCAGTGGATCAGTCCCACTTCCAGCTCCAGGTACCAGTTGGTGCTTCTGAGATTTCAGCTTGATTATGCAGAAAACATGCTCACTTCTGTACAAGGAGGATGGATGTGGAAAAAACATGCCAGTGGCTCCTATCAGCTTCTGGTTTGAGCTCAAAAGGGTTTGAGTAAAGCTGTCCCTGGGTCTTTTCTTGGTTAACCTTTAAATCTAGGACATATTCTGGAGTACATGAACCAAAAAGAAGATGCAGGAGGCCTTTAGACTCCTGCTTCCTAGAGCTAGTTGAACTATTCATTTAAGCAGTCCTAGGAGACCTTGTGTCTGTCATCTCTCTGCAAGAGATCGTGGTGTGTATGTGGGTGTTGCTGTAACATTAATACCTGGAAATGCCGCTTACAATGCATGAACCAAAGGGCTTGACTTAAAGATACTACCTGGAGTAGTCTGAAGCAGAACTGTGTCTCTGAGATACTGCTTTTGCCTGTGCATGAGGTTGTGGCATGATGTATTAACTTGCATAAGCCTCTGCTGTAAGAAGCTTGATGCCCTGGTGACAGGGAGGGATATGGATTTCTAATTACCCATTGAACCAAAGGTATCTTTGTTTTCTTTAGCTTAAGTAGCCTTTAGGTGGAAAATTCCAGTTTTGTGTGTTAATTTTGTACAGCCTTTCCCACTTGGTGTGGGTTTAATGTGGCCTCCTTAGAGCAGTTTGCCTGGTGGCCAGCAGCTGTTCTTCCATTTGGTTATGTATGTTTCTAAAACCTTCAAGAGAGACTTAGAAAGCTTTTTTAAAGGCTTTGTTTCTGTTTGCTGTTTTCCCTCCTAGTGTGAGAAGAAGTCTTGACAGTTACTGCAGATGTTGGCTTAGATTTTTAACATGGTTAACTTGTTTCTTACAGGCTGCATTTAGTAATGTGGGGATCTGTTTGCAAAATGCAGTGTAATTGGATGCTTTGAAGAAGGTAGTTTGTGGATGAGAAAAGGAGGCCTTTCTTCTGGGTGTTTCTTTCATCTTTGGGATGAACTCTGAGTCAGGATAATTAGCCTCCTCTGTGATTACTTAAAGCTTTTGGGGAGCAGCTTTGTGGACGCAGGTCTGATGTGATGCTGGTGGCCTAATTTGGGGCTGGAGGCTCTTAAGTCAACTCCTTTTGAAGGGCTTGCATAGCTCATGGTAAATAGGATTTTTTAATGGATATGGCCTAACCTCTTCCTCTTTTAAAGGGACTGCTAAATTTCATTTGGTAGTTGTCCTGCCTGTAACCTCATCAAATGCTTTGGCAATATATGAAGTAAAAGTAGCCATGAAACTTCTAGTTGTGTTGGAGCCTTTTAAAACTTTGTGCCTGCTCACAGGCTCCACAGAAAGGGGGAGAGTCTTCTGGAATTCAACAATTGTTTATGCATCTTTTCCAGCAACCAAAGGACATTTGTGCCATGGTTGGGTTCTGTTCTTCGGTGAAGTCTGTTCCCCTTCAGACTCTGGTGCCAGCTCAAGTGATTCATGAAGTGAAAATGGAAACTGTGGAGGTAAGATGGACTTTCTGTACTCAATGGTTTTGCTTTCCTTTTTGCTTTTGGGTAGTGAACTAGGTGAAACATGAAAATAGGAGGTTTTACAGAGAGAATAATCTAAGGCTCCCTGCAAACAAAATTCTTGGCCACTTCTTTCTTCTGATGCTGATCTGTGAAGTAGGAGAGCTGTCTGATTTGTCAGAGTGGCAGAGCCTATGGTGACCAAAGCTTTAAGATCATACTTCAGTTCTGAAGTGGAAACTCTTGGTCCAGCAGTAGAATGTAGCAGCCATTCTAAATGCCACCTCAAATGTTAAAGGGCAAATTATTGAATTTGACTTTTGCTCTAAATTTGGAGTTATGCTTCAACTTCTTTTAAAACTGGGACATCCCTCTGCATGTGCAGGTGGGTCATCAGAGTCAGACTGCTGAAGCTTGTGAGTGTGGAGAAGCACCTTAGCTTCTCATGGTCTTAGTGAGACATGGGTTGAAGGTTTTATTGTGAAGACTCCTTTGGGGACATTTAACTTCTGATTACCAGGTTCCAAACAATTCCCCTCAAGGCTCTCAGTTTCTAGGTTGCTTTTGTGAATCAGCGGGTTCTCTGAATTCTGGTTTTTGTCCTTTTATTAAAGTATTAAAAAAAAAAAATCGTATTTTCTTTCACTCCAGTCACTGTGAAACTGCTTATTTCTGCTGAGTTCAACTCTCTCCTTTTGCAGCCTGTGGATTGTAGTCTAGATTTGTCATGCAAAATCACTTTTCACTCAGAAGGGCTTTTTACTGAGACCTTTGTGGCTGGGTTTGGGGTCTGCATGACCTTTTGGATTCAGCTCAAACTGCCCAGCTAGATAAATGAGTTGGCATGCTGCACCTGCATGTGAGTGTGGTCAGACTGATCTCTTATGAATTGTCACTCAGATGCAGCCAACTGCTGATTTATTGTTTTGTGTGTTTCTTCTGTGTACCCAGAAAATCACAGTTGAAGAGAAAGCTCTTTCCTTGTGTGAAATATGTGAGACCATGGTGAAAGAAGTGACTGGCCTCCTGGAGAGCAACAAGACAGAGGTAAGTGGGGGAAATGGTACCTCCGTAGGCTTTGGCTAAAATGGGGCTGTGTTGGAGGAGGAAGGAAGCTTAATTTTTATTGCCTGTTATCCTGAGAGCAGGTTTTCTATTCTGAGTGAAATGGAGTGAGAAGACAATGTAGTTATGAATTGAGTCAGATATCTGTTCATTTGCCATGCATACTTCCTTGTGCTCCAGGAGGAGATTGTACATGAAATGGAGGTGGTCTGCTACCTGTTCCCAAGGAGTGTCAAAGACCAGTGCAAGGACTTCATTGATGTCTATGGCCAGGCTTTGATTGACATGCTCTTGGAGGCAACAAATCCTGAAGCAGTGTGTGTTATGCTGAAATGCTGTGCAGCCAACAAGCCTCCACAGCAGCCAGGTTGGTCATGATGAGTCAGTGGTGGTGCAAAATGAGCTGGCTCACCTGTAATTATCTCATTTGGAGACACCTGCTTTAGAGCTTTGCTGATGCTGCCTCCTTTCTTCTCTTCGGGGGAACTACCTAGTCACTGACTGATTTTTGGTTTGTTTCTGGTTTTTTGTTTGTTTGTTTTGGTTTTGTTCTTCCTAGTTGCAGTGAAACCTGCAGATGGCTTCTGTGATATTTGCAAGATGGTGGTGGCTTATGCAGACAAAGAGCTGGAGAAGAATGCCACGACAGCTGAAATCGAAGCTTTATTGGAAAAAGTCTGTCACTTCCTGCCACAGTCTGTCAGTGATCAGGTAAAGCATTGTGCAGGAAGCAGGCTAAAAAGGAATGGGTCTTGTTGATGGCTGGGAATTGTCATTGTGCAGTTGTTGGGTTTACAGTGGCAATTATGCTTGCCTCATTTTTTTGAGTGTTTCACCTGACATGCTGTCTACATGCTAATTTTAGGTCCGTCTCTCAAGTGTCTCTGCTTCTGCTATAAATGTCCAGGTACTCATAATAGAGGTCTCATGTGTTTGACCACCTTGCTTGATCTCTGGCTGGAGACAAACTGTCCACAGGTGCAGCTGGGGCTGGCTTGTGTTCAGCAACCTGATCCCTCCTTTTGTTTTTGGTTTTTTTTTTTTCTCCCTTTACTTGTTACCACCGAAGTGTAGCAGCTTCTCATGTGCAGTAGAGCAAAAAAAGACGGAGCAGGCTTAGTCTGAGGCAGTCAAGTGACCACCCACGCCTTGCTGCTTGGCAGCTTGGCTCCCAGTCAGAGCAGGGCAGCTAGAGGTGAACAGAGGGGAACAGAAGAACTTGCAGAATATTGGCAAAATGAGGGCAGCACCTCTTGGTGATTTTGATAAGAGCAGACAGTCTTCATTTGCTGGAGGCTGGGGGGAGTTTGGGGTGCAGGGAGGATAGGTTTTTACACTCCCCATCCTTGGGTAGATGGAATAGAGGGAGACTTTTAAGAGCCTGGATTTGATTGTCTGGGTGGTTGTGCTAATTTGCAGTCAGTAAAGGTTTGCCTGGAAATCCTCTTGAGAGCAGTGGGTGGCAGCAGCTGAAGGTTCCTTTTTTCCTCAACACTGATCCTGTGCAGAGGATTAACAAAGTAATTGGCAGTAGGCTGGCATCATTCCAGTCAGACAGCAAAAAGAGACACCTGTTAGGACACTGCTATCAAGATTTACCTGGAAATCTTATTAGGTGGCTGCTGAGCGTCAGCAAGTGGCATCTCTTAAGTTTACCAGGCATAGAATATAGAGGTTTAAAGCAGCTATGGAACAGCTGTTGCTGGTAACTGCTGGGAGGCTATTTAATAGCTGTGGTTGGTTTATTAATTGGTGCTGTTAATCTCTTTGAAAACAGCAGCATGGTTCTGTGCTTCGGAAATGGCCTCCACTAGAGGGCTGACTGTTTCTGGTGGGAAGCATTCCTGCTGCTGTCTACTGTGAGGGGAACAGGAACTGCTTGGGCTAAGAGTGCTGAACAGCTGCCCCCGAGTTGCTGCTGTCCTGTTCAGGATGTTTGTCTCCAGCTTGTTCAAGTGTTGCTTTCCTCCCAAGACAGCAGTGATCTCCAAGACCAGAGACTAAGCTTTGCAAATCAAAGCTTGTCTTCCTTGGTTCTTTTCCCAAAGTCTGTCTTTATTGGTTCTTTTCCTTTTGTTCCCTGGCTCCTCATAACCTGTCTACAGCCAGCTTCAGGCAGGTATGAGCTAGCAAAAAATAATGTGGAATCATACAATCAGTTAGGTTGGAAGAGGTCTTTTAAGCTCATCAAGCCCAATCATTAACCCAGTACTGCAAGGTCACCAATAAACCATGTCCCTCAGCACCACATCTGCACTGCTTTTAAATTCCACCAGGGTTGGGGACTCCACTACTGTGCTGGGCAGCCTGGCCTTTTGGGGAAGAAATTTTTCCTTGTGTCCAACCTAACCCTCCCCTGGGGCAACTTGAGGCCTTTTCCTCTTGTCCTGTTCTTTGGTGACTGGGAGAAGAGAGCAGCCCCCACCTGACTCCAACCTTCTTTCAGGTAGTTGTAGAGAGCAATAAGGTCTCCCCTCAGCCTCTTGTTCTCCAACCTCTCTTGCCAGTTCCCCCTCAACTGCTCCTCAGAGGATGTGCCCTAGACCTCTCATCCCTCCATGTAGTTGTATGACTAGTGCTGTGCTGAGTCATTTTCCATCTGTAGAGCTTAAGCCTCTGGTTTATCAGTTTGGGGTGTTGGGAATGGTGTACAGGCCTGCCTGCTGAAGGCCATATCTTCCTCTGCTCTCTTAGGCTCTAACAGGAGACTCTCTCCACCTGTGTTCTGTTACAGTGTGTTCAGTTTGTGGAACAGTATGAACCTGTGGTTGTGCAACTCCTGGCAGAGGTGATGGATCCCACTTTTGTTTGCACTGTGAGTATCCCATTGGGCTCTATTGACCTGGATCTCTGGTGCAGCCCTGCCTGTTCCTCCCTGTGCCTTTCAGTGCCTTGCATGCAGAAACTGCCCTGGAATAGAAATCAGCACACTGAATGCTTGGAGGAGATGTGGTTGGGGCTCACTGAATGGCCAGCTGTCCGACTGCCAGCCTTATGCCAGCAAAGAGCTGCCAGTGCTGAGCTACTGCTGGGGTTCAGCAACAAGGTGTAGTGTGCCCTGAACATGATGAAAAGAAGCTTTTCTTGAGAAAGGTTCCTTTCTAGAAGCAATGTTTCTCAAAACTCTATGGAGAAGCAGTTGTAGTAACTTCCATGTCTACTTGTTCAGTGTGACAGCTGTGGGCTGAGCATGGTACTGTGGGAGCTCCTGAAGCTACCTCAGTGTTGCTTCCATGCTTGCTCAGTTGCTAGATTAGATGTAAGGCTGGAGCTGCGACCTCTTGGTTGAAACAGAACAATTCTGACTCTGCTGTTGACTCTTGACTCTCTTCTCACAGAAACTTGGAGTCTGTGAATCAGCTAAACAGCCTCTCCTGGGGGATGATGCGTGTGTCTGGGGCCCAGGGTACTGGTGTAAGAACATGGAGACTGCTGCTCAGTGCAACGTAAGTAAAGCAGGATTCTGCTGGCCTTAAACTCCTTTTCTGTCACCCTTTTAAGTGGATGGATTCCAGTTTCAGGATGCAAAAGGGTACTAGGGGGTTGATTTAGGGGGTCTCACTTGGCTTGCATAAACCAGACAGATTCTTCTCCCTTTTGCTCCTGTCCCCCATCCGTCTGTGATCATCTCGTGATCTATAATAAGGCACAGGGTGAGCTTCATGGCACAGCCAGGCACAGGGTGAGCTTCATGGCACGGCCAGGCACAGGCACAGGGTGAGCTTCATGGCACGGCCAGGCACAGGCACAGGGTGAGCTTCATGGCACGGCCAGGCACAGGCACAGGGTGAGCTTCATGGCACGGCCAGGCACAGGCACAGGGTGAGCTTCATGGCACGGCCAGGCACAGGCACAGGGTGAGCTTCATGGCACGGCCAGGCACAGGCACAGGGTGAGCTTCATGGCACGGCCAGGCACAGGCACAGGGTGAGCTTCATGGCACGGCCAGGCACAGGCACAGGGTGAGCTTCATGGCACGGCCTGGCACAGGCACAGGGTGAGCTTCATGGCACGGCCTGTTGCTCCTGCAGCCAACAGACTGTCATGATATGTCATCAGGCTTCAAAAACTGGCCTCCAGTATTGCTGTGGGCTGATGCTTTCTTTGCCAGGCCTTAATAGCTAAGGATCAGCAGCATTCTTTCCTGAAGCTTCTGGGTGGGGATGAAAACAGTATTTATTCTAATCCTCTCTGGAATCACTTCTTTTAAGAAAAACAGAGTTATTTTTCTTTTCCCAAGATCTTGGCTCAGGATAATGACACATGTAGATGCACACTTGTTTGCAACAAGTTGCCTTTTCCCCCCCACCCTAAGACTGTTTCTCTCCCTTTTAGGCTGTTGATCACTGCAAACGCCACGTGTGGAACTAGAAGACGACTTTCCAGTCCTGAAAGATTGCTATGGCTCTTCAATGTGGGCCAAGGTTGGCAGAGAGCTCTATCTCAAATGTCCCTCCTCTCTGCCTCATTAACAATTTGACCTTCAAGTTCCTTTTTATCGTAACTCTTCTGTAGCAGTACTGCTGTTGAAGGATCAGATCTTCGTTGTTGACTTTAACAAAAGATATTTCTGATTGTACAGTTTAACTCATTATGCTCCTAAAACCTAGTGTGTTGTAGTTTTTTAATGGGTAGGCTGAAGTAGGAGTGGTTTTTTGTTTTGATTTGGGTTTTGTTTTTATGTTGGTTTTCTTTTTGGGTGCTGGGAAATAATGGCAAAGAAGGTAAAACGTGACAAAGCAATTCTCTTAATTAAAAAAAAGAACAAGGTGGTGACTAAACTTCCACATGTCTGTGTGTAGCATTGGGAGGGTGAAATGCTTTGAATTTTAAACATCTGGCTTGGAAGATCAATGTTCTCTGTAACCATAAGGGAACTCTAAAGGCTAATGCTCAATCAGGGAGTCCCACTGGTTGGAATTTTCAAAGCTCTACAGATGCGGAGGAGGGGGGGAGGGGGCTCTGTGTGCCCAGCTAACTTCCAGAGTAACTAGTACTAAAAACCAGAAAAGATGCAGTTGAGTGCCCACACTTTGATGGCTCATGGTCTTACCATAGCTAAGGAAACCTTCAAGCTCTGGTCATGTCCTTTTGATTTCCTTGTCCTAAGCATGCTGTCAAGCCCCGTGCAGGGGGATTTCAGTCTTTTGAAGCATGCTGATGCACTTAAGGCATCCTTCCCTGTTTGTTTTTTTTTTTTTTTTCCCCCTTATCCTAGTTGCTCAATCCTGCTTAGTCTGGCAGCTTCCTACATGCAGCCAGCTGGGTGCCAAGGAGGTGGGGCAAGCTGAGTTGGTAGAAGACACAAGGGAGAGAGTCAGCAGGGGCTGTGCACATCTCAAAGAGAGGACAGAATGCCTGGGTAAAAAATGTTGGGTGTTGTTTTTTGGTGTGTTTTTTTTGGTTTATTCCTTGATTTTTCTCTCATAGCATGTTCAGGCCCCTAAAGCTTCAGAAGTGCTTAGAGGCTCATGGGCAGTTTCATTGTTGCCACTGTTCTCACTGACTGTTGCCCTTCTGAGCAATTTGAAGGATGATGATGATTCCTCCCTGCCCCAAAGTTCCCATTCCTGTTGGGAATTGTCTGAGTAGCCATTGGAGATGGCAGATGGCAAGAGGGATGCAGCAGATGTTTGGCAGCTCAGCTGACAGCCTGCCCTTCATGCCTCTGCAGCATCCCACTGAAAAAAAAACCCCAAAAGCCTGTTGAGGCCAGCTGCTACCTTGCAAACAAGTCAGACCCTTGAGGTGCAGGGGCCTCAAGAATGACAATCACCTTGCTTGAGGTGGACCTTGCATCCCCTACTGGCATTTAGTGTGCTGTTCTGATCAGGTTACCCCCCCTAAAACAGAGGCACCAGAGTAGTTCTGAAGAGACCTTTGGGAAGAAGGAGCTGGGCAGAGGTGGAGCTTTGAAAATTCCAGGCCTGTTCAGAAAGGTGCCAGCAACTGCTACTGTACCTGTGGTGTCCTGGGTGAGGCTTCAGCAGCAAGCAAAGTGATTTTTTTTTTTCCCCCCCCCCCCCATGCAGTGTGGTGGTGGAAAACCACTTGGCTGCAGCTTTTTACTTACCTGTACATACTAAATGTCTGGGCAGTGATGGGGCCCAGTCTGGGCAATACTGGTGTGTCCTTCCTGTTTGCAATGGCTTTAAACTAAAACAAAGCAAGCTAATTTCCCTTAGAGATGTAAACCAACTGCAGCTTTCTGTCCTGGCAGGCTTGTGCAGTGATTCCAGCAGTGATATCCCAGCTGGGGTAGATAGGAAATGGGCTCTCTCCCATGCTGCTGCCCTAGGGGTACAGGTTGTGTTACACCATGCTATGTGGGATGGGTTTGGATCTTTTAGGCTGGATGACATTTTATTAATGTGAAGCTTCTGGGATGGATTGATGCTTGCAGGTCAGTGAGGTTTTCATGTTCTTGGATTAGTAGTAGGGAAGAATTTGTGTCAGGGGAGGTGAACCAGGGGAAATCCTGTGCTAGCTCTGGGAGTCTCTTCATTTATTTTTATTTTCCTTTTCCTGTGGACCGTGGCACCTGACCCGCTTGAGTTGTGCTGGGGGGGGGACACATGTGCAGTTGCTTTCTAAAGAACATTGTTTTGATTTTTGCACAAGAGCTTCCTTAATGAACAATAAAAACTCCTGTAAACCGATAAGCTTGTGTTTCATTTCCTTATGTGCTAATTGCTGAAGCATCTGATTAGGTTCCCCTTTGCTGCAGAGCCAGCAGAAGGCATGGCCCAGAACGTCGCTGAATGACACGGTCCAGGTTCCTACTGTGTTGCCATCACCTCACAAGGTGCATGTCCTATCAGGCCTTTGCTGTACTGAGCCAGCTGCAGGTTCAAGAGGCATCTTGCCAGGGATTGCCACCACCACGCTCTCCTCTGGCCCCACGCAACGCTGGTGTGAGGCAACAGCCCCGTGTCGCAATTCCTTTGCTGTGCTCAGGCTGGGGATGAGTTCTTGCTGCAGCTGCCTCCTGCCAGGCCTCAGTGCTGAGTTGCATTTAATGTGGCTTTTTCTCTTTGTCTTCGTTCCTTGCTTTAGTCTGAATGAAATGTTGTTTTTCTCTTTTTTTTTTTTTTTTTTTTTTTTTTTCCCTTAATGCTGTAAGGTGACCTCTAAATCCACCATCAATTTGCTGGTCCTGAATTTACTGTTTTAATCCCTCTGCTGCTGACCTTTCTTCTAAGGGCTAATGTTCTGCTGGGTGCAGAGCAGAGAGAATGGTTGTGTCACATGGCACCAGGACACTTCTCCTGCCCTTTGCTGCCAAGTGGTGAGGGTAGTGTTGAGCAGCAGGTTCTGGGCTGGCTTTGACTCCCGGGAATACCTGCCTGGCTCTGGTCCCTCCCTCCACTTGCAGGCTGGTGATGATTTTAATCAAGGTGTAAGGAGAGGGGTGTGGTAATTGCCCTGCGTAGGTGTGGATTCTCACTACTTCTCCCAACCCATCCAAGATTCCTCAGACTGGGAGCAGCACAGGAGAGGAACCAGCCACTGAGGACTATCTTAGGAACGGCATGGAGAGCAAATGGAGTGGCTGGGTGCTGATCCTTTCTGTGTGCCTGGGCTCCTACCAAGGTAAGGCCAGGCCTGGGGGTAGAACTCAAGGACAGCCCAGAAGACCCCTCTGAACCCCGAAACTGTTCACAGTTGCAGTGTTTAAGCTCCATAGCCTACTTCTTTGTTCCTGTTGTGGTGGTGGAGTTAGGCCAGAGGAGAGCTGGGGAAGGTGGCACCACTGACTGCTTTGCCTCTTGCCCATCTTAGATGTGAATGTTGTGTCTTCTACCCTTAACAGTGATCTTGGGGCAAAGAGAAGTTTCCTCCTTCCCTTCTCTGGGAGCAGGGATTTGGATGGAGCTGGTGCATGGAAGGAGGGAAGTCAGTTGATGGAACATCTCTGCAGGGGTGGAGACAGGGCTGTTTTTCCTACTGAACTTGGTGCTGGGACCTGGATCTGAATGTGTGAGCTTGGGGACACTATGTTGTTATCCTTGTGTGATGGAGGGACCATCATTTCACCTGAACAAAGCTGCTCCTTTTCCTAGAGGCCTTGTATGAGGTTCAGGAGTCAGGAAGCTGCTTCTGCTGTGGCTTGCTGAGCTCTGGGTAGGGAGGTGAACGCAATGTCACGACCCTGTGTCCTTTTGGAGATTTCTCATCGTTGAGGATTTGGGAATTTGTGAGCAAATTCTCCTGCAGAACAGCTTCTGCTGCTGTCCCCTAGGCATCTCCCATGATAAGAGTGAAAGCCATAAGTCGCAGTTTTCATATAAACATAAGGAAAAACTTTTTCACTGTCAGGGTGACAGAGCCCTGGAGCAGGCTGTGCAGAGAGGTTGTGGAGGCTCCTGCTCTGGAGACATTAAAAACCCACCTGGATGCATTCCTGTGTGACCTACTCTAGGTGGTCCTCCTCTGGCAGGGGCGTGGGACTGGATGATCTTTTGAGGTCCCTTCCAGCCCCTACCATTCTGTGATAACTGGCTCATACCTCTCCCATTCCCAGAAAACAAGGTGGGAAGAGCCTCTTTCCAACCCCCATCCCTTGCCTGAGGGGAAATCACATATTCCAGGGGAACTTTCCTCAGGGAAGCTGGGGAGCCCTGCTCTTGTGGGCCAGAAGGAAACCCCTTTTAGAGGGAAGAATCCCTTTGCCACACTAATTGCCCAGGCTTGGCCCATCTGGCTCCTCCAACGTGACCTGCCCAGGTATGGACTTTGCGGTGGAGCAGTTGTGACTGCGCACATGTAGCCTGGTGATGGGGGAAGAGATGCTGAGGTGTTCCAGCCAGCAACAGGCAGAGCAGGAAAGTTCACCCAGGCTCAGCACGTCCGTCCTTTGGGCAATGCCTGCCCTGGGAGCCGGCAGCAGCTCGTGTGAGGGTGGCTCGGCTGCACGGTGCGGTGCGACTGGTAGGACTATGGGGCCACAAGCCTTGGAGAAGGATTTTGCTGCTGGAAGAGCATTATTTATGGTGTTGCTGTAACAGGGGTGTGCACCAGGCCGGGAACTGGGGCGCTGGAGCCCACGCCGCCACCCCCAGGCTTTACGTCACAACCTGCTCGCCAGGCTCTGCCGGCTGAGCCGGCACGCTCCGGGGCTCCGTGGAATGCCGGCACAGCCCCGCCAGGTTTGGAGCTTGGTGTTGCATCCCACACTGAGCAGAGCCCACCTCACCCAGGGAGGCTTAGCAGCCCAGAGACAAGGCAGTCCTGGCTGACCTGGGGCCACCATGGTGACACTGGGACCATCCCTGCTCTGTGCCAGGGCTTTCTAAAAATGGCATCGTCTGGTGTCTGGGTGCCCAGCAGCATGAGGTGGCTCCAGCAGGGCTTTGAAATGTGGAGGAGAGCTCCAGCGGTACTGGTTGCCCCAGCTGCCTGCCCTGTGGCTGTGCTTTCCACCTTGGGAAGCTCCTCCTGCTCTTAGAAGTTGGGCATTATGGTTCACATTCATTATTTTCTGGCCCAGCACTTGATATGTGAGTTGCAGCTTGAGCAGAATGAGGAGGAAGCATCAAATGGGGGGGAGCAGAAAGGGCTTCAAACCACAGGTCACTTTTAGAGGGCCAGCAGGAGCAGGAACATGATTGTGCCCCTGTACTGGGCACTTGTGAGGCTGCACCACAAATACAGGATTCAGTTTTGGGCCTCTTACTGTGAGAAGGACGTTGAGGTGCTGGAGCATGTCCAGAGAAGGGCAATGAAGCTGGTGAAGGGTCTGGAGAACAGCGCTGGTGAGGAGCAGCTGAGGGAACTGGGGTTGTTCAGTCTGGAGAAAAGGAGGCTGAGAGAAGACCTCATTGCTGTCTACAACTACCTGAAACGAGGTTGGAGTGAGGTGGAGATTAGTCTCTTCTGCCTAGTATCAGGTGATAGGGGAAGAAATGGCCTCAGGCTGCACCAGGGGAGGTTCAGGTTGGGTATAAGGAAAAATTTCCTTATGGAAAAGAGTGGTCAGTCATTGAAACAGGCTGTCCAAGGAGGTGTTCCAGAAACATGTGGACATGGTACTTTAGGACATGGCTTAATGGCCATGGTGGTCTTGGATTGACTTGATGATCTTAGAGGTCTCTTCCAACTGAAACAATTCTATGACTCTTTGCTGTTGCTGGCAGCATCCTTACCCTGCTGGTACAGCCTCCAGCATGGGGCTGTGAGAGATGCCTACATCTCTAGGTCAGGTAGGACCATCTCAGAAACAAGCTGTGAGGTTGTTTCCTCCCTTCTTCTCCATTGTCTTTTTTTTTTTTTTTTTTTTTTTAGTGCTGCCCCTTAACATCTCCTCTGACTCACCATTCCTGTTTGCCCTGATGCTGGTGCCAGGGTTACAAAAATAAATCTCTGTCTCTCAGCTGATGAGGTGACCAAGGCATGGTGCTGCTGCTGGATCAGTGTGTGGGAAGCCCTGCATGGGAAACTGGGGGGGAACTCGCCCTGCCCTGGGGCTTGCTCCTGCCTTACTGCTGCTGTCACCCGATGGGGTAATCTGGGCTGAAATGGCACCCACTGAGCTGTGTCAGCGCTTTTGGGAGTGGGCAAGGCTGGTAAGGGGGGTCTCCAAAGATCCCTTCTGTCAGCCCTCTCACCATTAAACACTTGTTGGGTGATCCCAGGTATTTCAAGCTGCTGCTGCTGCAGCAACATGTCTCATGGATGAGACAAAGGTGGTGCCAGAATCCAACATGCAGGAAAAGCAGTGTCTGGGGAGAAGCTTGATAAGGGCAGGGCAGGTTGAAGGAGCAGTTTCTGCGTTGGCTTTTATTCCTGCTGTGCAAAGTCATATCCTAGAATCCCAGCATGGTGGGGATTGGAAGGGATCTCTGGCGCTCATCCAGTCCAGCCACCCTGCTACAGCAGGGTCACCCACAGCAGCCAGCCCAGGATCACAATGACCAGGTGGGGTTGGAAACTCTCCAGGGAAGGAGACTCCACAACCAGTTTTTGCAGCCTGCTCTGGGGGCTTCTGCACACTCACAGCAAAGAAATTTTTTTCCTTGTGTTCAGATGGAACCTCCTGGGTTCCAGTTTGTGCCTATTGCCCCTTGTCCTATCACTGGGCACCGCTGACAGGTGTCTGGCCATATACTCTTCCCTCCTACCTGTTATGTATTGATCACTATTGGTGAGATCCTTTCTCGGTCTGCCCTTCTCCAGGCTAATCAGCCTCAGGTTTCTCAGCCTTTCCTCCACACAGAGGTGCTCCAGTCCCTCCTCATCTTCATAGCCTCTGCTGGATTCTCCCCAGTAGTCCCTGTCTCTCTTGAACTAGGGAGCTCAGAACTGGTCACAATACTCCAGATGTGGCCTCAGTAGGGCAGAGTAGAGGTGGAGGAGAACCTCCCTTGATCTGCTGGTCACACCCTTCTTAGTCAACCACCAAATATCATAGAATCACAGAATGTTAGGGGCTGGAAGGGACCTCAAAAACTCATCCAGTCCAACCTCCCTACCAGAGCAGCATCAACTATACCAGATCACGCAGGAACACATCCAGGCAGGTTTGAATATCTCCAAAGAGGGACACTCCACACACCCCTCCCCGGGCAGCCTGTTCCCGGTGTTCTGTCACCCTCACAGGGAAAAGACTTTTCCTCCTGTTTCCATGGAACTTCCTACGCCTCAACTTCCACCATTGCCCCTTGTGCTGTCATTAGGCACCGCTGAGCCTGACCCTATCCTCTTGGCACTCACCCTTTATAAATATGTAAAGTTTGGAAAAGGCTTCTAAGCTCATCAAGTCCAGCCTTCTAAATATGGCCAGGGCTGGGAGGTGGGTGCAAATGCTCTGGGGGTAGGTGAGGGAGCTGTGCTTTGCTTGGAAGCACCACCTGCAGGAGGGGATGCAGCAGGGTCTGCTTAGCTATTGATGTTCTCCTCCCCACTTACCTCCTAACTTTGAGAAGCAGCTACTGACCAAAGCCAGGCAGTGGAGGGCTTGGGTTGTGCTGGCTCCTTGCCTCCTCCCTGCTGGCATTCTGGGTGGGTGCAGCCCCCTCTGGCAATCCCCTCTTGCCCCATCGCCAATGCCTCCTGACATGCCAAGGCGGCGATTCACCCCCCGGGCCTTGCGCCACGCTGCCGGGGAGCCTCAGTCAGGAGAAAATGCTGTCGTTGGGAGGAGATAAAACCCATGAAACCAAATTCCACCCAAAAAGGTGGGTTGCTCAACCATCACCTGGAGCTGTGGCGTGGCTCCCGAGCTGCTGCGTGGGGCTCAGCTGCAGGTTTGCAGGGTTTATGGCTGGGTTTATAAGCAGTCACCTCCTCAGCGTGTCACAGCACATTAAAGGTTGGAAGGGACCTCCAGAGATCACCCAGTCCAACCCTCCTGCCAAAAGCAGGATCACCTCGGGTAGTCCACACAGGAATGCATCCAGGTGGGTTTTGAAAGTTTCTAAGGAAGGAGACTCCACAACCTCTCTGAGCAGCCTGTTCCAGTGCTCTGTCACCCTCACTGGAAAGAAGTTTATTCTCATGTTGAGCTGAAATCTTCTCTGTTCCAGTTTGTATCCATTGCTCCTTCTCTTATCACTGTGCACCACCCAAAAGATCCTGGCCCCCTCCACTTAACCCCCACCCCT
Organism: Indicator indicator; assembly: GCF_027791375.1. Taxonomy (NCBI): domain Eukaryota; kingdom Metazoa; phylum Chordata; class Aves; order Piciformes; family Indicatoridae; genus Indicator; species Indicator indicator. Next base: position 36,339,224 of record NC_072016.1, read on the forward strand.
CAGCTATTGATAATTGATCAGATCCCCTCTCAGCCTTCTCTTCTCCACACTAAACAGCCCCAGGGCTCTCATTCTTTCTTCATAGGGGAGATGCTCAAGTCCCCTAATCATTCTTACGGGTCTCTGCTGGATTCTCTCTCGAAGGTCTCTGTGTCTCTTGAACTGGGGAGCCTAAAACTGGACACGGTATTGCAGGTGTGGTCTCTCCAGGGCAGAGCAGAGGGGGAGCAGAACCTCCCTAGCCCTGCTGGCCACACTTTTCTTACTACACCCCAGGATCCCATTGGCGCTCTCGGCCACAAGGGCACATTGCTGTGCCATGGATCACTTGCTATTCACCCAGGCTCCAAGTTCTTTCTCCGTGGAGCTGCCTTCCAGCAGGGCAGCTCCTAACCTGTCCTGGTTCCTGTTGTTATTCATCCCTAGATGCAGGACCCTGCACTTGTCCTTATTGAACTTCATGAGGTTTGCCTGCACCCAGCTCTCAGCCTGTCCAGATCTTGTTGGGTGGCAGCAACAACCCCACCACCACTGTGAAAACCCAGGGCAAGAGGCCGAGGAGCATCACCCTGGTATCAAGGTGCTGGTGGGGAGGTTGGTGTGAGACAGGAGATGATAGTCTCAGGGTTCCCCAAGGCTTCAGCACTACCCTGTGATAGGACAAGGGGCAATGGATACAAACCATAACCCAGAAGGTGTGAGGGTGCTGGAGCTCTGGAATGGGCTGCCCAGAGAGGTTGTGGAGTCTCCTCTGGAGAGATTCCAGCCCCACCTGATCATTGTGATCCTGGGCAAGCTGCTGTGGGTACCCCTGCTTTAGCAGGGGAGTTGGATTACATGATCTCCAGAGGTCACTTCCAACCCCTATCATTCTATGATTATGATTCTATGGTCTCCTCTGCTCCCTTGCAGCTGGGGCCAGCCCCCTCCCGGAATGCAGTGAGCGGCCAGAGGATTGGTGCCGTGATGCGGTGACAGCAGCCAAGTGTGGGGCACTGGAGCTCTGCCAGATCACTGTCTGGGACAAGGCCCTGGAGGTAACCACACCAGGAGTGGGGGTTGCAGGAGGATGGATGGATGCACCCATTTTGCTCCAAAATTGGAGGCTGGGTGGGAGAATCCCAGTCTGCCCGCCATGATGCTCTTGGGCAGCAATGCGCCTGCAGGGCGAGTGACAAAAATGAGCGGGTCCCACATGATATAGCCTAGTGTTCCTTGGGGGGAGTGATGTGGGGATGGAGAGTTGGGATTTGGGAAGCAAGTGTGGGGTGTGGGTGCCATGGCAGCATCCTGATGTGTCACATCCTGTTTTTCAGCAGAAGGGGATCCCATGTCACCTCTGTCAGGTGTTGGTCTCCGTAGTGGGCAAGATCCTGCAGGACAACCGCACTGAGGTGGGTGACGGCCAGAGAAGGTGTGTGTGGAGATGGGGGCTCTGTGTGTGTGTCCCATTACACTGTGGGGCCCAACCCAGCCCTGAGCCCTCTTCTTATCCCCTAGGAAAAGCTGCGGCACTTCTTGGATAAGAGATGCCAGTACCTGCCCTTCCAAGACTGGTCTGTCAAGTGCAAGAAGATGGTGGACACTGGCATCCTCATCCTTGTCCAGCTGGGCAAGCAAGTGCTGGTAACTGGCAGGGGGAGGACCCTCCCTGTGTTTCCATTTCTTCATGGTTTGGGATTTCTGGAGGGTTTGCAGACCAAGGGAGCCTGGGACAAAATCTTTGTGAGATGGTAACAGGGAAGGAAATGACCTGGGGATGAAGATGACCCAGGCAGGGAGTGGGGAGCAGGGTGAGGGGGCAGACCCAGCCTCAAGTCCCCCCCTTTCTGCTCCTCCAGTCAGACCCAAAGGTGGTGTGTGGAACCATCAAGATGTGCCAGCCCCGGGAGAACCCCACAGGGGCCCTGAAGTTCCAGAAGCCTCCATCAGTCCCCGAGGGCCACACTCAGGACTTCGCCGACCTGGTTGCCCCTTTCATTGCCAACGTGCCCCTCCTGCTCCACCCTCAGAACCTGCCTCGTGGTGAGGCCCAGGTACACAGGCACAAGTACCACTGATGGTGCTCAAGGATGGGGGTCACCCACCACGTGGCTGAAATGGCATCAGATTGGGGTGGCACCAGTCTGAGGCTGGGATAGTGAAAGGTGCAAGGGGGAACCAGAATGATTCTGGACAAAAAGTTGCCCCAGATTGCAACTGGCACTTAAACACCAGCCCTGCAAAGGCAGGCTGCTGGGTTGTGTTTTGGAGGACACCAATGTTTTCCTGTCCTCCCTCAGGAGACAGAAGAGTTGTGTGGGGACTGCCTGCAGCTGGTGGCTGCCCTGAAGCTGGGGCTGGTGACCAACACTGGCTTCACCCAGACTCTGGCTGCCTACTTCGAGCCGGCGTGTGAGGGCCTGGCACCCGACCTGGCACAGCAGGTAAGGCTGCCAGCACCGTGCTGGGCTCCCTCCTTGATGCCACCATGGCACGGGCACATCTTTTGCAGCCGCCGGCTCTCAAGCAGCACCCAAGGGGTTGGGCATGGTTGGCAGAGCAGTGGGATACCCACCCTTGGGCGCTGATGTTGTGTCTCCCACACACAGTGCAAGCTCTCCCTGACCGAATATGCAGCCACAGCCACGCAGATGCTCCGGTTCATGGTAAGCCAACAAATGGCTCCTGGGGGTGCTGAGGGTGGGTGATAAGGGGGACCTGAGTGGCACAGACAAGGGCATTTCATCAGGAAGTGCAGGGCGCTGCTCTAGTTCTGTTAATTACCATCCCTTCCCCACCCCTGCTTTGTATTCCTGCAAATCTGTGAATGTTTTCCCTCTCTCTCTGGTTTGCAATCACTGTAATTATTATTATTTTTTTAATTTTCACTCTTTCTTGCTCTTCTCCGGCCCCTCCACTGGCAGCTGGCTGAGGTAAGCAAGACCCACACCCATCATGGGTCACCCTCTACGGGGAAGTGGGGGACACAGGCTCACCCTCCTGGCGGGTGATGCCTGCCCAGTTCGGGATCTCTCTCTCCCCAGGACCCGATGGAGCTGTGTGGCCACCTAGGACTCTGCTCCTCCACCTCAGAGCTCTCTCTCCACACGCTGCTCACGGAGAAGGTGACGAAGGCTCTGAGCACACTGAGGGTAAGTGAGGACCACCCCTGACTCTCCCATGCTCCTTAAAATCCAAATACACTGGGAGGAGGAAGCCTTATTTTGCATTCTTGTCCCTGATCATCTGCATTTTTCCAAGTTGGGGAATATCTTTCATGTGGGTTGCTGGCTGGGATGGTGGCAGCTCTGGAGGGGCTTGGCCTGTGCCCCACCACCTTGTCCCAACAGGCTGAGGAAAGGACCAACCCACTGTGTGAGATGTGCCAGTTCGCTGTGAAGGCAGCTGAGAGTCTCCTGGAGAACAACGTGACGGAGGTGAGCCATGCTGCTGCCGTCCGGGGATGCATGGTGGGGGCGGGCCTGGGAAAGATGGGGGTGGGGGCAAAGTGGTCAACAAGGAAGGGGTGCTCCCTCTGCCTGTCTCCTGCCGGCAGGAGCAACTGGTGAACGACATCGAGAAGGTGTGCTACATGCTGCCCCATGGCGTCATCGGGCAGTGCAAGGACTTCGTGGACTCCTACGGCAAAGCTGTGGTCATCATGCTGCTAGAGGCCACCGACCCGGCGGCCATCTGTACCATGCTGCGCTGCTGCCCCCGCAGCGATGACGCCCACTCAGGTGAGCCCAGGGCACACGCGTGGCACGCAGACGCCACGTCCCTGGCAAGCGGAGTGATAGGGGCGTGCTTACGGCCCCCTCCCCCTGTCCCGCAGGGGCTGCGTCGATGGAGCAGCTGACGGCGGTGGGCGCGGGCGGCTTCTGCAACGTCTGCCAGATCATCATCACCTACTTCGATAACGAGCTGCTGAAGAACGAGACGCTGGCAGAGCTGGGGGACATACTGGAGAAAGGCTGCGAGCTTCTGCCCACACCCTTCACAGGCAAGGTGAGCTGGAGTGGGCAGCGCCCAGCCTGGTATGGACCCCCTGGCAACCCTCCGCCGGGCTCAGCCCTTCTCTCCTTCCCAGTGCGAGGCGCTCGTGGTGCAGTACGAGCCGGCGGCTGTGCGGCTTCTGGTGCAGATGATGGACCCCAACTTCGTCTGCACTGTAAGTGCTGGATGGGGCAACCCATACCATGATGGCAGCAGGGTCTCAGGGTGCTCATGGGGGTTTTTAGCCTCTCCTCTTCCACCTTTTTCCTTTGCAATGCAGAAACTAAGAGCCTGTGACTCACCCGAGGAGGATCTCCTGGGCTCAGACCCCTGTGTCTGGGGCCCACAATACTGGTGCAAGAACATGGCCACAGCAGTTGAGTGCAATGTAAGTGTCAGCCACGTCCCCCTTGCCTGGGCTGGTGAGGTGCTGGGGGTCCCTGTCTCCCCCTGCTATCCCTTCCCATCTCTCCTGCAGGCTGTCGAGCACTGCCGGCGTCACCTATGGAACTAGGAGCCGCCTCAACATCTGGCCAGGCTTGCCCTGATGGTTTGGTTCAGGATCCTGGACACCCTCCCTTGGGATTCGCCTTTGCCTGTGGACAGCAATGGCAGGAGCCCACCAGCCTCACCACCCTGACAGGGGTTGTGAGGAGCCCCAGCCACCTCTGTCACTTCCTTTTCCACTCCTGGGGCTTAGATTTCCAAATCAGGTTAAGGGGCTCTCATATTTTCAGGACTTGGGGTTTCAGCCTTGCTGTCTCTTGGGCTGACTGCAAAATCCTACTGTCCCTCCCCTTCTCCATCCCAATCCCACTCTGAACTACTCATAAAGCCCAGATCCTGCAACATGGATCCATCCCCATAGTCTGGGCTGGTTTCTGCTGCCCAGTCAGTGGGCCCCAGGCCCTGGCTGTTGGCAGGGTCACATCACAGGTTTCATTGGCTTTTGGCAAGCCTGGCCCTTTGCTGGTCCCTCTGCAAATTGGGGTGTCTTTTTACTGTTATTTCCCCTCCCCAGTCACCTGTTAAGAAACAAAGTGGATTTAAGTTACCTGCAGTGCCTGGCTTTGCAGGACTCCTGCAGGACACTGACTTGGTTTCCAACCAGCTGCTGGAGGTGTATAGAGATATTTTAACTATCCTCTGAACAAAAAAATGAGTGAGTCTGGGGGCAAAGATTTCCTTTCATGCACACATCCCTGCCGGGGGGTCCTCTGCTGACTCAGCTGTGGTGCCAAGGAGCAGTGGGGTGCTGGCTTGTCCCTCCCAGCTGTGGGTGAGGGCATGCCCATGGCATCCAGTACTGAGTGGGCACGGGAACATCTCACCACAAATAAAACTCTTCCCGTGAGCCCAGCTGGTTGTTGCCCTCCTCTTTCTCGTGGGGGTCCCTGGTTTACTGGGTTCAGTTTTGGGACTGTCAGTACAAGAAGGACATTGAGGTGCTGGAGCAGGTCCAGAGAAGGGCAACGATGCTGGTGAAGGTTCTGCTGAACAGGGCTGGTGAGGAGCAGCTGAGGGAACTGAGGTTGTTCAGCCTGGAGAAAAGGAGGTTGTTCAGCCTGGAGAAAAGGAGGCTGAGGGGAGACCTCATTGCAACAGGTTGGGGTGAGGTGGGGGTTGGTCTCTTCTAGTGATAAGTGGTAGGATGAGAGGAAATGGCCTCAAGTTGCACCACAGGAGGTTTAGGGTGGACATTAGAAAAAAATTTCTTTACTGGAAGGGTTCTCAAAGACTGGAACAGGCCTGCCCAGGGAGATGATTGAATCCCCATCCCTAGTGGTGTTCAAAAGAGGCAGAAATGTGGTGCTGAGGGACAAGGTTTAGCATTAGAATTAGCAGAGCTAGATAGTGGTTGGACTGAATGACCTAAAAGGTCTTTGTCAACCAAAATTGTTCAATGATTCCATAATGAATGCTTCCCTCCAAATCAGGGTGCACCAACACCCAGGTGGCATCTCATGAAGGTGATGGATGGAGGGACAGTTGCTGTGTGCCAAGCATGTTTATAAGCAAGGGTCAAAATGCTGACTTTTGATATCATAGAATTGTTAGGGTTGGAAGGGACCTCATGGATCACCTAGTTCCAACTCTCCCCGCCCCTTCCCTGCCATGGGAGCACACTAGAGTAGGTTGCTCAGAGCCACATCCAGCCTGGCCTTAAAAACCTCCAGGGATGAAACTTCTACCACCTCCTGGGGCAACCTGTTCCAGTGTCTCACCACTCTCATGGGGCAGAATTTCTTCCTAACACTCAATCTGAATCTACCCACTCCTAGTTTTGCTCCATCCCCCCTAGTCCTATCACTACCTGACACCCTAAAAAAGTCCCTCCCCAGCTTTTCTGTAGTCCCCTTCAGATACTGGAAGGCCACAATGATGTCTCCTCAGAGCCTTTGGAGATGTTTCTCCCTTCTGGGGAACCAGGCTTGGCTCAGCCAGCTGCCAACATGCACATGGAGCAGCCACCAGTGTGCACATGGAGCAGCCACCAGTGTGCACATGGAGCAGCCACCATGCTGAAGGGAATCATGGTTCCACATTGCCCCCCCCACCCCGATTTGGGTTTTGGGCAGCAGGATCCTGCTGACTCTGACAAGAGAGGGTCTGGAGGGGAAAGGAGCTGATGTGCAGTTTGGGAGTGATGAAGGTGGGGAGGAAGGTTGACACAGGGAGGTTACCCAAAGCCATAGACAGTGTATTTCTGAGTCCCGTAACAGACCGTGCCCGAAACTCTCCACAAGGTTACGCTTGGAAACAACCCCCCCAACGAACAAACCCAAAAGCAAAAGAGGAGGGGGAAGAAAAGGGCCAGAAAAGACACACACGAGCACTCCACATCCAGAAGCCCCCCCCCCCTCCCTGTGGTCAGTCTTTCTCTTTTTCCCATGTTGCAACACGTTTTGGTAAAGCCAGCAAAATGGAGAAATGTCTTCGGTTTGGGGTTGTCTTTTTGGGTCTTTCCTCTGCTGGAAAGGTGACATCAATGCCAAACGGGCTCGGCCTCTCACCACCCTGCCACAGCTCTCCCTGTGCCCCTGGCTGAGGAGGAGGTGTGACAGCTGCTCGTCCCCAGTCCACGCTTGGGGGATGCTGTGGTGGCACCTTTGCCATGCTTTCAGCCCTGTCCAGCCTGGACTCATTGGATTTGATTTAGAGTCTCTTTTTGTCTTTTCTCTTTTCTTTTTTCTTTTCTTTTTTCTTTTTCCTTTTCTTTTCTTTTCTTTTCTTTTCTTTTCTTTTCTTTTCTTTTCTTTTCTTTTCTTTTCTTTTCTTTTCTTTTCTTTTCTTTTCTTTTCTTTTCTTTTCTTTTCTTTTCTTTTCTCTTCTTTTCTCTTCTTTTCTCTTCTTTTCTCGTCTTTGCTTGGCTTTTCTCTTCTTGTCTTGTCTTTGCTTGGCTTTTCTCTTCTTGTCTTGTCTTTTTTTCTTTCCTTTTCTCTTCCCTTTTCCTTTTCCTTTTCCTTTTCCTTTTCCTTTTCCTTTTCCTTTTCCTTTTCCTTTTCCTTTTCCTTTTTCTTTTCCTTTTTTCTCTCCTTTTCTCTTTTTTCTTTTCTCTTCTCTTCCTTTCCTTTTCTTTTTTCATTTCCCTTCTTTCCCTTTCCTTTTCTTTTTTCATTTCCCTTCTTTCCCTTTCCTTTTCTTTTTTCATTTCCCTTCTTTCCCTTTCCTTTTCTTTTTTCATTTCCCTTCTTTCCCTTTCCTTTTCCCTTTCCCTTTCCATTCTTTCCCTTTCCATTCTTTTTCTTTCCATTCTTTTCCTTTCTTTTTTCTTTTTTTTTTTTTAATAAAAAACAATTTTTTTCCTCCCTTTCTAATAAGAAAAATAAAAAAAATAATTAATGCTTTCATGGATAAATGACAGGTGAGTAAAAGCATTCTGGTCCTGAGAGCCCTTTCCCGGGGCCAGGCTCTCCAAGGCTGCCAGAGCCAACCGCACCGGTTGGCCTCGACTCCCTTCTTCAGGGGATGGGGGGGGCCAAGCGCCGGTCTTGGGGTGCTGCCAGCCCATGCCACACTCCCCTGGTCCTGTGCTTCATCCCCGCCGACCCCGGCTTGCCTAGAGAAGCATCATCATCATCAGCGCCACCAGCGCTCGTCATAGCTCGGTGATCTCCAGCGGGCTTTCCATGATCACCTCCCTCATCTTGTGCATGGGGGTGGACTTGGCCGACTCGGTGCGGGCGTTGTGGTCGCTGTAGCCCCCGCAGTCGGCGGTCAGAGTCTCCAGCGAGCGACCCAACACCTTCTGGTCGTCCTCAGGCAAGCTGTTGAGGTCGGAGGCCAGCAGCGTGCCCGTGCTGCCGTGTACCACGTGGATGCCGTCAGGGCCTTTCAGCTCCACCGGCTGCTTGTGGCGGAAGCGGAGGCTGCCCTGGCTGGGGCTGCGCTCCTCCTCCTCTTCCTCCAGCTCCTTCTGGATCAGCTGCAAAAGGGCCATGGAGCAGGAGAATCACCACTGCAGTCAGAGCAAATCCTGGCTTCCCTGTCTCCAAACCTCCTGCAGTGCTGCAGCCCAGCAGAAGGGAGGAGACACTCCCCTTCGGAAGCAGCCTAAGAGGGTGGTGAGGAGGATCCACCAGGGTGATGATGATGATCTCCAGCTGGATCCCTTGCTCCTCAGGCAGGCACCTCAGCTCAGGCACTTGATGCCAGCTGGGTGGTGGGTCCAGCAGCAGCCCCCACATCAGCCAAGGGGAGGGGTTTGGGGGGATTTGGGATTGTATGAGGGATGGTGAGGCAGGAAGCAGACAAGGAAAAGAGCTAATGGAAGGCTGAATGAGGTTGGAGAGGAATATGGACAAGGAAAGATGGGGGCAGAAGGGCTGAAACGCGTCTCCTATCCCACTGCTCTCTTTACCTCAGGTTTTGCCCCCCATGAAGAGGGGAAAGGCTGTGGGAGGAGCTGCTTCCCTCCACACCAGCCCTCTTGCACTAAAACCCTCTGCCCCATCCTTTTTGCCTCTAAAATCTGCTGGGCTGATAATCTCAGAGGAGCAGACGGGGAGGGAAGATGTCCCCATGTGTGTGCAGGCACTCACAGGTTTTTGACCAGCCTCAGCAGAGAGACAGGGAGGTGATGGACAGTGGGCTCTGCAAAGAGAGGAGCTTCTCCTGGGGTGGGAGAGACCAAAAACGAGGGTGCTGCTGGTGCTCAGAGGAAACATGAGGGGTCGTGAGAGCTGGGGCACTGTGGGGAACCAGCAGCCTCAGTGGAAAACGGTCTGGCTCCTTTTGCCCAAGCAGGGACTGGTGGTACCACTGAGTGATGGGGACCACGGATGTGGGGAGTGACTGCAGCCTGTGGGGTCAGGAAAACACACTGCATCCCAGAGGGCACAGCAAACGTCTCCCCATGCCCATGCACACCACCCCTTCTACCTCCGAGACCGAGGAGCGGTCTCCCTGACTGGCGGTGGCCTTATGCACCATCCGCTGGGCAAAGAGCTTTTTCAAGCGCATGTAATCATCCAGGACCACCTTCAAGAGAGTGCCCTGGGTGGAAGGGGAGAGAGAGGAGTTATCCATGGAAGGTGGGTTGGTGGGAGGGACTGGCCTCATCCCAGTGCTTTTTTTTTTTTTTTTTTTTTTTTTTTTTTTTAGCAACATCACCCTCTGGAGCTGCAGCTGTGAACCTGGAAGTCATAGCAGTAGGAGAAGACCCCCTTGGTGGAGGACGTCCACACTCATTGCTCACCTTGATGGGTCCCTCCCTCATGATCTGCCCCAGCTTGGCAATGTTGTCATACTCCTGGATGGCTGCCCGCAGGTAGCGGTCATCCTCGGGCTTGGCCGCGGAGGGCTCTCTCCCGAAGGTTCCCTGCAGGAGGAGAGAGCAGCTGAGGAGGTGGCACAGGTGTTGGGCATGAGGAGAAGTTGTCCTGGTGGTGGTGTCTCACGTGGGTGCGGGCAGGGCTGTTCCAGAGGTCAGTGATCTCGCTCAGGTTCTCTGGCAGGTCATCTTCATGCTCTGCCTGTGCTGCCAGCTCCATGTTCCTGCAGAAGGGGTCCAGCCACACTGGGTTGGCCCTGCCCGGGGGAGAGGAGCAGCCATCAGTGCAAGAACAGCACAGAATCACACACTGGACTGGTTTGGGTTGGAAGGGACCTTTAAATGCCATCTGGTCCAACCCCCCCCCCTGCAGTCAGCAGGGACATCTGCAACTAGAGCAGGTTGCTCAGAGCCCCAGACAACCTGACCTGGAATGGTTCCAGGGATGGGGCATCTACCACCTCTCTGGGCAACCTGTGCCAGTATCTCAGCACCCTCAATGTCAAACATTTCTTCCTTCTCTCCGGTCTGAATCTCTCTCCTTTAGTATAAACCCATGGTCTTTGTCTTGTCACAACAGGCCCTGCTAAAAAATCTGTCCCTGTCTTTCTTGTCAGCCCTATTAAGTACTGAGAGGCCACCGGAAGGTCTTCCTGCAGCCTTCTCTTCTCTAGGCTGAACAAACCCAACTCTCTCAGCCTGGTCTCACAGCACAGGTGTTCTAGTCCTTGGATCATCTTTGTGACCTCCTCTGGCCTTGATCCAACCCTTCCACATTTCTCCTGTGCTGAGGACTCCAGGACTGGCCCCAGCACTGCAGGTAAGGTCTCAGCAGAGGGGCAGAATCCCCTCCCTCCACCTGCTGCCCACACTGCTGGGGATCAGCCCAGGACATGGCTGTGTCTGGGCTGTGAGCACATGGTGCTGGCTCATCTCCAGCTTTTCCCTCACCAGCACCCCCAAGTCATTCTCCACAGGGCTGCTTTCCAGCCCTTCGTCCTCCAGCCTGTGTTGTCAGTGGAGGTTGTCCCAACCTGTGTGCAGAATCCTGCACTTTGTTGAACCTCATGAGGCTCAGGCAGTTAACATCCCTAACTCCACCCAGAGCCCAGCTTCTGAGGTTGCAGTGCCTCCTCCTGTCCTGTGCAGGCACGAATTTGGCTGCTCTGGATCCAGACATGTTGATGTGCTCATCCTCTCTGCTAACTCCAAGCCTGGCCAGTACTAGCCAAAATGGAATCCAAGGAGAAGGCTTTGAAAGACCTCAGGGCAAGCCCCAGGGCCAGTCATGTCCCACATGGCATACCTTGGCCACATGCCTCTGCAGAGCAGAGAGACAATTCATGTCCACTTCCCTGGCTGCAAATGCAGGTGTCCTTCTCAGGAGCACCTTTGTAGGTGGCAAACAGGGAAGGGGAAGGAAAGGGAGAACTCACCCATCGAAGGAGTACTTGTTGGTGTTTGGCATGTCCATGATGTCCATGAAGCCTCTGTTCCCTGCAAAAGGGAGGAGTGGGAGTTACAGGGTGGCTGAGCAGCAAACCATGAGGTGGCACATATCAGAGGGGGAAACTTGGTGACTAAAAAGGCACCAGTGGCATGAGCTGGGATGCAGCCTGGACACCGAGAAATGTCTCTCTGGGCAGGACACTTCTGATTTACACCCTGCTGACATCCCCTGTTGTGTACCCCCCGTACCCTCAGCTTCTCATGAACCCTGAGAATCCCCAGCACTTCTCACCTGTGGAGCCAGCCACGATGGCTTTCAATTTCCTTTTGTGCCTGGGAAAGAAACAAAGAATCAGGGAAGAAAATAAGGAGGGTGCTTGGATGGAGAAAGGGAAACAGATTTGCAATAACCCTACAAAGAGCCCCTGGACCTAGGACAGCAGTGAGCTTGGTGGAGAGAGTGATATCAGTGTTAGAACCATTATATGTTTGGGTCACCAAAACAGTCCAGGCTTGCAGCAGAGTGGTTGGAAAGCTGCTGGATGGAAAAAGGACCTGGGAGTGTTGGTGGACAATTGGCTGAAGATGAGCTAGCAGTGTGCCCAGGTGGCCAAGAAGGCCACCAGCATCCTGGCCTTGATCATCAATAGTGTGGCCAGTAGGACCAGGAAAGTGATCATGCCCCTGTGCTCAGCACTGGTGAGGTTACACCTTGAATATTGGGTTCAGATGTGGGGCCCTCAATCCAAAAAGGACATTGAGGTGCTGGAGTATATCCAGAGAAGGGCAATGAAGCTGGTGAAGGATTTAGAGTACAAGTCTCTTGAGGAGTGTCTGAGAGAACTGGGAGAGAAAAAGAGGCTGAGGGGAGACCTTCTCACTCTTTACATCTCCCTGAAAGGAGGTTGAAGTGAGGTGGGGAGCTGGTCTTTTTTCTCAAGTAACAAGTGACAGGATGAAAGGAAATGGCCTCAAGTTGCACCTGGGGAGGTTTACGTTGGACATGAGGAACAACTTCTTCACTCAGAAGGGTTGTCAAGCCTTGGAGAAGGCTGTCCAGGGCAGTGGTGGAGTCCCCATACCTGAGGGGATTTAAAAGCTGCGCAGATGTGGTGCTGAGGGAAATGATTTAGTTGTGACCTGGAAGTGCTGGGTTTATGATTAGACTTGATGATCTTAAAGGCTTCTTCCAACCAAAACGATTCTGTGACTCTATGATACTTTGTAGGAAGGGAGACAATTTCTGAACCCAGGCTGTGTTTCACCACAGATGACGCTGGGATGTTGATGTCCCCCTTTGCACTGATGGCACTGCCACACAGGGTTCCCCTGACTTTTGGGGACTTTGCAGCTGGCAGGACAGAGCCTGGGCATTACTCACACTGTCCGGTAGTACCAGTTCATGAGGATGAAGAGCATGGCAGCCAGGAAGAGCAGGACAGCCAGCACAATGATCACCATCTGGGGGAGACAGAAGGGCAGTGGCACAGAGCTGGCATAGAGCCAGCAACCCCTGGTGGGTACCCACTTGAAGCTATTTGGATAAAACAACTCTCCAGGCCATGGAGCTCCTTGGAGGATGAGACTGGACATTGCCCCACCTGCAAGCAGCAGCCATCTCCAGCCCTAGCTGGGCCCTTACCTGCAGAGCTGAGAGGTCATCTGGGGCACGGGCAGTGATGGCAGGCTGCACGTCCAGCACGTTGTAGTTCCTGAAAAGGTTCCTCAGCTGCTCCTTGTTCTCATCTATCATCTGAATCACCCTAGGAAGAGAAGAGTCACTTGGGCATCGTGATGTTAGTGAGGCTTCCTGAAGCCCCCGTGGGGCAGGGGCTGGGCTGGGTGACGGGGCAGGTGCCGTACCGCTCCACGTCCAGGATGCGGTTGGTCTCCTTGTTCACCACGTGGATCAGCAGCTCCGTCTGAGCAAAGTTCACTCGACCTTTCTTGTCCACGTGGAACTGTGGGCAGACAGCAAGCTCTGCAGTGTGGGGGAGAGGGTCTGCTCCTGGGTCACCTCCTGAGGTGTTTTCAAGCAGTAGGAAACCCTCCAGCATGGCATGGCATCAGTCTAGACCCCTTTGATACACATCAGTCTGAGGTGCATCCACCCCTTAAGAGCTCAGAGGTGTCTACGGTTTATACGGACACAGTATCCTTTGTGAGGGTAGGGAGGCTCTACAGAGGGACTTGGATAGATTGGATCCATGGCCAACATTAATGGGATGAGATTCAACAAGGCCAAGTGCCAGGTCCTGCACTTGGGCCATAACAACTCCAAGCAACATTACAGGCTTGGGGCAGTGTGGCTGGAAAGCTGTCTGGCAGAAAGGGACCTGGGGGTGCTAATGGACAAGCAGCTGAATAGGAGCCAGCAGTGTGCCCAGGTGGCCAAGAAAGCCAAAGGCATCCTGCCTTAGATCAGAAATGCTGTGTCCAGCAGGAGTAGGGAGGGGATTGTCCCCTTGTACTCAGCTCTGGTGAGGCCACACCTCGAGTACTGTGTCCAGTTTTGGGCACCTCGATACAAGAGAGATGTGGAGGTGCTGGAGGCAGTGCAGAGGAGGGCAAGGAAGCTGGGAAGGGCCTGGGGAATAAATCTGATGAAGAGTGACTGAAGGAGCTGGGGATGGTTAGTTTGGAAAAGAGGAGGCTGAGGGGAGACCTTATGGCTCTCTACAACTACTTGAAAGGACATTGTAGAGAGGCTGGTGCTGGTCTCTTCTCACAGTGATAGAACAAGAGGGAATGGTCTCAAGCTGTGTCTGGGTAGGTTTAGATTGAACATTAGGAAATATTTTTTTCATGGCAAGAGTGGTCAGGCATTGGAATTTGCTGCCCAGGGAGGTGGTGGAGTCAGCAAGCCTGAATGTGTGGATGTGGTGCCTGGGGATATGGTTTAGGGCTGAACCTTGTAGAGTAGTGTTCTCGATTGGACTTGGTGATCCCGAGGGTCTTTTCCAACCTGAATGTTGATGCTGTGATTCTGTGGATGGAGACCTCCACAGATTCTGTGGATGGAGACCTCCTCCAGTTTACCTACCCCCTGGAGCAACCTCAGAGGCGGCTGGTTACCTGCACATCATCAGTGTTGACAATGGCGCCTGTGATGTTGGACAGCAGGCTGATGAACTCCTCCTCGAACTGCCTGACTTTGTCTGGGATCTCGTTGATGATGATTTTGACCCGCTGGTCATCCCGCAGGATGTAAATCCCCACCACGGCTGTGTCATTGTGGCCTGCCAAATCGGAGGCCATGATGTCCACCACGAAGTAGCCAGGGTTGTAGGCCGTGAAGAGGTCGAAAGTTCGCAGGATCCCGTCGAGGGTCCCTGGAGGAAGGACAGTCACAAGCCCAGGATTAGGGTCCTGAGCCATAGAGAATGGCACAGGGGCACCTCTGGCTGTGGTCCTGTGCTCCTGCAGCGTGTGTGGTACGCACCAATGCTGAAGATGTTGGCCACCTCCTCGGAGTCGTTGGAGTGCTGCCTGATGTAGCGGATGCTCAGGATGCTGTACAGGACCAGGCTGTTGTTGCCCACGTCGGCGTCCACTGCCAGCACTCTGATCAGCTCAGATCCCACCTTGGCATCGGTGGCAACCCCTTTGAGGGAGAGACAGGACAGGGACCTGGGGCCAGGCTGGCTTTCACTGTCCCTTCATCCAGCTGGATTTTCCCTGGACTATCTCTGCCTCCCGGTGCTCCCCCCTCCAGCCCCTGGCACCCCTTACCTGCTGTGTACTCTGACTTGGTGAACTGGGGGGACTGGTCGTTGATGTCGTCCAGGAAGATCCGCACCTCCTGAAGTGTCAGGTCCCCGATGGGGTCCCAGGGTTGGGCTTCGCTCCCTTGCTGGCCCTGGGGAGCGGACCAGTTCCTCTGGCTGGATGCTTTGACAATGATGGAGTAGAATGGCTCCTTCTCCCGGTCCAGGTCTTGCAAGACTTGCAGCTTCCCCTCTCGGCTCAACTGGAAGTTACTTTCCTGGTTCCCAGCTGGATGCAGAAGGAGGTCCCCAGTTAGTCTCCTTTCTTAGAATCATAGAATGGTTTGGGTTGCAAGGGCTCTTCGAAGGTCATCTAGTCCAACCCCCCTGCAGTGAGCAGGGACACCCTCCATTAGGTCAGGTTCTCCAAGGATGGAGCCTCAACTACTTCCCTGGGTAACATGTTCTAGTGTTCCACCATCCTCATGGGAAAGAACTTCCTCCTAACACCCAACCTAAATCTATTCTTCCCTAATTTCAAACCATTGTCCCTCATCCTATCACTTCAGCCCTTTGTAAACAGTCCCTCTCCAGCCTTCTTGTAGGCCACCTACAGGTTCTGGGAGGCTGCTATTAGGTCTCACTTCTCCAGGCTGAACAACTCCAGTTTCCTCAGCCTGTCCTTGCAGAAGAGCTGTTCCAGCCCCTTGATCATTTTTGTGGTCATTCCCTGGACTTGTTCCATCAGGTCCATGTCCTTCTTTTGCTGAGGGCTCCAGAGCTGGATACACTACTCTGGGTGAGGTCTTTGGGCATGGCATTTCTGAAATGCCACCTTGCCCATTAACCGGGGTAGAAAAGCAATGAGGAGAAGACAGTGACCATAGAAACCCTTGGCAAGGTGTGTGCAGGGGGACACAGAACTGTCCATCCTCTCCACTCAGCACCTACCTGCTATGAAGTAGTAGACAATGGCATTAGAGCCTTCATCTGCATCCACTGCCCCTGTGACATTCCCCACCACGGTGCCTGGCAGCGAGTGCTCAGGGACAGACAGCATCTGGTACTGGGGGCTGTCCCTCTGCCAGAGACCCCAGAAGAAAAGAAGGTCATAAGCACTTTAAATAAAAGTGGACAAATCCCATCATGCTCCTCACCCTGCTGATGCCCAGAGGTGCATGCTCCATCACACGTGCTCAGCAGCATCCCCATCCCTCCATTCCCTGAGTCTCCCACCCCTTCCGCCCCAGCTCCTTACAGGTGGCCTGATGAAGACAGGTTCATTGTCATCGATGTCATCAAGAGCAACCTGGAGGGGCTGCATGGTCTCATAGGCTGGCTGGCCCTGGTCACAGGCCACGATGATCAGCTGGGGAAAGATGCAAAAAGGTTGTCCTGGGCAAAGCCATGTGGGCCAGAACACATCACTGAGGCAAGGACAGAGGGGACACTGGGCGAGAGGGTGGGGTGGGATTTAAGGTGGAATTGAGAGTTGGCCCACCAGGATGCAACTCGCCAGTAACCACCCAGCTCCTGCTCAAGGTGTGACCTTGAGACCTGGGGCTTTCTAGTCTGGAGGGGAGAAGACTGAGAGGGGATTTAATCAATGTCTATAAATATCTGAGGGCTGAGTGTCAAGAGGGAGGGGACAGGCTCTGCTCAGCTGCACCCTGTGACAGGACAAGGGGCAGTGGATAGAAACTCCAGCACAGGAGGTTCCACCTCAACATGAGGAGGAACTTCTTCACTATGAGGCTCACAGAGCACTGGAACAGGCTGCCCAGAGAGGTTGTGGAGTCTCCTTCTCTAGAGATTTTCCAGACCCATCTGGATGTGTTCCTGTGCGACCTGTGCTAGATCCTATGGTCCCGCTCTGGCAGGGGGGTTGGACTCAATGATCTCTGGAGGTCCCTTCCAACCCCTAACATCCTGTGATCTTCACATCTGCAGCAGCCGATCCCATCCCCACCACATCAGTTGCATCCCACCAGCCCCATGCCAGCCCCCTCAGCCTCGAGGAGCTTCCCAGCCACGCCAGGGGCAGGCTGCTTGCTGGCTCACATTGTACACTGCCTGCTTCTCACGGTCCAGCCGCATGGCTGTCTGGATCAGGCCGCTGACTGCATCGATGCTGAAGTACTCCCAGTCCCTGCTCCCCGCTCCGGTCTTCAGCAGGCTGTAGAGCACCGCTCCGTTGAGGCCCTCATCTTTGTCCGTGGCGTAGACCTCATAGACATTGGACCTTAGGGGGATCTCCTGCTTGCACATAAAGTCGTTGTGGTTGAAAAAGACCTCTAAGATCATCCAGCCCAACACTGCTGTGCCCACTAAACCACGTCCTGAACTGCCATGTCTTCTTGTTTTTTGAATGCCTCCAGGGGTGGTGACTCCACAACCTCCCTGGGAAGCCTGCTCCAACGCTTGACCACTATTTCAGTGAAGAATTTTTGCCTAGCACCCAATCTAAACCTCTCCTGGTGCAACTTGAGGCCATTTCTTCTCGGGAGAAGAGACCGACCCCCCACCTCACTACAACCTCCTTTCAGGGAGATTTAGAGAGCAGGTCTCCCCTCAGCCTCCTCTTCTCCAGACTAAACAACCCCATTTTCCTCAGCCACTCCAGACCCTTCACAACACCTACACAACCTCTCAGCCCCGATACTGCACATGAGCTCCTTTCTCCCTCAAACCACCTCTTGTCAGGGTCCTGTTGCCCAAAACCCAACTGGGGGGCAATGTGGAGCCATGATTCCCTTCAGCACAGTGGCTGCTTCATGTACATGTTGGTGGCTGGCTGAGCCAAGCCTAGTTTCCCAGAAAGGAGAAACATCTCAAATGTCAGCATTTTGGCCCTTGCTTATAAACATGCCCGGCACGCAGCAACTGTCTGTTTCCTTCTTTTGGGTGGTGCTGGGGTTTCTGTTCCCCAAAATCAGCCCAGCATCCCTGCTCATGTGTTTGGAGAGGGACTCTTGTGGACCATCCAGCCTCACTACCCCAGCCAACCCTTCCTGTGTTAAAGTTTTCCATCCATGGTGGAGATGGAGGTTGGATTTTGCCACCAAGAGGCAGAAGCAGCCAAAGGGCATGGTGTTGGTGTGTCGTGGCCCCCACTCCCTCTTGAGGGCTTTACCTCTTTGATGTGCAGGATGGTGCCGTTGGGTGGGCGGATGAAGACAGGGCGGTTGTCGTTGATGTCAATGACATCGATGTGGAGCATGGTGGTGCCCCAGAGAGGAGGACGTCCTTTGTCTGTGGCCACCACGGTCAGGTTGAACCTTTCATAGGACTGCAAGCGCCGCCGGGACTTGATGAGTCCTGTGTCTTTATTGATCTTGAATGCCTCTGGGGGTGAGAGAAACCGCATCATGGAGACAGACTGAAAGAGTTGGGGCTGTTGAGCCTGGAGAACAGAAGGCTCCAAGGAGACCTTCTTGTGGCCTTCCAGTATCTGAAGGGGGCTACAAGAAAGCTGGCGAGGGACTTTTTAGGATATCAGGTAGTGATAGGACTAGGGCGAATGGAGCAAAACTAGAAATGGGTAGGTTGAGATTGGATGTTAGGATGAAGTTCTTCTCCATGAGGGTTGTGAGACACGGGAACACGTTGCCCAGTGAGGTGGTGGAAATCTCATCCCTGAAGGTTTTTGCAGCCAGGCTGGATGTGGCTCTGAGCAGCCTGATCTAATGTGAGGTGTCCCTGCCCATGGCAGGGGGGTTGGAACTAGATGATCCCTGAGGTTCTTTCTAGCCCTGACAATTCTATGATTCTGTGATTCTATGATCTCTGGCTTGGGACACTTGGTACCAGATAAATGAGGTATACTGGCTGAAGCACACCACTCATTGGAAAAATTTCTGTGAAGGAGTGATGGAGGAGAGCTGGCTGCCTGAGGCCAGAATGTGGGGTTTTCAGATCATCCTTGCCCACTGCAGTATCCCTGACAATGGGCAGTGCCAAGGGCCCTGCTCATAGGCTACCCCTGGCCACCTTTCACTTCATAGAATAATAGAATGGTCTGGGTTGGAAGGGATCTCCAAAAGTCACCTAGTCCAACCCCCTCTGCAGTCAGCAAGGACATCCTCAACTAAATCACGCTGCCCAGAGCCCTGTTGAGCCTCACTTTGGATATCTCCAGGGATGGGGCCCCATCCACCTCCCTGGGCAAACTGTTTGAATATTCTGCCCAAGCTGGGACAAGGCAGTGGTCAGAGGGTCTCAGGACAATGAACATTATGCCATTATGCTGGCTTTTGCCTGGCTTCCATTACTCCTTGGTGTGCAGAGATACACTGAATTTCAGGCACTATCACTGTCCAGCCAGGGCTTGGCTTGCAAACCATTCGGTGGGTTTGTGCACATAGAAAATCCTGCTGGGGTGGGGGAGACCAGAGGAGAAGGCAAGGCTGGGCTGCAGGACAAAGGCAAGCAAAGCCATAATGCTCCATCTTTGGAACCATGCCAGGTCAGGTTGTTTGGGGCTCTGAGCAACCTGATGTAGTTGCAGATGTCCCTGCTGACTGCAGGGGGGTTGGTCTAGGTGACCTTTAAAGGTCTCTTTCAACTCAAAACGTTCTATGATTCTAAGGAACTGGGAACAGTGAAGCAATAACGAAAGCTCCAAGCTTTTGGTTTTGCTCCTGGGAGCGTGTGCACAACCTTGCTCCAAACCAGTCACAGGACATAGGGTATAGGCTCGGGCCCTCCAACTGCCCCTCACCACAGCCTTCTTTCCTGGGGAGGAGATCCCCCACTTCCAGCACCTACCTGCTCCAGGCCCCTCGATGCTGTAGGTCACCACACCGTTATCCCCTTCGTCCAGGTCCGTGGCAGTCATGGTGATCACCGACGTCCCCGCCGGCTCGTTCTCGTAGATGCTGGTCCTGAACTGGCTCTTGCTGAACTGGGGCCTGAAGTCATTGATGTCCAAGACTGTGATCAGCACCTTCAAACAAAGCACAGCTGGCAGGGTGATGTGGGGCTGGAGAGGGCTGGGCAGCCCTTGGGGACCATAGCCCTGCTGTGACCCTTGACTCCGCTGCTGGAGTGCGGTGCTCTTCCTGCTATTGGATTAGTGCTGCTGGCTGAATTCCTGCCTCCAACAATGGGGACCAGCATGGCCTGGGGCACCCATTCATACCACAGCACTTGCAGACAACAATGTCACCCTCCCCTGCCTCTCCTGCTGACTCACTCCCCTACAGAGTCCACTGCACCATCCACCCCACAGCCCCTGGGGTCATCTGCTCTTCCTTCTGCTTAATTCCTTCTGAGCCACCAGCAAGTGTGCTGGGGAGGTGAGCTTCAGGTGTGACACCTTCTTGCTGGTGATCACCACACAAGGGATGGTGGGAAGAGGGGAGTCCTACCTGCACGGAGTTCTCCCGACGGTTACTGGAGACATCCCCAGGGTTGTCCCTGGCCACGGCTGTCAGTGTGTAGTGATCCTTCTTCTCCCGGTCCAGGGCTGACAGGATGTAGATGTCACCCTGCAGCACACAGAGACCTTCAGGTGGACCTCATCTGGCAGAGCTGGTACTCAAGAAGGGGCAGAATGTGAGGTGTGGGAGCAAGGCACAAGGGGGGGACCATCTCAGCCTCTCCTCACTTTCCCCACTCAGTTCCAGCCTTGGCTGGCTCCTTACCGTGTCAGGATTTATCCCAAACTTGCCCTCTCCATCGCTCAGGCTGTACTGGATGAGAGCAAAACGCCCAGAATCTGCGTCCGTGGCCTGGACACTCAAGACGACTGTACCCAGAGGCACGTCCTCAAAGACAGCTTTCTGCAAGCAAAGGGAGCAGGCAGCACTGGTTGCTTCATCACTTGCTGTTTTAGCAGGCAGTGGCCAAGGGCACAGGGTGGCACCCAGGGGTGGGCACAGCTGCACCCAGAACAAGATGTTCACACAAAGTACGTAGGGCTTAGTAGTGGTTCTCCTGCCCCTGGTGAGGCCACATCTGGATTATTGTGTCCAGTTTTGGGCCCCTCAGTTTAAGAAGGACCTCAGGGAACTGCTTGAAAGAGTCCAGGGCAGAGCCACAAAGCTGCTGAAGGGAGTGGAACATCTGCCTTGAGAGGAAAGGCTGAGGGGGGAGCCTAGAGCTGAGGGGAATGAGGGGTGACCTCGTTCATGTTTATAAAGATGTGAAAGGTGAGTGTCAGGAGGATGGAGTCTGCTGGCTCTGCTCAGAAATGCCCAGGGGGGATGTCTCAGGGGGACAGGGGCAATGGGTGCAAGCTGAAGCACAGAAGGTTCCATGTGAGCAGAAGGAAAAACTTTTGTATTGTGAGGGTGACAGTCCTGGAACAGGCTGCCCAGAGAGGTTGTGGAGTCTTCTTCTCTGGAGACTTTCAAAACCCACCCAGGTGCATTCCTGTGTGACCTACCCTAGCTGATCCTGCTCTGCAGGGGTGTTGGACTGGATGATCTTTTGAGGTCCCTTCCAACCCCTAACGTTCTGTGATTCTGTTTGTCGACCATCATCTTCAGATGGTTCAAACACAGACAGAGGGAAGAGAAGGTGTCCCTGGTGAACTCCCAGCTCTGTTCCTCTCCTCCCTAGGCAGGCACTGCTCAGCCCCATGTAGACTTGAAGGGGAGAGCCCAGCTCACCTGGTAGGATGGCTGGCTGAAAACAGGGTTGTTGTCATTGATGTCCACTATCTGGAGGTACACAGGGATCTCAGCGGATCTGCGGGGAGAGCCGTTGTCGGAAGCTCGCATGGTGAAGTTCAGCCACTGCACCTCCTCGTAGTCCACTGTCCTGTTGGCCACAACCTTCCCTAGAGGATAGCAGACCCTGAAATGAAACACCTGTCCCAGGCCACCTACCTGCCCCAGGACTTCCACTTCCCCAGGCCACTGACCTGCTGACTGGTCTTCAAGGCAGGCATAGCCTTCTGGGGAGAGGTTCAGCAGCTCGTAGGTGATCTGTCCATTAGCACCTTTGTCTGGGTCTACTGCTGAGATGGAGATGAGTGTGGTGCCCTTTGTGGCTCCCTCCAAGATCTTCTCAGTGAAATAGGTGACCCCGAAGGGGCGGAAGCGGGGGGTGTTGTCGTTGACATCCAAGACATTGACTGTCAGCTTGGCTGTGGCCATGGTAGAGACCAGAGGGAAAGAGAAGAGGGAGAAGACAAGTGGAGGGAATGAAGGATGGGAGAAAGGAGGGGTGTAAAGCATGAAATCCCAGGAAAGTCAACTAAATGGAGCTGGTTTTATCAAGAAAAATGGAAATATTGGCAAAACCACTATGCCCTGAGCTGGCTGTGGGACAGTCCCACCAGCTTCAGACCTACTCCTGATCTGTATGTGTCCTCTCATAAACAGGTCTAGATCTGCCAGGAGCAGGCTGGCAAGACATGATGGGGATGGTAATGAAGAAATGAGTAATTCCCATGGTACAGTGATGGGCACATGGTCCTCTCCATCCCCAGTGCAGCCCTGAGACGGAGAACCTGAACCTAAATGGTCCAGGACTACTTCCAATGAAGTGATGCTGGATGGAATGGAGAGGGAGGTGGGAGAGCTGATGGCTACCCAGAAGTTGCACTGGTGACTGGGAATGGCTGTGCCAGCCCCCAGCAGCTGCCAGCCCTGATGTTGTGCTCCCTGGGCAGAGCTCAGCCTTACCATTGGGCACACTGACTGAGCGGTCGAGGACTTCACTGGCATTGTCGTGGACGGAGATGGTGACCTCATAGGTGGCTACCAGCTCCCGGTTGAGAGGAGTTTTGATCTTCACAGCTCCTAGGAACCCCAAAAAAATGGGGGTCACAGGTTGTACCTGTGCCCCCACACTGAGGATCCTTGGTAGACCAGTCTGTACCAGCCAGCTGCTGCACCTTCTGCTGCTTTTGCTGTCCTGCCTCTACTCAAATGCTAAATGGGGAAAACAGGAGGAGACAACTTCTCTGCCCCTGCTCTCCATCTAATGTCTTCCTGCCTGCTCACTCTGCCAAGCTAACAGGTTCAGGATTTGGGTTGTGTGGATGAGAGGAATTTGGGAGCAACGGCTGCTGCTCCTTTGCACAATCACTTCCACCTTAGCTCCACATGTCTTGTCCTGTACTCTTTCCAACAAATATGGTTTACATTCTCAGATCAACTCCATGCTTCCAAAACAGAGGTGGGGAGCTCCTGGCCCTCTTTCCATGAAGGCAGAGCCTGCCACCTGTTCCAGAGTCCACCCCAGCTCCCCTCAGTGAGGGTGCCTGTGTCTGGTCTGCCAAGGCTGAGCAGTGCCTGGCCACCTGTGATGGAGATGAGTGAGATGGAAGGAGGTGACAGATGGCACAGAGACAAGCAGAGACACAGAGACAAACCTGGTGAGCTGAGAGCCAGAAAGGAAAGAGAAGGGTTAGGTAAGTCAGGTGGCCAGAACAGTGAGGACAAGGAAAGGCGAGACAGGGAATTTGGAGGAGAAGAGAAGGGAGGCAGGAGGGGAGCATCATCTCCCTATGTCTTGGTCACCTACCTCCAGGCAGAGAAGAAGAAGCAGAGAGAGTAGAGGGGTCCTCACTGCCTGTGCAGCCCTTCCTGCTCTCCTACCTGTGGTAAAATCCACCTCGAATGCTCCTTGCTGGTTGGGCACCAGCGCGTCCGTGTCGTCGCGGGCCACGATCTCCAGCAGGTAGTACTCCAGGCGAGGGTGGAGGTCCCGGTCGATGGCGGTCACCTCGGCCACCAGGGTGCCTGGGGGAGCCGACTCGGGGATGCTGACCGTCTGGATGGGGTTGATGAACTCGGGCCGGCAGTCATTGACGTCGTCGATGAAGAGGCTGACGGTGGCAGTGCCCGACAGCGCCGGCGTGCCCTGGTCCACAGCCACCACCGTCAGGCGGTAGGTGTCCCGCTCCTCCCGGTCGATGGTGAGGTTAGCCACGCGGATCACCCCCGTGGCAGCCTCGATCAGGAACCTGTCCTGCCCTCCGCTCTCGATCCGGTAGTCCAGCTGATGGTTGAGGCCAGTGTCGGCATCCGTGGCTGTCACCTGAAGGATGGAGAAGCCTGGAAAGGGGGGACAGAGCCTGCTCAAGCGAGGGGTGGGAGGGCAGCAGCAATGAGGCAAATAGTGTCAAGCCCCAACATGTGGGCAGACCCAGTTCCCAAATTCCTATCCTGGCCAGCCCTGACAACGGGAGCTGCATCTTCACAGTGTCCCAAGGGGACAGTTGGGTCTCCTGATTGCCCACCCTCACACCCTCTCCTGACCTGGGGGGCTGTTTTCCCTCAGTCGTGCCATGATGGATGCTGGCTGGAAGATGGGACGGTTGTCGTTGTCATCCAGGATGGTCACTATCAGGCTGGCAGTGCTGTTCAGCCCCCCCACGTCACGAGCCACCAGTGTGAACTCCAGGTGAGGATCCAGAAAAGCCTCTCGGTCTATCACAGCACCAGGCTTCACTGAAACGACACCTGGAAGAGAGGGAAAGCCTGGTGACAGACCCCACAGCTACCTGGTGGCCTTGGGCTGGAGACAGGGACCAGAGGTGTCACCCCACCTGTCCTGTTGTTGATAGCAAAGAAGTCTAGGGATGACTCCAGGAGCTGATAGGTCACCACAGCATTGCTGCCTTCATCATTGTCCAGAGCTAGGATGGGTCTGCTGAGCATCGTGACTGGAGTTCCTGGATGGGATGATAGGGGTTAGGGAGGGTAACAACTCCCTGTGGAGCGCCCCCAACCTCCCACCAACCCGAGTGACACATGAGGGACAGCAATGAATGGATGGAGGTGAAAGAATAGGGCCTCGTGGGGCACGAGGCAGTGGGGGGAGGGGTGGCTGCTGCAGCCTTGCAGACCGACTCGGGAGGCCCAGGTGAGGTGGTGGAACGTCCAGCTAGAAACAAACAGACAGACACATCCATCAGATGGGTAGCACCAGCACCCTGCTGCCAAGGGCATCACCTGGAGGCACCCACATCCTCTGCCTGGCATGTCCCCCCATGGTGGGACAGGGAGGTACCTGAGGTCTTGGAGCAGAGAGTCACCGAAATGGCAGGAAGGCAACACAAAGAGCATTTCCAGCTCTTTGGCTGGGAAATGTCTGCCTGGACAGGTAGATTTTATCTCTAATTACCAAAGCAAGGTGGCTCCAGGTGCTAGTGATGGAGAGATGGCACTCCATCCAGGGATGTGGGTCAGGTTGGTGCCCTCAGAGCTGTCCCCAGGGCTCAGCTCAGGCCATGGGTGCCTCTTGCTGTCTGCAGTTCCCAAATGGGACCACATTCTCACAGGGTTGTGTGTGACTTGTGTCAGGAAGCGTTTCCACCAGCAGCATGGTCTCCCTAAAGCTCGCCTCCCCAGGTGGTCAACAGGAGCCCCTTATCCTTAGCATCCCTGTCCCACTGACCTGTAACCTTTCCCTGCTCAGCGTTGTGTCTCCTCCATGATGGCCAGGAGACACTTCCCCTTGCCTGACCCCAAAGGGTGTCTCCAGGAGCCATGTAAAGGAGCAAAGAGAGACCTACCTGCGGGTGAGTTCTCCATCACCTCAGCCTGGTAGGAATTCTGTGTGAAGAGGGGGCGGTTGTCATTCTCATCTGCTATGGAAATGACCAGAAGGTCAAAATCCTAAAGGAAAACATGGAGAAGAGGGTGATGACCACAAGATCCTTTCCCTTGAGCTTACCTCCCACCTCTCCCAGCTCCTGTGTGATGCTGGTTGAAGCTGGAGCCCTGTGCAAACATGATGCTGTGCTCCCTGGACCACCCTTCAGGGACCCTCATCCCAGGGCTGGGCAGCCTACACTCTGGAGGGGTATCTAGGCAGGACCAAAGGATATTCAAGTGTCATTGTGGTTGGCCAGCAATCCAACCCAACTCTGTCCCATCTTCTGTGACACCTACTGCTATCTACTGACCATGAGCCAGCAATGTGCTCTTGTGGCCAAGAAGGCCAGCGGTATCCTGGGTTGTATTTGAAGGGCTGTGGTCAGTAGGTCCAGAGAGGTTCTCCTCCCTCTCTACTCTGCCCTGGTGAGGCCCCTCAGTTCAAGAAGGGAGCTGCTTGCAAGAGTCCAGCACAGAGCCACAAAAATAATGAAGGGAGTGGATCATCTTCCTTACGAGGAGAGACTGAGGGAGCTGGGGGTCTTTAGCTTGGAGAAGATGAGACTTAGGGGGGACCTCATTCATGTTTACAGATATGTGAAGGGTGAGTGCCAAGAGGATGGAACCAGGCTCTGCTTGGCAATGCCCAATGACAGGGCAAGGGGCAGTGGGTGGAAGCTGAGGCATAGGAATTTCTATGGAAACAGGAGGAAGAACTCACTGTGAGGGTGACAGAACACTGGAACAGGCTGCCCAAAGGGGTTGTGGAGTCCCCCTCTCTGGAGATATTCAAGACCCACCTGGATGTGTTCCTGTGTGATCTGCTATAGGTGATGCTGCTCTGGCAGGGGGGTTGGACTGGATGATCTCTTGAGGTCCCTTTCATCCCCTAACATTCTCTGATTCTGTGAAATGGACTCAATGTGTGTTGTTGGACTTGGCCTAAGGGCAACCTGATCTAGTTGAGGATGCTTCTGCTCACTGCAGAGGGGGTTGGACTAGATGACCTTTGGAGGTTTCTTCCAACCCAGACCATTCTATGATTCTATGATTCTGTGATTCTGTGAATCTATGGTTCTTTGATTCTGTGATTCTCTGATTCTATGATTCGAAGTCCTACAGGTCATGTTCTCTGCTGGGATGTGAGATTGCAGCCACCTCCTTGTGCCCCCCAGAGGCTTTTAGGGGATGAAGCTGCTGTTGGAACTGCTGTGGGTAAGCGCACTGCCCAGTTTTGGCCACGTCAGGAACTCCTTCTGCCAGCTGTGTCCATAATTACCCGCCTGGCATTGCGAATGTTCTCGGGGTTGTCCTTCACGGTGACAGTCAGCCTGTACTCTGCCACCCTCTCCCTGTCCAGCGGGCGGTTTACGTAGACAACACCACTCTACCCAGGGAAAAAAAAAAAGGGAGAAAATAGGTACAAGGGACAAGAGGAGACCTTCCCCAGGGGGGATCTCCTGCCAGGCGGCACCATGGGTGCCCACCCTTCCGGTCCCAGTGGCCCACATACGGTGCTGTTGATGTAGAAGGCACTCTCGGTGTTGCCTGCCGTTATGTCGAAGGTCAGGAGGGCGTTGGGGCCCTGGTCTGCGTCGCGGGCGAGGACGCGGGTGACGAAGCTGGAGACGGCAGCGTTCTCACTCAGGGTGAGGTTCATCGGGAGGTTGATGAGCACGGGGTCGTTGTCGTTGATGTCCAGCACACGGATGCCTACCACCATCTGCCAGGCAGAGAAGAGACCTGGGCACGTGGCACCTATTTCTCTCCCTCCCATTCTTTTTTTTTTTTTTTTTCACCCTCTTTGGCCTTCCCCGTGCAGTCCACTATGATCTAGAGAAGGAAAACCCCAGGGATAAGTGGAAGGATGAGGAGGAGAAGGAAAGCGAAAGCAAAGGAAACCCTGAGGAAGGATCTGGAGTTGGGAGACACCACCCCACAGCCTTCCTGGGGGACTCACAGTGGAGCTGAGGGGTGGCACTCCCCGGTCCCGGGCAGCGATGGTGAGGTTGTAGAAGGGAATGTTCTCGCGGTCCAGCTCGGCATCCTTCCGCACCCTCAGCTCCCCTTCCACCGGGGAGATCACAAATTCCCCTGCCAGAAACAACAAGGCCCTGGCTCGTGCTGTGCCACTGGGAGCATCCTGGCTCCCCAGGGGAACAGCTTGTTTAGGAGCAGGGACACAGGCACCATAGAATCACTAAGGTTGGAAAAGACCTCTAAGATCATTGAGCGCAACTATCAAGCCAGCACCACCATGGCCATTAAACCATGTCCTGAAGTGCCATGTCTACAGGTTTCCTGAACACCTCTAGGGATGACGACTCCACCACCTCCCTGGGCAGCCTGTTCCAGTGTCTGACTGCTCTTTCAGGGATGAAATCTTTCCCAATATCCAACTTAAACCTCCTCTGGTGCAACCTGTTACTGAGCTAGAAGAGAACTCTGGCAGCCAGGGGTTATCCTCAATGCTCTCCCAGATACCAGCAGGATTGAGGGATGGATTGAATGGCCAGATAAGAGGTGCCCACCCTCCTTGTTTGGGCTTTTCTGAACATGCCCACAGCCCTCTGAACACCCACCCAGCTCTTGTGATGGCTGTGCTACCCAGCATGGACCCCCATGAGCCAAGGGGCTTGTCCTGCTTCTTCTGAAAAAGCTTTTCAGTGGGGTCACCGGGGGGATGGGACAGGACTTTGCCTTCCAGATACTCTGGGCTAAAGTCACCACCTGTTCACAGAGGTGCTCATGGCTCCTCTGCCACCTGCTCCAGGGTGCTGGTGGGGCTGGAGACGTGGATTGCAGAGTCCTCAGACACCCTGCCATCTCCACAAGGGGTGAGGGGAAGGTTCTGTGGGCTTGCAGCTCTCGGTTTCTCTTTCCGCAAGCTTTTATTTTTTGGACATTTTTAATTCTGGTGTCTTTATTGTTCACCAGCTTTCCTCCCTCCCTCCCTTGCACAAGCCCTGGGCACCCTGTGGGCTGGCTAAGAAGAGGTTAAGTTTCCTGTTGCTCAAAACAGGATTTCCTGGTGTTGAAAGGCTGAATTTGCAGAAGCGCTGGGAGGAGGATGGCTTTGCTGAAACACTTCCGCCCCTCACTCCCCTCCAAGCCAGGTTCCTCCATGGGGCAGCCAGAAGGAGAGGTGATGGCTCCCCCACGTCCCTGCTCACCAAGGGGGTCCCCGTCGATGATGCTGTACTCCACTTGCCCGCTCGGTCCTGAGTCACCGTCATGGGCCAGGAAGGTCCAGACCCGAGGGCCTGGTTGCCCTTCTGTGACGTCAAAGGGACCCTCGTAAGGGCGTGGGAAAGTGGGACAGTTGTCATTGATGTCATTGAGGTTCACCAGCACCTGTGGGCAGGGTGAGAGGGTGGAGGACAGTGAGAGGAGAGGGATGGAAAGGAAGACCAGCTGGCCATGAGCATGGGAAGCCATGCACAGGCGATGGCATGAAACATCTATTCTGGCTTTGCTGGGTTCACCAACCATCCACGGTTCAGGGACTCAAACTCAGCTATTCCTGATCATGCCTGTCCTACAGTGAAACTGAAACCACACACAGGTGAGGCCCTTTTCAACCTCTGGGCCACACACCACAAAGGAGAAGTCAACACAAAAGCCAAATGTTCACATCTTGTAAGCTAAGCTAGATAGCCAAAAGCCGCAGGCATGGACTTGACCACCAAAGCCATGAGCCTGGAAAGACCTGATCTGTGCAGCCAGCTGCACAATTGCTCACTCCTTCTCCACCAAGGCCTCCATTCCTCATGCTGAGTAAACCTTAACAAATGTGCAGCATGTGTCCTTGTTCCAGCACAAAACAATGATCAGCATTGTTGGCATGTTTCCCATCTTAGCATCCCCTCCACTGACACACTTAGCTGGCTCAAAATCAATCCTACAGGTCTCAAAAGAGGAAAGCAACCACACTGCTAGAACAGGGTAGACCACAGGGCAAAGATGAGGATCCAACAGACTTGAGTCTTGCTTTTTAACTGAGTCACACTACCCAGAAGACCTTTATTCAGCTCTGTATTGGACTGTCTCCTTTCTGGGCTTCAGGGAACAGTGCACAGTGGAGAAATTCTACCTAACGAGGAGGCTGGGCTTTGGTGGTATGGGTGTTTATAAGAGAGACTGAAAACTAGGAGCGTTCTATCCTCTTGGGTTAAAGAACAGTAAAATCCATCAGATGGGTATTTGCTGCTGGCTAAATCCAATCTTGACAGGAGAGTTTAGCTGAGTCTCTGATCCATTTCCTAGCAGTTTCCTAGCAGTAGAGACAACAAACATGGGCATGCCTTATCAGCTTGATGGCTTTCCCATCACTCAGAGTCTTAAATCATCACTAAAGCTCCTCCTAAAAGCAGTTTTCATACAGTGCTGGCACGAGTAGGAAGGGTGTTTCCTATCTCCCTGCTTGATTGAAGGGCTTTCCAAGTTCATGTCTCTGCTTGGGCCAAGAGCAGGGAAAGCTCTGCCTTTGCCTGCAGCAAGCCAGCAGTTAAACCCCAGGGCTTGAGGTTTCCACAGCAGTTTTCCTGGGCCAGGAAGGCATCTCCAGTAGTATCAGATGCACAAGTCTGAAGGCTTCCCATCTGCCCAAGCATGGAGCACAGGCTTGGGGGCACAGATTTTGTCAGTGGAAATCTCCCACTATTCATCTTTGCACACAAGAATTTAGCTCCTTTTGAGGGGCTACAAAACACTTGGTTCCATATCTGGGTGAGGCATAATACATAGGATGTATCAGACTGGAAGGGACCCTTGAGGGTCATCTTGTCCAAACCCCCTTCAGTTAGCAGGGACACTTCCAACTAGGTCACACTGCCCATGGCCTCATCCAGTTTAACCAGGATTGTCTCCAGTGATGGGAGACAACCTCCCTGGGCACCCTTTTCCAGTGTTTCACTACCCTCATTGTAAAGAACTTCTTCCTAACGTCCAAGCTAAATCTACCTTGCTCCAGTTGCCCCTCATGCTGTTGCTGCATGTCCTTCTAAAGAGTCCTTCCCCAGCCTCCCTGTGGGTCCCCTCCAGATATTGAAATATTGATATGAGATCTCCCTGGAGTCTTCTCTTCTCCAGCCCGAACAACCCCAGCACTCTCAGTAGGAGAGGTGCTCCAGATCTCTGATCATCTTTGTGGCCCTGCTCTGTACTGGCTCTATCATGTCCATATCTTTTCTGTGTTGAGGGACTCCAGACCTGGACACAGTACTCCAGGTGAAGTCTTACCAGAGCACTGTGTCCTGTCATGGTCCCATAATGGTCCATGATAGGGAGCCAAGGCAGAAGAT
The DNA here is from genome assembly GCF_027791375.1 of Indicator indicator. Lineage (NCBI taxonomy): Eukaryota > Metazoa > Chordata > Aves > Piciformes > Indicatoridae > Indicator > Indicator indicator. Next base: position 36,369,990 of record NC_072016.1, read on the forward strand.
CTAATCAATCCTTTCCACACAACACCTGGGTGTGGACAAGGTCTGCCATAGAACCCATCAAGTTTTGGTTTTGATCACACACACACAAAAAAAGCAGTGTATTCACTTGCTGTAAAATATTTTCTTGGGAGCTGCTAGTCTGCTCTCCTCAAGCTCTGAGCATTGCATTAAGTTCAGGTCACCATAGTTCAGGAGAAATGGAAGAGTTACAGAGAGAAGCAACAGAAATGACTAGAGCTTTAAATGACCTCCAGAGAAGGAATGAAAAAGAAATTTAAGAAGCAGATAAATCATCTGAGAAGATAAAGACAAAGCAGAAATTAATGCTCTGGTGATGCTGTGCTATCTAATGTCCCTTCAGGCAAGAAGTACCAAGGGGATTTCTGAACACAACATAAAGCAATTCCTCCTGCTCGTATCTTTGCAGAACCAAAACCAAGGAGCTAATTCACCCACAGGAGTCCCTTTCCCACGCCCCTGTTTTGTAGCCCCCCCCCCCCGTGAGAGAATGGGGTGACAGCAACTGGACAGACTGGCCTGCAGCAGGGAAAAGTGCCTGGTGAGCACTGGGAGGGAGATGTGAAAGCACTCAGGCAAGGGGGAACTCCTTGACCCTGAAGAAGCAATGGTGTTGCAACCCCAGTGGGCAGCTGCCTACCGTGGTGGTAGATGTCAGCCGGCGTGAGAGGATGGGACACTGGTCGGTGGCGGTGACAATCAAGGTGTAGCGCCCGTGGCTGATCTCATAGTCCAGCTCCTTCACCGTGCGGATCTCTCCCTGCAAGGAGAGGGAAGAGCGGCTGGGAGGGAGGGGAGCAGGGCAGGGAGGCATCCAGCGCGGGGCTGAGCATCCTTACTGACCGTGCTGCTGTCGATGCAGAAGGTGCCCAAGATGTTGCCTTCGGTGATGGCGTACGCGACGGTGCCGTTGGGTCCTTCGTCCTGGTCCAGGGCCTCCACGGTGACCAGGGTGGCATTGAGCGTGTCGGGACCTTCGTCGAGGGTCACCTCATACAGCTGCTGCTGGAAGGAGGGAGCGTTGTCGTTCTCGTCCAGGATGGTGACATACACTGTGGTGGTGGCCTGTGGGATGTGGAGACATCACATTGAACGCTGCAGGAAGATTGTCTCTGCAGCCCCCACAGCTGGCTGCAGAAGGATGGTCCTGTCAAGGCCAACGACTGATGTGGGCTCAACCCTGCCAAGAGAAACTGGCTCCCCAGGTCAAGAAAGACAGAGAATTGCTGGAGAGAATCCTACAGAGAGCCATGAGGATGATTAGGATACTTGAACATCTCCCCTATGAAGACAGACTGAGAGTCCTGCGGCTCTTTAGTCTGGAGAAGAGAAGGCTGAGAGGGGATCTGATCAATGTCTATCAAGAGCTGACGGGTGGGGGTCAAGTGGAGGGGGCCAGGATCTTTTGGGTGGTGCACAGTAATAAGACAAGGAACAACAGGTTCGAGCTTGAACATAGAAGGTTTCAGCTCAACATGAAGAGAAATTTCTTTACAGAGGGGGTGACGGAGCACTGGAACAGGCTCCCCAGGGGAGTTGTGGAGTCTTCTTCTCTGGAGGCTTTCAAAACCCACCTGCATGCATCTACTGTGGACTACCCTAAGTAATCCTGCTTTTGGTAGGAGGGTTGGACTTGATGATCTCTTGAGGTCCCTTCCAACCTCTAATGTACTGTGATATTATGAAATGCGAAGAAGAGCTCAAAATGAAATGAACTGTGGCTGCAGACACCTGCAGGTAATGGCTGGGTGCAGAGATGAAATCACACCCCACTTCTCAAGCAAACCACTTCTCTGTGGGATCCCTCTCCCTTTTACCCAGTATTCACCATTGCTAGTGACCCTGGGGAGCAGCAGAGGGAAAGCCAAAGGGGGAACCCCATCATGCCTCACTGCGTTTGGAGGAGGCATGCATCAATTCTCACCTTATCATAGAATTGTTTTGGTTGGAAAATACCTTTAGGATCATCAAGCCCAAACATTAACCCAGCTCTGACAGTGCACCACTAAATCATGTCTCTCAGCACTGCATTTTTCAGTCCCTTAACACTGGGGACATCTTAGTCATTATTACTGAGGATAGCAAGGTGGTAGAATGGAAAATACCCGGAGATCATAATGGCATGGCTTGGGGGAGGAGGAAAAATGAGCATCTCAGGTGATCAGACTGACCTGAGACATATCTGAGAACATCTGAGACATTCAGGATCAGACTCAAGGTGGCCCTGGACAGCCTGATTTAGCTGGAGGTGTCCCTGCTGACTGCAGGGGGGGTTGGACAAGAGGATCTTTGAAGGTCCCTTCCAGCCTGATGCAATCTGTGAATTTGTGACCTCCCACAGATCCTATTGTCTATCTGCTGCCCAAAATTTCATCACTGGTTAGGCTCAGCCTGTCCTGATCCTCTTCCATCTGTATCTGGTCCTGCACAGGCACTTGGATGTCCTTACTGAAGGCTGTCTTCTGGGTGTGTCACCATGAGTGGCATACTTTGGGACGAGGAGTGCCAAGACCATGCTATTCTACTCAAGGGCTCAGTTCAGAGATGGGATCTTAGGATGATAAACCACGTTCAGCGAGTCTCCAGACTTTCTCCCTACAGCCTCCCCCAGCAACAAACTTCTTCCAGGCAGACAAGAGTTACGTGTTTGATGAGAGCATCACAGACATGTTTGTTTGTAGAAACCACAAACCACAGGATAATTTGCTACTTTTCTGTTCCACTGCATGCTTCAAATTCAGAGCAGGTTAGCAACAAAGTCTCCGGAGGTTTGTAAACCTCCCAGCTCTACTTTCCAGGGAACAGCGTTTTGAAGTGAGGTGACCCAGTATCTCAAGGGGGCTTATAAGAAAGCTGGGGAGGGACTTTTTAGGGTGTCAGGTAATGATAGGACTAGGGGAAATGGAACAAAACTGGAAGTTCTTCACCATGAGGGTGATGAGACACTGGAACAGGTTGCCCAGGGAGGTGGTAGAAGCCTCATCCCTGGAGATTTTTTAGGCCAGGCTGGACATGGCTCTGAGCAACCTGCTCTAGCGTGAGATGTCTCTGTCCATGGCAGGGGGGTTGGAACTGGATGATCCTTGAGGTCCCTTCCAACCCTGACAATGCTGTGATTCTGTGATTCTATTATTCTATCACCTGTTGGTGCCTTTTTGAATTGAGCCTGGATGTGAGTCAGCCTGTGGTGTTGCTGTATGAGGGCAGAGTAAAGCCATCCCTCTGTGTAAATGGGATTTTTGATGTGTTTGGTCTCCCCTCTGTGTTTTGGTCTCCATTTTTTGGGGGAAAGCTCCATTCTATTCCCTCAGCTGGCTGAGTTATAATTCCCTTGATAGGCCTCCCATTCAGCCCAGGAGACTTTCTGCTCACTTCCTCATCCTCATAAACACGAGGAAAAGAAGAATCACATACAAACTGCACTTCAATCAACCAAGCTGGAGATTGGCCCCACGGGATGAGCTCCTGCTGGGGAAGGGATGGGGACCAGCACCCAGTCCCTGATGGCTGGGCACCCACACATCCCATGGCACAGCGAGCATCCTCCTGTGCACCCTGGAGACTCTCACATGGGGACCAGCTTGCTCTATGCTACCCTTTGCTATGCTACCAGGGGGAAAAAGAAAAGCTGCTTGCCCAGATGGGTGGGCAGTGAAGTATCACCCGCTTCGGGGGGTTGGGCGTTTGAGGTGCTGCTGCTGCCCCCCGCCTCCCCGTAGCTGCCTGCAGCATCTCACCTCCTGGGGGTGCTCTCAGAGCTCTGCATCGCTGCGCGCAACAGCTCAATGAAATTTCCTGTGTGTGCCGCTCCGGCCGCCGCTACTCGCGGGGCTGCTCAGGGCGTGCGGGCGGCTCCGCAGAAACCGGCTCCCCTCGGCCACCCCTGCCACCATGGAGGGGACATCCCTCCGGCCTGGGCTGCTGCTGGCTGCTCTCCTCCTGCTCGCTTCCCACGGTAAGCCTCCAGCTCGCTTTCCTCTCCTCGCCAGCCGCAGAAAGGCGCCTGTGTGTTCGCCCAGTCGGGGTTGTGCCTCGGCGCAAGGAATTTGGGGCATCGCGGTGTGGGGGGGGGAGTGTGGTGTGCTTGTTTACTTTCTCACTCTGTGATTTCAGGGTGGGGGGATCAAGCTTCCCCCACCCCGCTTCCCTTGTAGCCGCAAGTTTCAACCGATGCCGGTTGTGTCGTGAGAAAGGGGCCAGGGGGGAGCTGCTGTTTTAAGACTCGGGGCTTTGGGATTGGGTTTTGTCCTTCTTCCTTCGCTTTGATCTAACACGAATGGAAGGAAAGCAGCCCTCCTGCTGTCCTCACCAGCCCCTCCACTGAGGACTCCAAGCTGGAAAAGCTGCTCTACTCCTGCAGGACACTTTGCCTCGGGGTTGTTTGGCTGTGCTGCGGCGAAAGGAGCCTTCCACCAGCGCTGGGGGAGCAGAAAGGGGGGGATTGTGTGAGCAGGGCTGGGATGCCCTCCCTAAGGATGCTCTGCTTCACTCTGCTTGCTGAGACGTGCTGGGCAGCTTCTCCGGGTGGGCAGCCGGGCCAGGACAGAGTTTCCCCTACCTGGAGCAAGCACTGCTATGCAGCGCGGTGGGGGAAGCCCTGGGAGAGGGCTGCTTCGTGCTTCACTCCGCAGCAGCCCCGGCAGCGTTTCCGTACCAGGGTGCCGGGGCCAGGCAGTGAAAGAGGGGCAACGGCAACTAAAACTCCAGATCCTCCGCGGATGAAAGGTCAAAGAATGGAGCTGGGAAGGACCACGGTCCCTCCCCGTCCTGTGCAAGGGGAGGATGAGCATCTTATTGGGCTTCAGCCTCTGCCTTGGATGGCAAAGAGACCAGGATTTCTGCTGGCACATCCCCAGGAAGAAAAGCAATGGGACAGGGAATTCTTTTTCCCCTCTCATCTGGGACCAAAGCTGTTGTGGATGGAAGTGCATGGATTTGTTTCTCACCCAAGTCTCTTGGCATCAGGGAGCAATTCCCAGAACCTCCATGGGTCTTTGGATTATTTCATTCATGTGTGTGGGAAGGTGGGATGGAAAATCAGATCTTCGGCCATGCAGCAAGCTTGGACGCTGATATTCAACCTGAGCCTGGGGTCAGAGGAGCTGAACTTCATGCAGCCTGCCAAAACTTTCTGAGCCCTGGGCTAGTTTTAACAGGGCTTGATGGAGTAGAGCTCTTGGAGACTTGCAGCTCCTCTGTGGCTTGGCAGCACTGACAGCTAGGTGGATTGGAAGCAGCTCCCAAGGGATGGCAGTTGAACTGGGTGTTCCAAAATCATAGCCCAAAGGCAAACCCAATGTTGTGATCCTGCTCACAAGCACTATGCCTTGTTCCTGGAGGAGGAGCTAGGCAGGACTCTGGTGGGTGCAGCCTCTCCCCACGGCCTCGGTGATTGAGAGAGAGCAGCCCTGCTGCTGAAAAGCCATTTGGCTCCTCAGGGTGCAGGAGCCGAGGGCCCTTAGCACAGGCATCTCCAGTCAGCTTTTTCTCTCCTTTGTCTTTCCTGCTGAGGTATGGATGCACATCTTACCTGGCTGATAACTCTGAAGCATAGTGACAACAGTGACACTGGGACTTGTGACACTTTCATGTGAGGCTGTTACTAGAACTCCCAGGAGAGGAATTAAAGTCTGTTTCCTTGGTCCAGCACTGAGAGCTGCTCTCTCTCTCCAGCAGCCCTTCCCCTGCCGTGGGTGAGCCCCTTCAAAGGCTGCAACCCTCCCATCCCAATCTTCCTGCAGTGGAAACAGGTGGCATGATTAATTAAAATGAAATTAATTACATTTAATTAAGCCACCATGCTTTAATGGCCATGGTTGTATTAGGTTGATGGTTGGATTTGATGGTCTTAAAGGTCTTTTCTAACTGAAATGATTCTATGATTTTCTGAAGTGGAAATCACTTCTCTAAGTCCCAGGAGTGCAAATCAAGCACCTGCTTGCCTGAGTGGGGGACCAAAATTAAGAGAAGCAGCAGGGCAGATAGAAGCAGACTTTTGGTCCCCAACACTGAATTTGGCATGAAATCTTGCTTAAGCCCTTACTTGGCAAAGCAACACTAGCTCCTGGGGGCATTAGCACTTTTTTGCATCTTGTTTCCTCATGCGGGAGATCTCCCAGGTTTCACACCAGGTAGTGGTGTTGGCACTGGTGATGCACCAGCACTGCATTGGGCTCCTCAATGCTACAGTTCGGAGCCAAAGACATCAAGGTGCCAAGGAGGGGCACTTCTGGCACCCACTTGAGACCTCCTCTGTCTTTACCAGGTGGTGTCAAGATGATAGCTCTTGGCTTGGAATGCAATGGGTGCAGGTTCTCTCAGCTAGAGATGCAGAGAAACTAGCATCTGGCTTTACTTTGGCATTTGCCAGCAGTGCTGACTTCAGAGGGAACAATCCGACCAGGATGGGATGGAGCCAGACCTGGCATCTGGGCATGGAAGAAAGCCACAGCACCCTGGGGAGATTAAGAGCCACAAGCTTTAGTGTAAAGACACTGACAGAAAACTTCTTCTCCGGGCACCATCTGGCATCTATCACGGCTTTAAAGCCTGGTTCCATCTTGGGAAGGGAACAACAACCTCCCTGGCACTATTAGGGTGCACGTCAACTCTTGCCAGCTCTCCTCCCCAGCTGTTTTCTCCTCTGCTCAATGACTTCTAGAAGCCTTTCCCTGCTGGGGAGTAAGGAGGGCAGTGGGTGATGCTGAGGGCTTTGCATGTGTAGTAAGCTCTGCCCCTCCCCGTGGCCGGGTTCCGCTCCCCAAAGCGTGGGCTGTGTTGATTTTCCATCCAGACGGTTCCCATCAAGCCCTGGAGGTGGAGGCTGGATGGTTTAGTGAGGCAGAGCTCTGCCAGCTGCGTGGGGATGAGTGGGACGGCCTTGTTTTATTTGAGGGTGGAAAACAAAGACTCCTGCAGATACTTCTGCAAGGTGTTGGAAGTGTGGCTTCCTCCAATAGAGCCCTGGCTTTCCTTCCCCTGGCTCCCGGGGGACCCCCAATGTGAATGGGGCACTTCCCGTTGTGGCAGGTATCAAGGAACACATCTGAGATGCCTTTTGTGCTCCTTCGGCAAGGAGGTGGGGAACCTGCTCTGCTTTGTGCCACAACCCAGCCAGCATGGCTAAGCATCCTGGCTCCAGCAGCATCCAAAGATGAGGAGAAGCTGAGAACTGAAAACAAGGCAAAAAGAGGAAGCCTGAGCTCAGGCAGCACAAATTTCTGCCCTAGAGCAGTCCCAGGGATGAAAGCTGAAGTGCCTTCAGAAAGCTGGAGTGATGAGCCAGAGTGGGTTGGCAAAGGTCACCCCATCTCCAGCTCTGTGGGACCCCTCAGTACTGTTGACTGGGGGTTTCTGTGGGGCACATCCCCTCCCCAAATCCCCCTCTCCCTTCCAAATACCCTTGGGCAGGCTGCTGGGATGCAGGCACTTCATAGCTGTTCCTACATCATCATCTTTTAGTTTGCAAAAAGAGGAGGCTGAGGAGAAACCTCATAGCTGTCTACAGCTACCTGAAAGGATGTTGTGGAGAGGTTGTTGCTGGTCTTTTCTTGTAGAACAAGAGGGAATGGCCTCAAGCTGCCAATAGGTAAGATTAGAGTGGACATTAGGAACAATTTTTTTCCCAGCAGGAGCGGTCAGGCATTGGAATGTGCTGCCCAGGGAGGTGGTGGAGTCACCAGTCCTGGATGTGTTTAAAGGTGGTTTGGATGTGGTGCTTGGGGGTATGGTTTAGGGGTGAACCCTGCAGAGTAGGGTTCTGGGTTGGACTGGGTGATCCTGAGGGTATCTTCCAACCTGAACGTTTCTGTGACTCTGTGATCTGAGCAGCCACAAACAGCCAGGAGGGCTGGAAGGCCCAGGGGACATTTTCAGTTTCACTCTCTTGAGTGGAGACCTGTGCCAGGGCGGTGCTGTGGGGGCCCTGCCCGCAGGAGGATGCTCTCTGGGTGGCCAGGAGATGGGGAGCCTCGGGCCCAGCTGGCTGACTTGTGGGCAGGTGCAGCACATCCCGCTGGCGACTGACGCCCGCTCGATATAGCAAGCGAAAAACCTCAGAGCACAAAGGTGGTGGAGCTAATGGCACAACAGGATGTCACCCAAAGACAAGAACACCTTGTCCGCATACCATCTTCTCTGCTTGCAAACCAGCCCCAGAAACCTCCTTTTCTCATCAATTTAAAGAGTGTGAACCCAGAAGCTGGGGTTTTTTGTTTAGTTGTGTTTTTTTTTTTTATCCCTTCAGCTTTCGAAGGCAATGTTTGCGCTTCTGCAAACACAAAGACCACCAAAGACTCACCCATCCTTGCTCTAGATGCACAGCTCCCCTTACCCACCACAACCCTCCACCAGCATGCTGGGATGGGACCAGTAATGCACCCTTCACTCCTGCACCTCTGCGAGGCTTCCCACCCATGGTTTGCAGCCAGCAGCAGCCAAGAATTTCTTTCTCAGTATCATTTTCAAGCAGCTCCCTGCAGTCAGTGTCAGCCAGTTCCCCCTTCTCCTCCCAGGGGGCTGAAAAACAAGCAGGGTGGGACCCATTCCCCACCTCATCTCGGGGGGCATGGGCTCCTCCCAGCTATTTATCTTTTCCCCCCACCCACCCTTGTTTTCTTGGCTTTGGGGTGTTTTTGCAGCACTTGTATTTCCTCCTTTGCAAACCATACCCTGCTGCTCTGCTTTGCAGAGGTCTGGTGCCCCATAGCAGACCCCTCACCTCCTTGTCCCATGCCTCTGCAAAGCTCCACATAAAATTCTGCCTCCCCTTTTGCTATTAGAAGCTGATGCTCAGCTGTATTTAAAGCACCTCCTCCAGGGCTTATTTCTGGAGTGAAATTGTGTTCCCAGCCCTGCGGGGATCACAGAGTCATGGAATTGCTTTGGCTGGAAGAGACCTTTAAGTCCAACTGTTAACCCAGCACTGCCAGGTCACCACTAAACCATCCCTCAGCACCACACCTACAGGGCTTTGAAATGCCCCCACAGGGATGTTGCTGCAGTGCAAGCAAAGGGCTCACATCATGCTTCCCATCTCCCTTTTCTTGGGATGGGAAGAGCTCAGAAGTTTTTCTTCCCTAAGGTGAAGGCTTTTTTGCCCTCTGCCTGCAGGCTATTGTTGACACCCTCTGCTACCTGCTTCACAGGATCACAGGATGTTAGAGGTTGGAAGGGACTTCTGGAGATCATCAAGTCCAACCCCCCTGCCAGAGTAGGACCACAGAATCCAGCACAGGGCGCACAGGAATGCATCCAGAGGGGTCTTGAAAGTCTCCAGAGAAGGAGACTCCACAACCTCTCTGGGGAGCCTGTTCCAGTGCTCTGTGACCCTCACAGTGAATAAGTTCCTCCTCCTCCTCAACTTTCTGTGTTATAGTTTCTATCCATTGCCCCTCGTCCTCTCACAGAGCACAAGAGGCTGTCCCTCAGATATTTATATACATTTATTACATCCCCTCTCAGCCTTCTCCTCTCCAGAGTAAACAGCCCCAGGGCTCTCAGCCTTTCCTCATCAGGCAGTGCTCCAGTCCCTTCATCATTCTTGTAGCCCTCTGTTGGACTCTCTCCAGCAGATCCCTGTCCTTCTTGAACTGGGGAGCCCAAAACTGGATGCAATATTCCAGGTGGGGCCTCACTAGGGCGGAGAGGGAGAAGAACCTCCCTGGATCTGCTGGACACACTCCTCTTGATGCACTCCAGGACCCCATGGCCATGAGGGCACATTGCTGTCCCATGGAGAACTTGCTATCCACCAGGACTCTAGGTCATCTCCAGCAGATCACCTGCCAACCTGTACTGGTGCATCCCAGATACAGGACTCTGCACTTACCCTTCTTATCCTGCTTCCCTTCTGCCAGCTTCCCTTCTGGTGGTGGTGTTTGCACTGCTTGTCTGGGGAGAGATCCTAGTTTTTGTTAGGAATTCTGAATAAGCCCTGTCCTGTGGGGGTGCATGTCCAGAGAAGGGCAACGAGGCTGGGGAGAGGCCTTGAGCACAAGCCCTGCGAGGAGAGGCTGAGGGAGCTGGGGGTGTTTAGCCTGGAGAAGAGGAGGCTCAGGGGAGGCCCTAATGCTGTCTACAACTACCTGAAGGGAGGTTGTAGCCAGGTGGGGTTTGGTCTCTTCTCCCAGGTAACCAGCAGCAGAACAAGAGGACACAGTCTCAAGCTGTGCAGCAGGAAGTTTAGGCTTGAGGTGAGGAGAAAGTTCTTCACAGAGAGAGTGGCTGGCCATTGGAGTCACCATCCCTGGAGGTGCTCAAGGGGGGGTTGGACGTGGCACTTGGTGCCATGGTTTAGATAGTCATGAAGTGTAGGGTGACAGGTTGGACTCGATGATCCTTGAGGTCTCTTCCAACCTTCTTGATTCTATGATTCTATGATTGTGTCTCCCAGGCAATCAGTGACAGAATGAGAGGACACAGTCTCAGGCTGCTCCAGGGAAGGTTTAGGCCAGATCTTAGGAAGAAATTCTTCCCAGAAAGAGAGATTGCCCATCGGAATGGGCTGCCCGGGGAGGTGGTGGAGTCGCCATCCCTGGAAGTGTTTAAAATAAGCCTGGATGAGGCACTTAGTGCCATGGTTTAGTTGATTAAATGGTGTTGGGTGATAGGTTGGACTTGATGACTTCAAAGGTCTTTTCCAAGCTGGTTAATTCTGTGATTGTGCCTTCTCCTGGGCAGGAGGGCCAGCAGCTTTCCTCATCACCACCCCCTACTCACTCTACATCTGCCCTGAGGGCCAGAACGTCACCCTGACCTGCCGGGTCAGCGGTCCCCTGGCCGACCGCCACGACCTGCTCTACAAAACCTGGTACTTCAGCAGCGACGGAGACCAGAGCTGCTCCCAGAAGCAGCACATCCGCAACGTCACCGAGAAGGAGCTGCACCACGACCTGGGCAGGCACCACGAGCAGCTGCTGCTGCTGGGCAACGGCACCCAAACCCCCCCCCTCCCCGCGGGGCACGCCAGCCGTCACGGGGTGGAGTTTGTTCCTGACCGCCACGGTGCCTTTCACATCCTGGTGAGGAACCTGACCCTGCAGGACAGTGGGAATTACTGCTGCTATGCTGTGGAAGCCAGGAGGGAGCATGGCAAGCCCCACACTCTGCAGGTTGCTCACGGCTTCGTGGAGCTGCAGATCCAGCAAGGTGAGAGGGGAGCCTTGGCCAACGCTGAATCCGCGCCGGGGTGCGTTGGGCAACGTGGGGGATGCTGAAAGCCCAAGGCTGTGTCTCAAGAGCCGAAGAGCAGCAGATGTTGAAGGTTTGAATTAGGGCCAGAGAGAGCAGTGGAATGTTTAGCAAATAAATAAATCAGGAGGCTGGAACACAGTAAAATCCATGCTACATAGTTTCATTGATCTTCCTCAACCCCTTTCTGGGAGAGAGGAAAACAGATCTCCACTTAAAAGGGATTGGCTCCTGGTCCAAGCCCCAGTGAAGGCTGCAGGCATTTGCTTGGGATGCAGGGTTTGTAGATAACCTCAAGGCAGCAGCCCAGCTGGAAGAGCTGCCCAGGGAGGCATGAGATGAGAGAAAGGCACCTCCTGCCCTTGATTTGCATTGTTAGGAGAGATAATTTTTCTTTTAGACCACAGGAAAGAAAAAAAATAAAAGAGCCTGCATAGTCAGGGACAGGGCCTCCTGCCACAAGGAAAAGGGGTCTTGCATCAGACATCTCAGTAGGCTTCCTAGGATTAAACTCTGTGCTACTTGAGTGAACCACCTGAGATCTAACAGGCTTTTCTCCTCCACAGGCAGAGGAGGGCTTCAAAACTGCACGTTCCACACTCCAAGCAGCAAAGGTAAAGGGAAAAAAACCTCTCCCTCTGGGGGACTGCTTAGCATCCTGGCCTGGCTCTTTCTCTGGTGACTGCTGCTTGCTACAAACACACTGATGTTCAGATGCAACCCCGTGGCTAGGTGTTGGGAGGATGATTTCCAAGGCTGTCCTCATGGGGTGCATCTGATAGGCATTGTCCTGAGGCTGAGGAGAGCTTCCTTTGGTCTGTTACCTCCATATGACCATCCTGACGGCCTTGGAGAACATTAGCCCTGTGGTTGTAAAGCAGCTAAGCACCCCCACTCCCAGCATCATCAGGGATTTAACCAACAGAAGTTGGGAAATGACAGACAGGCAAAGAGTTGCAGTAACCTCTTGCAACACCCTTGCCACCATCTCGAGCCCATGCCACCTTGCCCTGAGCAGAGGAACCCCAAATCTGGTTTGAGCACTCAGACAACATGAAGCTCACCCAGCACTGGAAGGGCCCACACTTCACTATACAGATGGTTTCTTTGTGGGTCTCTCTGCCAACCCTTCTTTTCTGGTTGCTACAAATGGTCACATCCTGCCAAAATTAGTTTGCAGCATGGCTACGGCCAGCCTAGCTGTGGGAAACTGGCCCCTGAGCACCATGTCTCAAACAGTCTCAAGTCAGAGCTACCTCAGGTATCTCTGGGACAACCTGTCCTGCAGGCAAAAAAGGGGAAATAAAACCCCACCCCCTAAAGCACCACCCCCCACGGCAAGAATCTGCTTCCTCAGATGGATGGTCAGGAGAGGAGAGCTTGAGCTGAACCTGCCCTTGGTTTAAGCAGCCCTCAACTCCACCACAAGCCATCTCATACAGACCTCGATGGCCACAGTCTGCCAGCTGTTCTGGAGAGCCTCCATGGGTAGCATTCTCCAGGGGCATGTTTGTTAGCAGAGGCCTTGGGTAAGCAGCCTCTGAGGCAGCCCAGCTTTGACAAGCCAGCTGTGGGTCAGAATCAGCATTCTTTGAAATCCCTGGGAGCTTTTCTGCTGACTTCAAAGGGCTTTATCAGGGCCCCTGCTTCTCTCTTCCTATCTAGAAGACCAAAGAAAGACCTTGGCATGTCCTCCAGCAATGAAGGACTTTGGCCAAGGTCCTAAAGTGATGCCTCGGAGCTTATCTCTATAACTGGGAACGCATCCCAGCACAAATCCTGTTAGGAGTGGACCACTCCAGTGTGGGAGCTGCATTGCATCAGGCGTGGGGCAGAACTAATGCTGCCTCATGCTCCTGCTATGGGCTGTAGGAAACCAAAGAACCCTGAGGTGAACCTCCCTGCAGCCAGCTCCAGCTCTGCCCTTCCTCTATTGCAGATATCACAGCAGCTGCTCTGGCAACAGGCGCCTGCATTGTGGGCATCCTCTGCCTGCCCCTCATCTTGCTCCTGATTTACAAGCAGAGGCAAGCTGTCAGCAACAGACGTATGTACCCCTCACCAGCCACCCCTGGGAACACTCAGCATGAGTGTCACCCACCCTGACATCTCAGGTTGCATCAGCACAGCCTTGCTGGGATGGGATGTGTCCTGCTGGGGTCGGCTGGCTTGGCTTCCCTGAGTCCCATGAGGACAGTGTAAGGTGGACTAGAGACAGGTGCCTGCAAAGGTATCCTAGGAAGTGCCAGAGTGACAATGAGGAGTGTGGGGTAGGAGGAGGACACAGAGTGTCTTGTCAGGAATGGTGGGATTGCAAAGATCATGGAATGACAGAATTGCCTAAATTGGAAAAGACCTTTAAGATCATCGAGTCCAACCATTAGCCTAAGACTGACATGTCCTAGACTAAGTCATAGCCCTCAGCACTACATCTACACAGCTCTTAAATACCTCCAGGGATGGGGACTCCACCACCTCCCTCGGGAGCCTGTTCCGGTGCCTCACCACTCTTGCGACAAAGAAATTCTTCCTAATGTCCAACCTAAACTTCCCTTGGTGCAACTTAAGGCCATTTCCTCTTGTCCTATCACTTCTTACTTGGTTGAACAGACCAACCCCCACCTTACTCCAACCTCCTTTCTGGGAATTGTAGAGAGCCAGAAGGTATAGTTTCAGACAGTTGTAGAGAGCTCTGTGAGGAGAGGTTGAGGGAGCTGAGGTTATTTAGCCTGCAGAAGAGGAGGCTCAGGGGAGTCCTTTTCTTTAGACTGAACAACCCCAATTCCCTCAGGCATTCCTCAGAAGACCTGTTCTCCAGACCCTTCACCAGATCTGTTGCCCTTCCCTGTGCAAGATGCTGCCAGGTCCTCTCCTTTTTGAGCCCTTTCCTCCTTATCCATGGTGAGAGACGGCTCATGTACCCATCCCTCCCTCCACCACCTCGCTGAAATAGAAGCTTTGCCCTCCAAGTGTCTGAAAAAGCCTTAGTTGTGCTTTTTCTCTCCCTTCTCTTTAAGAAGCCCCCCTCCCCTCCCTTACATGGATGATTAGGGGACTTGAGCACCTCCCCTATGAAGAGAGACTGAGAGCCCTGGGGCTATTTAGTCTGGAGAAGAGAAGACTGAGAGGGGATCTGATCAATGTCTATCAATAGCTGAGGGGTGGGTGTCAAGTGGAGGGGGCCAGGATCTTTTTAGTGGTGCACGCTAATAAGACAAGGAACAACAGATTCAAACTTGAACATAGAAGATTTCACTTCAACATGAGGAGAAACTTCTTTACAGTGAGGGTGACAGAACCCTGGAACAGGCTGCCCAGAGAGGTTGTGGAGTCTCCTTCTCTGAGACTTTCAAAACCCACCTGGATGCCATGCCATCCATGCCACCTGTGCTGACTACCCTTAGGTGATCCTGCTTTGAGAGGGAGGTTGGACTTGATGATGTCTTGAGGCCCCTTCCAGCCTCTGATATACTGTGATACTGTGATACGTGTCTATGGCAATAGGACCACAGCAAGCAGGGTGTTCCCCAACTTCCCCAGCCCTAGCAGTGCAGGCAGCAGTGAGGTGCAGCCAGCTGCTGCCTGTGATTTCAGTGCTGAAGCAGGAAGAGTCATTGCATCAGGCCTTGGGCAAGCTGGGGCCCTGCGGTTTCTCTCCCCGAGCTCGGGGGGTGGCTGTGTGGCTCTGAGCAAGCCCTTTGGAGAAGTGAGGCTTGCAGCAGCAGCAGGCACCATGCCAGCCCCCAGAAGGGGAACTGAGCTTTCAACACCCATCCTGCTGTGCCTTCAAGCATCGATTTTGCTGTGCCCAGGGTGCAGCTTGCACACTGTGCAGCAAAGCATCTCAGATTGGATATTAGGAAGAGATTCTTCATCCTGAGGGTAGTGAGACACTGGAACAGGTTGCCCAGGGAGGTGGTAGAAGCCTCACCCCTGGAGGTTTTTGCAGCCAGGCTGGATGTGGCTCTGAGCAATCTGCTGTAGTGTGAGGTGTCCCTGCTCATGGCAGGGGGGTTGGAACTGACTGATCCTTGAGGTCACTTCCAATCTGAACAGTTCTATGATTCTATGATTCCTAGGTGATGCTTAACCCAAGACTGAAGGCAAAATCCAGGGGGATTTGCCTCTGGGGTGTCTCAGACCAGGTTAGCTGCAGGTTAATGCCACCAAGTGCTTTCCATTGGTACAGCCTGGGCCAAAACTCATGCTTGGGATGCTCACCATGCAGCCGATTGGGCTGTGGCAAAAGGGATGAAGACATGATGGTGCTTCCCAGGCAGCCAAATGCTAGGGTGGTGCTTTGCAGAGCTCCATGAGGGTGTCACAGGCAGGTAGTGGGTGCATCTGGGCAGCCCAGGCACTGCAAAGCAGGCAGAAGTGCCTCTTTCCTCCTCCAGAGCCTGTGGTTTCAAGCTGGGAGGAGGCTGGACTTGGGAGTAAACAAGGCAGGACTATGCAGGGACATGGAGAAGAAGGTTTGGAAGCACAGAAAAGGTTGATGTTAAAGAAGGAGGAAGGACAGAGGAATGCAGAGGGAGGACTTGGTCACGGATGAGACACCAGAAAACAGGGCTGGTAGGCCTGGGTTTGACACTGGGAATTATACTACTGGCACTCATACCAACTGTTTTGCCTTTGGCAGGTGCCCATGAGCTTGTCAGGATGGAGAGGTGAGGAAATCCACACTCTTCCAGGTCCTCACAACCTCCTCACACCCCCCCTGCCTGCATCCTGGACCCTGCAATGGTCTTGTCCTCCCCTCCTCTCCCCTTGAAGCTGGTGTGTATCTTCAGCCTGTCAGAGCAAAGGGGATGCTGGTGGCATCCACACCCTATCTGTTTCTGGGCAGCCCTTCTTTCTCTTCCCTCCAAGAGGGAAGTGTCTCCTTTCTCTTTGCCTGTGCCAGGGGCATGTATCTCCTCAGGGCCCAGCAGACCCTGAAACCATGATGCCCTTCTGCTAAGCTTTCCCCCACCACACTGGGTTCCTCGCTTGCTCTTGGCCGAGATGCCACCACCCGAAGCTGCTCCCTGCCTTGCTCGGTTGTTCCCAGTGCTCAGTCAAAACAAAGGCTCCTGAAACAAAGCCACAGCTTCCCTCACACCCTCTCCTCTCCCACAGCAGTGCCCAGGGCATCGAAAACCCCGTGTTTGAGGCAGTGCCTTCGGCGAGCGCAGAGACGCGGCCCCGGCCCCAGCTGTCCTACATGGCCAGCAGACAGCCCTCCGAGTCCGGCCGCCACCTGCTCTCTGAGCCCAGCACCCCCCTGTCTCCCCCTGGCCCTGGGGACTGCTTCTTCCCAACACTGGGTGAGTGACTGATGATGCTGAGCCCCCACAGGGACCACTGCATAGGGCTGGGAAGGAATGGGGTGGCCAGGGGTAAGAATGGGAAAGGGGAGGGTTAAATATCAGCTGTAACCTTTGTGTTATGTGGGACATCAAGCCCCAGGTCTTTGAGATGGGAATCAAAGAATCGCAGAATTGTTTCAGCTGGAAACGAGCTCTAGGATCAATGACCTAACAACACCATGGCCATTAAATCATGTCCCAAAGTGCCATGACCACGCTTTTCTTGAACACTTTCAGGGCTGGTGACTCCACAACCTCCCTGGACAGCCTGTTCCAATGTCTGACCACTCTTGCAGGAAAGAAATTTTTGCTAATATCCAACCTAAACCTTCCCTGGCACAATTTCAGGGCATTTCCTCCTGTTCTGTCACTTGATACTAGGGAGAAGAGACTGACCCCCACCTCACTACAGCCTCCTTTCAGGGAGCTGTAGAGAGTAATGAGGTCTCCCCTCAGCTTCCTTCTCTCCAGGCTGAACAATCCCAGTCTGGGAAGGATTCAAAGCCTCTGTTTTTTGTTTGAAAGCAGAACTTGGCTGCTTCCTGAAGCATATCCCTGCAAGCTGGACTAATACTCGGGGTCTGCCCTTTTCCAGATCCTGTTCCTGACTCACCAAATTCCTTCAAAGCCTAAAAACCCTGGAAGAAGCCACATCCCCCATATGCAGTGAGGAGAAGCCAGGTAGCCATTGGACCATATTCAACCAGCTGAGACCCCCAGGAGGTCAGCATGGCCATGGAGCAAAGCCTTAAAAACCGAAGCAGAGTGCTGGAGTCCTGCCCTGGAGTCCTGCCCTCGCCTCCTGTCCTGGCTCTGCCCTGGGGCTGGAAGTGAACCTCTCTCACCTGGATTTTGGGTTTTAAGTACCTTGTTTTTCTATGGAGAAGAGCCTGGCTCTGTACTGCTCACGTTTTATGGACTAGCTGAAAGCTGAGCATGCAGGGAAGGAAGGATGACTGCAAACCTCCCCAGGGATTTAACTTATTGCCAGGGGTTTAAGCTCTGCAGCATCAACCTGCTACTCCATCTCTGACTGAACATCCTCTCTGGGAGCGGATGGTAAAGTACTTGATCTACTGTGAGACAAAACAGGGTCACCAGCCAACCTTCTACTCTGTTTTTCTCTGCAAAACAGGAAGGGGAGAGGCTCCCTGATGTTGCCAGAGCCCTCCTTCCCCACCAGCCTTTTAAGACAGCTGTGGACTTGCCAGGCTTCTGCCTTTTCAGCTGGATGCACGTTGGGAGGAGCTTTATTTCTGCTGCAATTTAATCCTTGGCTTGGGATCAGGGGAGTTTCTCTTTCTCTTTGTTTCATTATCAGTGTTGATTAAAAGAAAAGGAAAAAAAAGAAAAAAGGATGTTTATATAGGTTTCTTTTGGTTTTTTTTTTTTTTTTTTTTTTAAAGGCCTGTAAATTAGAAAGTTCATCTGGAGGGTATTGGAGGATGTTCCTGTGACATGGCCCAGAGCCCCCAATGGAGAGGTGGGAAACATTCCAGCTAGCTTCCTCCTATCCTCTTGGAGCCAGCATGGCCAGAGCAGCTATCCCCAGGGCTACTGTCTCCAGGCATTTCAGAAGACACTGTGATACCCTGGGGCACGTGGGTGCCCTCAGAGCATCTGAACACAACACCCCAGCATTGCTTATCCAAAAGAAGTCAGGCTCTGGTGTGACTCAGCCCCAGGCCAGGAGATCAAGCTTTGTGGTAGATGTTGCTACTCCAAGTATGTGTGTGGGTTTTGTTTCTTCTGGTTTTGTTGTCAAGTGGGGAAAAACTAGCCACTAGACAAACATAAACCTCAGTCATCACTAAACAGCACGAGACCTGAGCTGTGCCAGGGCAGAGCATCCCCAGCAGCATGCTGGATCTACAAACACTGCCTGGCTGGAGGGAACAGCATTTCCCTCTGCAATGGGCCAGGGACATGCTGCAGGATTTGATTAATCCAGGGCTGGCTTCAGCAGCTTCAAGATGGTTTGGCCACAGGCAGCAGGATAAAGGAGAAGCCAGCACCAACGCCCCCAGCGCACATGCAACTTCCTGAGCACAGGGCCCAGGCTTGATTGCCACCCACGGGCTCAGCCCCTTTCCCAAGTTTTGCTAGGGAACCTTTCCCAGTGCCCCCAGCACTTCCCTCTCTCCCTGTCTCAGCAGCCACAGTCAGAAAGGCACATAGGGAATTTGCCTGCCCTCAGGTCCTAACCACCTCGAAAGCCTCTCTGAGTCCCTCCCATTTGCCAATGAATGAGGGAATGAAGTTTTGTTAGAAACAGATTTCTCTCTATGGAGTAGGAATCTCATTTTTTTGGGATGCCCTGAGCTGTGGGCAGGCAGAAGGGAGCTGAGCAGCCTTGTTCTCTGCCAGAGGCACTGCTGTGGCACCTTGGAACACTGCATGGCATCAAGGATCATTTGAGGCTCAACAAGGCTCTGGGCAAGCTGATCTAGTGGAGGATGTCCCTGCTTACTGCAGAGGGGGTTGGACTAGATGGCCTTTGGAGGTCCCTTCTAACCCAAACGATTTTATCATGGTATGATTTCCCACCTGGAAAGCTTGAGGTGATGGACACCCAGCCTTTCACATATGCTGGGAAAGCAGCCTTGGGATGCTGGAGTCCTCTGGTGGAGAAGCTGGCATGGTGTTGCACTTTTGGGTAGGATTTTTAACTGAATCACAGAATTGTGGAATGGTTTGGGTTGGAAGGGACCTTTATGGTCACCTAGTTCAATCCCCAAGGTGAAGGTGACCTAATAAGATCATAGAATTGTAGAATTGTTAGGGTTGGAAGGGACCTCAAGGATCAGCCAGTTCCAACCCTCCTGCCATGGGCAGGGACACCTCACACTGCAGCAGGTTGCTCACAGCCACATCCAGCCTGGCTGCAAAAACCTCCAGGGATGAGGCTTCCACCACCTCCCTGGGCAACCTGTTCCAGTGTCTCACCACCCTCATGGGGAAGAATTTCTTCCTAACATCCAATCTGAATCTCCCCACTTCTAGTTTTGCTCCATTCCCCCTAGTCCTATCATTACCTGACACCTCATGCTCATACCCTCATGGACCTTGCCAGGCTTGGGAATGCACATCAAGCAGGTGCCCTGCTGCTGGCTGCTTTCTGCCGCATCAGCACTCAGGGCTTTGCTCGCGAGCAGAGCAGCTGCTGTGCTTCACCTGAGCGAGCAGGCAGGAACAGAAACTGCAGAGGCTGAAGCAGCCCTGCCTGGGGGCAGCTGCCAGATCAGGATAGGGGTGGTGAAGAGCAGCTTTGAGGAGCCTTGCTTTGGTGCACATCCATGTTGCACTCTTTTTTTTCCACAGAAAGTGTGGTCAGGCATTGGAATGCCAGGTGGTGGAATCACCAACCCTGGATGTTTTTAAATGTGGTTTGGATGTGGTGCTTGGGGACATGGATTACGAGAGTACCCTGTAGAGTAAGGCATTTAATGGTTGGACTTGGTGATCCTGAGGGTCTCTTCCAACCTGAGTGTTTCTGTGATTCCCCTGGGCAGACACCCTTCCTCCTGCTGTGGGAAGAGTCCCAAAGACTCCAGAGCAGGGTCACCACCCCTTGGGGAAGTGCAGCTTCAGGCTTGCAGGAGCCTAGGTGACTCCTTCAATTCTCATGCAAGGTGATCAAGACCTTGCAAGTTGCAGCTCACCAGCTCGTGAAGGTTTTCTTTCCTGCAATGCTTTCTGGGCCAACTGCTTTCCTTTTATCGTCAGCATGTTACTCTCTTGCCCCTGCATTTCCTGCCCCCAAGAAGATGGGCAGTATTCCATGCACCTGTGCTCTCCTGGGTATCACAGATCACCACAGGACTTCCATGTCATCACCCAGCTCTATATCCTCTGCCTCTCCCATACACAGAAGGCCAAATCTTGAGGCACGTGGAGAGCTGAATGGATTCCAAACAATAACCCCCTTTGGTGCACCCTTGCATCAGCCTCGACTTGTGAAACCAAAGTTTCTAGTAGGTGACAAATTCCTGACAGACAGCATTTCATCACCCAGGCTCAAGGCCAGCAGTCACCAAGTGACATCCAGGACAGCCTTTCACAAGACCTAAGTGTCCTCAAGCTCCAAAAAAAAGGGCTGAGACTCTTCTCTCTATTCAGGAATTGGGTCACTGGCTTTGGCTGCTTTGTTTTGCTTCAGCGTGGTGGGGTTTCGATCATCGCTGCTGGCAGGGTTTGTGCTGGTGAGGTGGTGCAGAAACCCTGAGGACAAGGGAGGCTGCTGGGACACCACTTTGGCAGCGTGAAGCTATAAACTGTGCCACTTGTCTCTTCCAGCACTGGGAGGAGAAGGGGGCATTGCCATGGCAATGGGATTTGCTGACTCGGCACATGGCATTCCTCACCAGAGCAGCTCACTGGTGCTCCTGGGATGATGGGGGCAAGGAGGAGCTGGTGGTGTTTGGTGCTGCAGTTACATGAAGCTGCCTTATCTCCTTTTGGGGGAAGAGATTTACTTAGAGTCAAGCTGCAGCAGCAGCTTAAAGAGAAGGCTGGTGGTGCACAAGCAGGCGTGTGAATGGCCCGGGAGGGGGGAGCTGAGCGAGCAAAGCCTGAAGTGAGAGCTGCAAGCCAAGGTTTGCACTCTTGGGTGTGAGCTGTTTCCTCAAAACCTAGAGCAGAGCTCTGCAACATGAGCTCTGCCCGGAGATCAGAGAGATGGCAAGAGATAGCACATGGAGGTGGGGGAGAGGAAGGGTGGCAGGGTGTCACACAGGGTGTCACGCCTCCCTGTCTCAGCATTTGGGCTGGCTTTGTGCACACAGGTGCTTGCTCAGCTCCCTGCAGAGCTGGGGGCTTAGGAGGGACTCAGGGCTGGAAAATGCCCCCAGATCTTATGATGCTCTTTTCACAGAATCTCAGCATGGTCAGGGTTGGAAGGGACCTTTGGAGATCATCCAGTCCAACTCCCCTGCTCAAGCAGGGGCACCCCTAGCATCTTGCCCAGGGTCACAATGCCCAGGTGGGGTTGGAATCTCTCTAAGAAGGAGACTCCACAACCTCTCTGGGCAGCCTGCTCCAGGGCTCCAGCACCCTCATATCAAAAAGTTGCTCCTCCAGTTCAGATGGAACCTCCTGGGTTCCAGTTTGTGCCCCCTGCCCCTTGTCCTATCTGGCTCCATCCTCTTGCCCCTCATCCATTAGCTATTGTTGAGCCTTGTTCAGATCCCCTCTCAGGCTGCTCTTCTCCAGGCCTCTCAGCCTATCCTGCTCTCAGAGATGCTCAAGGACCCTCAGCATCATGGTAACCTCCACTGGACTCTAACCAGTAGTTCCCTGTCTCTCTTGAACTGGGAAGAACTGTGCAGAACTGGACACAGTACTGCAGATGTGATCTCACCAGGGCAGAGTAGGGCAGGAGAGCCTCCCTTGAACTGCTGGCCACACTCTTAGTGCACCCCAGGATCCCATTCAACCTCTTGGCCACAACAGCACATTGCTGGTTCATAGTGGACTTGATGTCCACTATGATTTCCAGGTACTTCTCTGTGGAGCTGCTTTCTAGCAGGTCAACCCCTAACCTGGCATTTATAGATGGGACATGGCAGCTCCCTGAAGAACTGCAAGAGAGGGACCTGGCAAAGTCCATGAGGGTATGAGCATGAGGTGTCGGGTAATGATAGGACTAGGGGGAATGGAAAAAAATAGAAATGGGTAGATTCAGATTGGACGTTAGGAAGAAGTTCTTCAGCATGAGGGTGGTGAGAGCCTGGAACAGGTTGCCCAGGGAGGTGGTGGAAGCCTCATCCCTGGAGGTTTTTACAGCCAGGCTGGATGTGGCTGTGAGCAACCTGCTCTAGTGTGAGGTGTCCCTGCCTATGGCAGGGGAGTTTGGAACTGGCTGATCCTTGAGGTCCCTTCCAAACCCTAACAGTTCTATGATTCTATATTCTGTACATATTCATTGCATTCCATATTCCTAGATTTTAGTGTTTGTAACTACAGCTTCATTTGCTTTCAACTGAGCTGCTCTGGCAAATTTTATGTTGGGGGTGGAATAATTTCAACCCATCACACTGGGTCACCACAACTTCATGTCCTGTGCTTGTAAACATTGTAAATTCTGTATATTTTGTACATATTCATTGCATTCTATTGTAGATTGTAGTTTTTGCTTGTAAATACAGGTTTCATTTGCTTCCAACTGAGCTGGTCTGGCAAAGTTAATGCTGGAGGGGAGCAGGATTTTCAACCCAAAGAATCACAGAATCAGCCAGCTGGGAAAACACCTCAGAGATCATCAAGTCCAACCTATTACCTAACACCTCCTGACAACTAAACCACAAGTGGTAGAAGCCTCATCCTGGAGGTTTTGAAGGCCAGGCTGAATGTGGCTCTGAGCAACCTGATCTAGTGTGAGGTGTCCCTACCCATGGCAGGGGTTTGGTACTGGCTGATCCTTGAGGTCCCTTCCAACCCTAACAATTCTCCGATTCTATGATTTTATTAGAAAAAATTTCTTCCCTGAAAGAGTCATCAAGTCCTGGACTAGATGATCCTTGAGGTCCCTTCCAACCCTAACAAAAATTCCATGATTCCAAGTGCCACTTCCAATCTTTTTCTGAGCACCTCCAGGGACGGTGACTCCACCACCTCCCTGGGCAGCACATTCCACTGGCCGATTACTCTTTCTGGGAAGAACTTTCTCCTCACCTCGAGCCTAAACTTCCCCTGGCACACCACACTTACCGACAAGGAAGGGTTGCCCTCATCCTCCACGGTGACCAGCAGGCTGTAGAAGCTCTGGCGCTCGCGGTCCGGCGGGGAGGGTCGGGTGGCGATCTCGCCGGTGACGCGGTCCATGCGGAAGGTGAGGTCCTCGTTGCCCCGGGTGATGTAGTAGGAGAGGACGCTGTTGAGGCCGATGTCCCTGTCGGTGGCACGTACCTGGGCCACTGCCGTGCCACCCCCGACGTTCTGTGGGGAGGGAGAGCGGGCGGTTAGGTGGCAGAGGGGGATGAGAGCGGTCACAGGCACTTCACAATCGTGGGGTTTTTTTTTTAGGCTGCTGCGCCTAGAAAATTTCCCACTGATTTTGAACAGAAAGCAGCAGAATGGAAATAAGTCACCACTGGATGCAAAAAAAGGAAGACAGCGATAAGGTCTAAATAATCCCAGTGGTCTGAAAAGCAACATCAAGTTAGTTTGTAAGCTAACTAACTCTTTCTTTTTGGCTTCCTTCGCTCTGGCAGATACAACCCCTGGCTTCTGCTGGCTTGGCTGACCTTGAATCATAGAATCAACCAGGTTGGAAGAGACCTACAAGATCATCCAGTCCAACCTATCACCAAGCCCTAAGCAATCAACTAGACCATGGCACTAAGGGCCTCATCCAGTCTCCTCTTGAACATCTCCAGGGATGGCGACTCCACCACCTCCCTGGGCAGCACATTCCAATAGGCAATCTCTCTCTCTCTGAAGAACTTCCTCCCAATATCCAGCCTATACCTCCCCCTGGCACACCTTGAGACTGTGTGCTCTTGTTCTGCTGTTGGTTGCCTGGGAGAAGAGACCAACCCCCACCTGCCAACAACCTCCCTTCAGGTAGTCGTAGACAGCAATGAGGTCACCCCGAGCCTCCTCTTCTCCAGGCTAAACAGTCCTAGCTCCCTCAGCCTCTCCTCACAGGGCTTGTGTTCCAGACCCCTCATGAGCCTTGTTGCCCTTCTAACATCTTGGCTGTGTTGCTTTGTTGTGGCTAAGGACTAACAAGCTACTCTCTGCTCTTCTCCTTTCTTCTCTATTCCTGTGTACAGGGAGAGGGAAGGGAGAAGGGCTGGGGGTGGGAAGCTATCAGTAGCAGCCTGGTTTTGCCCAGGGGGGTTCTTGTGTTGTTTGTAAATTGTACCTGCATGTAAATATTGTATATTTTTGTACATATTCATTACATTGATTATTTTAGCTTGTAGTTTTGCTTGCAAATACAGCTTCATTTGCTTTCAACTGAGCTGGTCTGGCAATTTTATGTTGGGGGGGTGGAATTTCAATCCACCACAATAATGTATGCACTAAAATATATAGAGAGGGGCTTGAGCTCCAAACCCCTGCCCCTACACCCAGCAGCCAAGCAGAAGGCTGCTCTCCTTCACCTGCCATTCCTCAGAAGATTTGTGAAGGCTCTAGAGCAGAAGTCTTATGAAGAGTGCTTGAGGAAACTGGGGTTGTTTAGTCTGGAGAAAAGGAGACTCAGTGGAGACCTTCTTGCCTGATACAATACCTGAAAGGAGGTTGGTGTGAGGTGGTGGTTGGTCTATTCTCTCAAATAACTAAGGATAGGACAAGTTGCATCAGGAGAGGTTTGGGTTAGACACAATGAAAAATTTCTTTCCATAAAAGGGTTGTGAAGCCCTGGACCATGCTGCCCAGGGCAGAGGTGGAGTCCCCATCCCTGGAGGGATTTCAAAGCCGTGTAAATGTGGTGCTGAGGGGCATAGTTTAGTGGTGGACTTGGCAGTGCTGGGTTAATGACTAGACTTGACTTAAAGATCTCTTCCCAACCAGTATGATTCTACCAGCTCGTGGATGCTGTTTCTGCAGTGCTTATTGCAACCAATATTTTATTAACAGAGGCACCTTTGTGCCAAAAATGATTGGAAGACACTCACCCTCTGCCACTACCTGGGGATCAGCTGCAGGCTTAGCAATGAAGGCTCTGCCCTTCACTTAAGCACCCTGATCTTACTTGGATTGAGACTCTGACATGAAATGTGTTTCCTATATTAGCTTTTAGAAAGCAGTGGAACAAAACTACCAGGTGATATTTGCTGGTAAGCCACCAGAGCTGCTACACCTCAGAACTGCACCTTTTTCCTGCCTTACAGCATCTCCCATTTGTTGCAACGAACCGCTTTGAGTCATAGAATCACAGAAACATTAAAGATCATCAAGTCCAACTGTCCACCCAACACCACCATGCCCACTAAACCATGTTCCCAAGTGCCATACCTACATGTTTTTTGAACACCTCCAGTGATGGTGACTCCATCACCTCGCTGGGCAGCCTGTTCTAATGCCTGACCATTCTTTCAGTAAATAGTTTTTTCCTGATGTTCAACCTAAGGCTCTCCTGGGGTAATTTGAGGCCATTTCCTCTTGTCCTGTCACTTGTTACATTCAGTCCAACTGTTAACCCAGCACTGCCAGGACACCAAGAAACCATGTCCCTCAGCATCATGTCTTTTAGCTTTTGAATTCCTTCAGGGACAAGGACTGCACCTGCCCTGAGAGCAGCCTGTTCCAGGGTTTCACAACCCTTTCAGGGAAGAAATTTTCCATCATGTCCAACCTAAATCTTCCCTGGCACAACTTGAGGCCCTTTCTGGTTGTCCTATTGCTGGTTACATGGGAGAAGAAGCTGACCCTTTCTTGTTGTGCTGTTGCTGACCTTGTTGTCCTGAGGCTGACCCTTTCTTGTTGTGCTGTTGCTGACCTTGTTGTCCTGAGGCTAACCCTTTCTTGTCGTCCTGTTGCTGACCTTGTTGTCCTGAGGCTGACCCTTTCTGGTTGTCCTGTTGCTGGTTACATGGGAGAAGAAGCTGACCCTTTCTTGTTGTCCTGTTGCTGACCTTGTTGTCCTCTTGCTGGTTACATGGGAGAAGAGGCTGACCCTCACCTCACTCCAACTTCCTTTCAGGGAGTTATAGAGAGCCAGAAAGTCTCCCCTCAGCCTCTTTTTCTCCACACTAAACAATCCCAGCTCCCTCAGCTGCTCCTCATAATACTTGATCTCCAGACCCTGTGATAGAAAGCTGCATATGAGGTCCTATCTAGGCTGGCAGAGCCTGGCAGGGTGTTAAAACCCAGCCTGTGTGCAGAGGTGAAGGCTGTGTAATGGACTCAGAGCTCAGAGCTAATTATTTTTGGATAGTCCCATTACAGGGGAAATCAAAACAGAAACTCTGCTCTTCAACCAGCTCTGAACATGCATTAAGCAGATAAGAAAAACCCTAATGGGGCCATAACTTCAATGCCAAGCCATTAATCAGGAGCAGCACTTTCTCACAGCTAAGTGTCGCTGGCTATTACTCGCATTTCATTTCTCATCATCAAATTGAGAAACCCCAGGCCCAGGAATTAAGCTGTCAGGAAATAAGTTGTCTTTTCTCATGCCTGATTGTGTTTTATTGCTTAATTATGGGGCTCTTGCCGAGCTGCTTCCTGAGAGCAATTCCTACTCTGCACCACGCTGCCTCTTGTGTCACTTTGGTGGTGTTTCCATGGGTGTGTAGCCACTTCTTCCTGCTGATCCCTGCAGCCTCACAGGCTTAAGCTGACTGCAGAGCTCTCTCCTAGCCCAAACCCAGAAGACTGTCACAGCTGAGGGCTTGCCAGGGACAACCAACCCTGAAATAACACAGGGTGAGGTTTGCAAGGGGCTGGCAACCCTGAAACGGCCAAAGTCGAGGTTTGCTAGGGGCCATCAACCCTGGCATCACCCAAGGTCAGGTGTGTAAGGAGCTACCAACCCTGTAATGACCTAAGGTAAGGTTTGCAAGGGGCCAGCACCTCTGAAATGACCAAATTGCAAGGCGACAGCAACCCTGAAATGACCCAAGGTGAGGTTTGAAAGGAGACAGCAACCCTGAAATCACCCAAGGTCAGGTATGCAAGGGACAACCAACCCTGAAATGACCTAAGATGAGGTTTGCAAGGGAGCAGCAACCTTTAAATCCCCCAAGGTGAGGTTTGAAAGGGGCCAGCAACCCTGAAATCACCCAAGGTCAGGTGTGCAAGGGATTAACAACCCTGAAATGACTTAAGATAAAATTTGCAAGGGGCCAGCAACCCTGAAATGACTCAAAATCAGATTTGCAAGAGCCCCATAAAACTTAAATGACCCAAGGTGAGGTTTGCAAAAGGCAACCAAACTTTAAACCCTCTGAGGTGGGGTCAGGCCTCTCCTTGAGAGGATGGAAGGAGAGGAGCAGTGCTGGGTGCTCACCTCGCTCACGCTGACGTTGTAGCCGAAGGGGCTGTCGATGATGGGAGGGTTGTCGTTGACGTCGAGGATGTTGACTCGTAGAGTGTGCTCCTTCCTCCGGGGAGGCACACCACCATCTGAGGCTTGGATCTGCAAGTTGAGGTTGGATTTTCAAGAACATGCTGTTTGTAAGCTCACAGCCTCAAGAAAACAGCCTGGATGCTCCAAACCACAGAGAACCATGGAATCGTAGAATTGTCAGGGTAGGAAGGGACCTTAAGGATAATCTAGTTCCAACCCCCTGCCATGAGCAGAGACACCTCACACTAGAGCAGGTTGCTCAGAACCACATCCAGCCTGGCCTTCAAAACCTCCCGGGATGTGGCTTCCACCACCTCCCTGGGCAAACTGTGCCAGTCTCTCACCACCCTCATAAGGAAGAATTTCTTCCTAACATCCAATCTGAATCCACCCATTTCTAGTTTGTTCTACTCCCCCTAGTCCTATCATTACCTGACAGCCAAAAAAGTCCCTCCCCAGCTTTCTTATAGGGCCCCTTCAGATACTGGAAGGCCACAATAAGGTCTCCTGGGAGCCTTCTCTTCTCCCGACTGAACAGCCCCAACTCTCTCAAGTCTGTCTTTATAGGAGATAAGCTCCAGCCCTCTGATCATCCCCAGAATCAATCACAGAATGTTAGGGGTTGGAAGGGACCTCAAAAGATCGTCTTGGTCCAATCCCCCTGCCAGAAGAAGCCCAAGGAGAGGTAAGGCAGGTGGTTTGGGGCTTACCCTTAAGGTGTAGTGATCCAGCAGCTCCCTGTCCAGCGGCCGTGCCACGAACACCTCCCCGTAGGTGTTGTTGGTGGTACGGATCTCAAAAGCCCGGCCAATGTTCCCCGAAGCCAGTGAGAAAGTCACCTGCAAACACCATGGGGAAAGCAAACAAGGGCAAGCCAAGGTGATGCTCTGAGGAGCAAGGAGAGAAAGGAGACCCTACAAAAATAAAGCCAGTGTTGCCCTCAGGTGATCTCTGAACGTTTTATATTGCTCAGCTCTGATGCTTAGGGTCCACAGCTCTGCTGGCTCATTGCAGTCCCACCAAAGTCACACCCATGGGCCAGCCCCAGTCTCCTCCACAGCCCTTCCATGATGCTTGCAGGTGTTGGTATTTAAGGAACCTCATTAAGACCTGTCTGCATGGTAAAGAAAATAACAAATGGCCAAGAGCTTTCTGCTCAGCCTGTTAAGGGCTTTGCTGCATTTCCCCATGCTGGGAGAGGCCACAGCTGGTTTTCAGCTCCTTTTGACACATGGCCCTCAGAGCTCTTTGCCCTGGACAGCCCAAGGACAATGATTTTCCTCTCCTCCTGCATGCCTTGACTGAGGAGTGCTAGCACTCACTGCAACACTCCCCCCCCAAAAAAAACCCCAAACTGGCTGGCATCAGTAAGCAGAGTTTGCTCTGCTGGGGATGAAGAGGAGGGGAAGAGGTCAGAAAGATGCTGCTGGAGGCATTTCTGCCTTGGTGAAACAATCCCACAGCCTCTTGGGCAACCTCAAACCTGCTGTGCTGGCCTCCCTACCTGCCCATTGCTGCCTGCATCTGGGTCACGAGCCAGGACCACGGCCACCCTCTTGCCAACCGGGCTGTCCTCTGCCACACTCACAGACGAGTCGGAGGTGATGTCAAACTGGGGGCTGTTGTCGTTCTCATCCAGGACTGTGATGGTCACCTGCAGGCATGCCACAGGGCTCAGGTAGGAGCTGGTCCCCTGCCCACCCAGCATCAATAGTCAGCTGGACACCCCTGGCACAGTCTTGATCTGCTATGAGGTAAGTAGTGTCTACCCCATGTTGAAAAGGGCACAGGTATTTGAGCCCAGGAGCTGAAGCTACATCCAGGGAGTAGTGTCCACCACCCCATGTGGGAACGGGCACAGGTATTTGAGCCCAGGAGCTGAAGCTACATCTCTGTCTGCAGGAGATGAGGAGGGATGCTTAGAGGCTGGAGGAGGAGCTCAAGGGTGCTGCAACTTTCAGGGGTTGGATTTTTCTATGGAGCATCCTCCTCCAAATATCTGGACACACAGCAGCTCACACTGCTGCAGGGTGACCCTTTCCTTCTAAGCGTCTCCTGAGCAGTGATTTCATCCCTGCTCACAGCACCAGAGGTTGGACAGGGTTTGCTTTAAAGCCAAACAGGCACAAAAAAGACAGAGCTGTGTGTATTTAACTCAACCAGCGCAAGGTGGGCATAGAGAAGAGCTGAGCTCCCTCCTGGGATAACCTCACACAGGGGTGAGTGAGAGACCAGGCAGGAGATGCTTGGAGGGATACTTCATCAGAAGGGACCAGGCTCCCTCAGCCACAATTAGCCAGAGGAAATGCTCTCATCGTGTTTGCAATCAAAGCACTGCAACATGACACAGAAATGGGAGAGGAAGAGCCCTTCTGTTCCCGGGGCTCTATTTATGGGTGCCCCAAGTCCCCAGGTGTGGCCAGGCTGAATGTGACAACATCCCAGAGGAAGCCAGGGAGTGAGCTGTGTGCCTGGGGGTGACTTGGTTATTGTTGATGCTGAATGACAGAGAGGCAGGAGCTGGGGAGAGCCCATTCAGCTGCGGTGATGGATCCAGCAGCTGCTGTCCCACGTGTCAGATCAGGACATTGGGATTTCTGCTGGTCAGCAGCAGGGTGGCCCACAAGCACCTCACCATGTTCCCAGGTGGGATCACAGAGTCTGATGGTGGTGGGACAGGACTGGAGAACTCTGCCCCAGTCCCTCCTCACAGTTCAGTATGGAGTTCAAGGTGGACCCTGGCCCCTAAGATGATGCCAGCGCGATGGCCACGCTTACCTTCTGTTGGAGGAGAGCAAATGGGGAGAGAGAAAACAAAGAACCAAGAGTTAATGGTGGATGAGGACATGGAAGGGGCACTGCGCAGCCCTGCATCCCACCACAGCAGTGCTAGGGGCCTCAGGACCCCCACTGAAGAGATTCAGAGGCTCCTCTATAGGTACATCCCTTTGTATTTGGTGTATTTCCCCTTGCCCTGGGAAAGGCCTGGCAGTGTGTGGAGAACACAGCCACCAACACCCATGGGTTGGGGCAGGCAGCATCACTGCCTTTGCCATCCAGCACCCTTTGAGAGGCAATAGGCGAATCAAGACCTGATGCTGCCCATCACTGCAGGCCAGTCTCTAGTTTCAAACTCCTCCCTGGGGCCTTGCTTTTCCAGATGGACCAAATCAAGCACCTCACTGCTGCCTGCATTGCTAGGGCTGGGGAAGTTGGGGAACATCCTGCTTGCTGTGGTCCTATTGCCATAGACACGTATCACAGTATCACAGTATATCAGAGGCTGGAAGGGACCTCGAGATCATCGAGTCCAACCCCCCTGCCAAAGCAGGGTCACCGAGGGTAGTCAGCACAGGAATGCATCCAGGTGGGTTTGGAAAGTCTCCAGAGAAGGAGACTCCACAACCTCTCTGGGCAGCCTGTTCCAGTGCTCTGTCATCCTCACTGTAAAGAAGTTTCTCCTCATGTTGAGGTGAAGTCTTCTATGTTCAAGTTTGAAGCTGTTGTTCCTTGTCTTATTAGTGTGCACCACTGAAAAGAGCTTGGCCCCCTCCACTTGGTACCCACCCCTCAGCTATTGATAGACATTGATCAGATCCCCTCTCAGTCTTCTCTTCTCAAGACTAAACAGCCCCAGGTAGAAGCTACTCACCACTGTGGAGTCAATCTTCGGTCCTCCATCATCAGCCACCACTGTCAAGGTGTAGAAGTCTCCTTTCTCTCTATCCACCTGGCCTTTGACAGTGATCACACCCTGCCAGGGATGAACAACAGCCATGCTGGTCACCAACAATCAGGTGCAGCAAGCCAGGAGGGGATCAGGCTGTGGCTACTTACAGTGATGCCGTTGATTTTGAACAGGGAGAGCGCCTGGGCGTTGGTGTTGGGGTCAAACTTGTAGGTGATCTGGTTGAGGTTGTCGATGGAGCGGGCCTGGACCCGGAGCACCTCGGAGCCCAGGGGGATATTCTCCATGATCACAGCCTCGTAGCTGCTGTTGGAGAACTGCACAGCCTCATCCAGCTCGTTCAGCAGGCTGACGTACACGCTGCAGAAGCCCTGGTTGTTGGGGGGCGCCTGGTCCGTGGCTGAGACGTTCATCAGGTAGCTGGTTTTGGTCTCGTAGTCCAGGTAGTCGATGGTGGTGATGAGGCCTGTGCTCTCATCGATCTCAAACTTCCCTTCTGCGCCCGACAGGATTTTGTAGTTCACCAGACCGCCGTTCCCTGGGGCAGGAGCAGGAACAGGAGCCGTGGTGCTGGCTGGACCGAGCATCCCAAAGAAGCAGGCACCACCCATGCCAACTTCAACCACGGAGTGGACCCCATCCCGCATGGGGATTTCAAGCTGGCCAAGCCAAGATCCATGCAATGGCTGATTTTCCCACTTCTCCCCCCAAGCTGGGTGTCTCTCACCTCCAGCTTCCTACCTGTGTCTCGGTCAGTGGCCCGGACCACCACCACCGAGGTCCCTATGCCTGCTGTCTCCCGCAGCCCCAGGCGGTTATACTGGCGCTGGGTGAACACCGGCACCTCGTCATTGACATCTTCCACATAGACAATCACCTGCAAAACCCCCCCACAGAGGAACCACAGGTCAGCTGGGCAAGCTCAGGAAACCCTCCCCAGCTCCTCATGCTTGTGAGGGAAAAACACATCCTTCACAGCACTCCTCTGCTGCATGGGAGGAACATCATCTCTGCTACAAATGCCACGTTTAACACCAGAGATTGAAACCAGCCCTGTGGTTGGGGTGACTCAGTCCTCCCCTGGCTGGAGGGACACACAGCCTGTGCATGAATTCACAGAATCACACAATCAACCAGCTTAGAAAAGACCTCAGAGATCATCAAGTCCAACCTATACCTAACACCTAGCACCTACTGACAACTAAACCACGGCTCCAAGTGCCACATCCAATTTTTTTCTGAACACCTCCAGGGACGGTGACCTCACCGCCTCCCTGGGCAGCCTATTCCAATGGCCAATTACTCTTTCTGAGAAGAACTTTCTCCTCACCTCCAGCCTAAACTTCCCCCGGCACAGCTTGAGACTGTGTCCTCTTGTTCTGTTGCTGGTTGACTGGGAGAAGAGACCAAACCCCTCCTGGCTGCAACCTCCCTTCAGGTAGTTGTAGACAGCAATCAGGTCTCCCCTGAGCCTCCTCTTCTCCAGGCTGAACACCCCCAGCTCCCTCAGCCTCTCCTCATAGGGCTTGTTCTCCAGACCCCTCCCCAGCCTTGTTGCCCTTCTCTGGACACATTCAAGTATCTCAATGTCCTTCTTAAACTGAGGAGCCCAGAACTCCATGCTTTGGGATCTCCTGCTGGAAACCTTGCAGTCAGAGGCCCTGTAACATGGCAACGCTGACGGCTCGGTGGGAAATTTTGTTCCAAGTTCAGCAGGTCGAGCTGCTGCTTCCCCAGGGGACATCCTTTCTCCTCCTGGTTTGCTGCTTGCTGCTGGTGCTGCAGGCAAGTCATGCTCGGCCAGAGCCCACCCCACCACTAGGGCTAAAAATAAATGCAACCAGAGGGCTGGGATTGTGGGAACTGTGGGAAGCTGGCGTGTCTCCCTGCTAAAGCTTATTGCCAGTGAGTCCTGGATTATTTAAAGAAATGCCTGGTCAGGAGATATGGCCTCCAACAGCTCAGCTCTCTTCCTCCTGATGGCTGAGTGGCATCTCACCAGGTGAGTGGGATTCTCTCCAACAGTGACTGCTGCACCACTGAGCAACCTCATCACATCGATTTGTCACAGGAAAAAAAAAAAAAAAACGAAAAAAAAAAAAACCAACAGTCCCCCTCCAAAGGGCTCCTCTCCACCCACGGGCAGCCCCTGGAGACTTCCTGTCAGTGTTTCCATGCCAAGATCTCTCAAACTTCCTGCATGCCTGCGAGGGCTGGAAATGACTGCCCTCTGATGAAGCATCCCAAATAGTTTGGATTAATTCCTCCTCCTCCACCCAGCCCTGCTGCCCTCCCCTCAGCAGCTGTGAGGTCCTTACCCTGACGGAGCTCCTCATGGGTCCCTGCTCTGTGTTGTAGGCCTCCACCTCCAGGACGTGAGAGGAGTTCTGCTCCCTGTCCAGGGGCCGCACGCCCCTCATCACCAGCCCGCTGCTGGGATTGATGCGGAAGTGGTTGTGCTCGTTTCCTGGTGGAGGGGAAAAGGGAGATGCATGCTGCCCATCCATCTGGCATCAGTCCTGGTGACACATCCAGCCCTCCCTTGGGAGCTATCTTGGAGGAAGATTATTGAGCAAGACCCAAGTCCCCATCTCATAGAGTGGTAGGAGTTGGAAGGGACCTCTGGAGATCATCATCCAGTCCAACCCCCCTGCTAAAGCAGGATCACCTAGGGCAGGTCATGCAGGAATGTGTTCAGGTGGGTTTGGAAAGCCTCTAGAGAAGGAGACTCCACAACCTCTCTGAGCAGCCTGCTCCAGTGCTCCATCACCCTTGCAGTAAAGAAGTTTTGCCTCTGGTTGAGGCAGAACTTCCTGTATTCCAGTTTGTGTCCACTGCCACTCATCGAAGGGCATGACTGAAAAGAGGTTGACCCCTTGTTTTTGACACCCAACCTTCAGATATTTGTAAACATTAATCAGATGTGAATTCATAATTCAGATGTTTGTTAATGCGAATCTCCTTCAGCTACCCCAGGGTTTGGTCCTGGTCAAGCCAGGAGCTACACTATCTGGGTGTCTATCCATGACAAATCATGCCCTGGCAATTAATCCTAATGCTAAAATTTTGTTCTGTGGGCTGGAAAATGCAAAAGGATGGGGGAGCACAACCTCCCAAGGCTGTGTGTTGGATGGCTGAAGCCATCAGTGCACACAGGGATACCTGGACTTACCCTTGACAATCCTGTACCACACTCTCCCGTTAATGCCTTCGTCTGCATCTGTGGCTTTCACCTTCATGGGAAAAGAAAAGCAGTGAAAGGTGTAGGGCAGACATTTCCAGACTGTGACAAGTCCTCTTAGTCTGCTGAGGCTGGACCACCTCAGCCACTCCTCATCTGCTCTCCAGATCCTTCACCAGCTTTGTTGTCCTTCTCTAGATGCATTCCAGCACCTCAGCATCCTTCTGAAGACAAAACTGAAGCCAGTATTTGAGGTGTTTCCTCATCAGTGCCAAGCACTGAGAGAACAATCCTTTCCTTAGTCCTGCTGGCCACAGTGTTCCTGATACAAAAGACTTCACCACTAAGGAGCTTCCCTGCTAACAGAGCTCCAGTTCCTGATGGGCAGGCAGCCCACAGCCTCAGGGCAAGTCACCCAAGCAGCAGCATATGTAAAAACGACCAAAAGAAACACAAATGCAACCAGCCTAGAGCATGCTGGTGGTCTGGACACTGGTCTGGGTCGTTGCAAGACCGCCAGCAGTGGGTGGGAGGACCCTTCAGCTGTGATGCACTGCACAGTCCATGCACAGAGTCAATCAGCCGCCTACCCCCAGAAACCCAAGACACGGCTCCCCTCTGGTGTCGCTGAACAACACTGCAGTGTTTTTTGCTCAACCCCCAGCCAGCAGCACGCTGGCCTCAGCAGCTGGAAAGCTGGATGTGGTGAGGGGTAGTGGGGTCTGGGCTTCTTCCCCAGCTGGCATCGAGCCACTGCATCTCCCCCCCCTGCAGAAATCACTTCCCACACAGCATCCCAATCCCAGCCGCATTGGTGGCCACTTGCAAGTCCCTGGGATGAGGAGGCAGGGAATGTCTTAGCTTTTATTCTCCTCCCCTCCTTCCCCCAGCAAGGCATCTTCTACTGCAGTTCTCCCTGCAAATACTACCCAGCGGTTTCCTTTCCCCAGGCAAGTGTGGGTCAGTGCCTAGACATGCACTGAAAAGAGGAGGGCAAAGGATGCAGGTGCAAGGGAACAGCAAGGCCAGTTACAGGGACTCACTTGCACAGCCCTGAGCTTGCAGGTGTCAGAGATGCTCTTTGGAAATGAAGTTTTGAGATCACAGAATCACAAAATGTTAGGGGCTGGAAAGGACCTCAAAAAATAATCCAGTCCAACCCCCCTGCCAGAGCAGGATCACCTATACTAGATAACACAGGAACACATCCAGACAGGTCTTGAATATCTTCAGAGAGGGAGATGCTTCAAATTCCTCTTGTTCCCCTTCACCAAACCAGCCCATGCCAGCAGAAGCCTTAGAAAATGCTGACTGACTTGCAAACTATGTGGATTTCCCACCCCTGTGCCATTTGCCTTGACCTCAACTGTCCCAGATCAGTTCACCTCTTGCTTTATGGTCAGATACAAACCCTGTACCACGTTTCACCATGGATCAATCGCTTTAGAATCACAGAATCATAGAATTGTTTAAATTGGAAGAGACCTTTAAGATCATCAAGTCCAACCACTAAACAAGTGCTGCCAAGGTCCATCACCAAACCATGTCCCTCAGCACCACATCTACATGGCTTTTAAACCTCTCCAGGGATGGGGAATCCCTGGGCAGCCTGGGCCAGAGCTTGACAATCCTTTTGGGAAAGACATTTTTCCCAGTGTCTACTCTCAAAATCCCATGGCACAACATGAGAATGTTTCCTATTCTATCACTTGCTACCTTCCTTTCACAGCAGAGAGCTCTCTCTCACACCAACTTTCCCACCCTCAGGGCTCCCTGTAGTAATTTCTGGGCAGAACCTGGGTTGTTTCCTCTTACATGTGATGGATGAGTCCTGTAGCAGCAGGGGAGCAATGCCCAGGCAGACTGGCTGCCTTGGCATGGCCCTAGCTCCATCCTGGGAAAGACTTTTGTATCAGCCAAACCACTGTGCTACAGTAGGGTTGAAGCCTAAGGAGTAGGAGACAAATCTTTGCAGCTTTTTGCACCACTCTATGCCCTGCTGTACCCAGGAAGCTGCATGTCAAGGTGAGCAAGGATTTCAATGTGATGACAAACTCCAAGCTGTAAACATCCTCTTAAGCCACCCTTTCCCCAGTTCACCCAAGGAGCTGCTGCAAGGAGATACAGCACAGAAAGCAGGTGAGATGGTCAGCCCAGGTAAATAAAAAGGTAGAATCAGAGAATCATAGACTCTGGGTTGGAAGGGACCTTTAAAAGTCATCCAGTCCAATTCCCCTGCAGTAAGCAGGTACATTTCCAAGTAGATCAGGTTGCTCTCAACCCCAGCTATCTCAGCCTGGCCTCACAGCAGAGAGGTTCCAGCCTTCCCATCATTGCTGTGGCCTTCTCTGGCCCTGCTCCACCAGGTCCATGTCTCTCCTGTGCTGAGGACTCCAGAGTTGGCCCCAGCAATGCAGGTGGGCTCTCAGCAGAGCAGAGGGGCAGAATCCCCTCCCCTCCACCTATGGCCCATGCTGATGGGGATCAGCCCAAGAGTCATCTAGGTCTGGGCTGTGAGCACATGGTGCTGGCTCACCTCCATCTTTTCCCCCACCAGCACTCCAAGTCCTTCTCCTCAGGGCTGCTTGCCAGCCCTTCATGCTGCAGTGTCTTTTTAAACGGGTCGTTGCTCCAATCCAGGTGCAGGACCTTGCTGAACCCCACCAGGTTCCCAGGGGTCCACTTCTGAAGTAGTTTCCATGAAACCAACACATGCTCCTGCCAGCCTGAAGCTCAGCTGCTGCTGCTGCTTTCTCCTGCTGAGGTCCCAGAGGAGATGTACTTGGACAGGCTGTTCCAAATTTAGGCAAACAATTTGACTTGAGTGGAAGTGGTGGGAGAAAAGCTCCTTCTGCAGCAGGCACAAGGCATCTTGTGCAGCTGAGCAACTGAGTGCCTCCAGTCTGCTTTATCCCCCCTGCTAGAGAGAGTGGGCTGCAGGCAGAGCCAACCTTTTGCAGGCCACCTTTCCAACACCCCCAGCTCCTGGAAAAGGGTCAAAAAAGGAGGAGGGAGGACGGGGGGAGAATAAAGGGACGGGAATAAAGCAGGCAGCTTGGCGCAGAGCTGCTGGGAAAAGGGGGAGCAGGCATGGGGCTCAGCCCACGACCGTACCATTCAGCGTCCTGCAGGGGCAAAGCCTGGGGAGAGAGATCCCCGGCGGCTCAGCCCCTCAGCCCAGCAGGGCACAGCCCCAGGGCACTGCTGAGCTGGCAGAGCCTGGGAGGGGGCTGGCAGGCCCCCTGGGCTTTGCACGCTCGGGCTGTCTCCAGCCTGGCTGCCATCGCTCTCCCACCCTCCCGTGCCCTCCAAAAGGGAGGAGGGGGCCGGCAGTCGGCAGAGCGCGGTGGGAGAGGCGGCAGGGCAGGCGTGCTGGAGGAAAGCCCGGGCTCGGCTGGCCGGTGAGAGGTAGGGAGCACAGATCCTCACAGCAGACCGGGCTCGGCTGGCCGGTGAGAGGTAGGGAGCACAGATCCTCACGGCAGACCGGGCTCAGCTGTCCGGTGAGAGGTAGGGAGCACAGATCCCCACGGCAGACCGGGCTCGGCTGACCGGTCAGAGGTAGGGAGCACAGATCCTCACGGCAGACCCACCACTGACTGCTCAGCCTGACCCTGAGGGGCGAGTGAGGCAGGTCAGGGACGAGTCGCCATCCTCAGCTGCAGAGCTGCCGCCCTCAGCCTGGGGAAAGGGCTGCAAGTGGGGTGAGGAGAGAAGATGAGAAAATTGGGGTGGGTTTGAAGTCAGGCATTCCTCCTTCCTTCCCTGTCCTGCTGCTTTGTGATGGGAGGTTGGGAAAGTCCTGCAGGTGCAGCGCTGTGAGGGTGATGGGGAGCAGCATCCCTGACAGCCCTTGGCTCTCAGAACCTGGCTCTCCAGGCTGGTGAGCTGGGTGTTTGGGATTTGCCAGTATCACCTCCTCCTGCAAGAGACTGGAAAGACTCAAGGCATCGGGAAAAGCTGGGGAGCTCCAGAAAAGCCTTGCTAAGCATGATGGGGAGGGGAAAGAGAGCTGCTTTTCATCTGAGCTGGGTTACAGGCACAGAAGGGCCTGAAGCAGCCTTTTCTTTGCTGGAATTTGAGAAAAGGGAGGGACAGTATATGGAAAAGTGCTGCCAAGCAGGCAGCTGGGCCAAGCCAGGCAGGCAGCACCGCTGGGCAGAATAATCTCTGCTGCTCGTGCACAGCAATCATTTCTTTTTCCTTTCCACCTTCCTCAGGAGCAATTTGCTTTTTGCAGCTTCTCCTCTTTCCCTCTGACCCTCGGCTGCTGGCTTGTGGGGATGTCTCTGTTAGAGCTGATCAGGCAGGGATGACCCTTCTTGGGGGATTTGTCAGGCTGGGCAAGCTTCTTGTTGACATATCTGGGCTGCACGATGTGGGGCTTGGTGGGACAGTGATGCTGGAACAGGGGGATGCTATGAACAGGGATGCAGGCAGCAGCCTGCCCAGTGGGTACAAAATGCCACCAGTGGGTGACTGGTCTGTTGCCAGGCTTCAAGGAAGGCACCAAACTCCCACTCCATGGGGTGGAAGCCTTTGTCCCCATCTATGGGGAGAGCTGCTTTTGCTGTATTGCTGATAGGACCCCAATTTTGATAGCTTTTTGCTGAGATTCTGTTGAAATGGCTTTAGCTTTGTCCCAGGCAGGAGATGGAGGGAACATTGCCTTTAATACATGGAAAATTTACTGGCCTTGAAAAAAACAGTCACCACTAGTGTACTCTGCAAAGGTTTTCCAGATTTTCAGTGCCTCTTTCTCTAGCAGGACTTAGAAATCAGGTGAGGGGCAGCCTGGATCTTCCCTGAACCTACAGCTCTGCCAGTTGAGCTGGGTGTGAGGAGAGAATAGATGGGAATCATGGCTGGAAGAGCCTGGGAAAATAAACACCAGCATGACCCTTCTGACGGTTTCTAAGGGACTTTGTCAGCTGGATTGAAAAGAAAAGCCCCACAGCCACCATCAACAGATCAAAAACACGACCTGAAGGAATTGTCCACGCCTCCTAGCTTGCACTTAACAACACTATAAGGTCACCTACCAAGCCAAACCACGTTTGGTCAGTACATGCCAGCATTTAGGTAGCTGTGGTAACCTTGATTCAGGCTGCCTTTGGTGTGGGGGTTAAGCAGCAGCCCTGCCTGCTGGTTCTCATGCCTGGGCAGAGCCCAGAAGCAGCCTGCCCAGGGAGCAAGTAGGATCCTTGGGATGGCTTTGGCTGCCAAGGTTTGCTCTCCTCCCAAAGCTGGAGGTGAAGAGGTTGAGACAGGAAAGGAGAGGCTGCACAGTAAATAAATGCTTTTGGTGTGAAGAGAGATGGAAGCATTGCTTTGGAGGAGGAGATGAGAGCCCTGGCCCTTGAGCCTGCTTGCAATACACATGGGATTCACCCGAGCTAAGATGTTCTCAGGTGCCAACCCATTTATTTTGGCATTTCACATCTCCTGAGTGCAGACCTGGCTCTGACCCATGGAAGCAGCCACATCTTCCCAGGGCCCCCAAGCTGTGACCAGGATGATCTAGTTCTTGCCCTGAGGCCAACACCATCACAAGCTTTGAATTCTCAAGCCCAGGCAAGGCCAAAGTATTCCAGAAATGAATCACAGCTCCCAAGTGCCTGAAACCCAGCACCCAACTCTGGTAGAAACTTCTGACTGTTCCCTCTGTATCTCTCTATCTGGAGCACAGATCCTGTGGGAGTAGTAAGTTCCCTCCATGACCAGGCAGAGTCTTGGGAAACCAGAGCTGGGAAGTCACCTGCCCAAGCATGCATCCTGCACACAAAGGGTATGGTTGGAGCACAGACAACCCAAGTTCAAGGACTCCCAGCACTCAACCTTGCAGCTCTCACAGTGTTTGCTTAAAGTTGTTTTCTCCTGTGTAATTTGGCCAGTGAGCGATGCTTATCTCTTCTGATGCAGCATCTTTTCACCAGGCTCATCTCCACTGAGGTGTCTCATAGTTTCCAATTAGTGATTAAAGACACACCAGTGATATCTCCTCTCTCCTT
The DNA here is from genome assembly GCF_027791375.1 of Indicator indicator. Classification (NCBI taxonomy): domain Eukaryota; kingdom Metazoa; phylum Chordata; class Aves; order Piciformes; family Indicatoridae; genus Indicator; species Indicator indicator. Next base: position 36,410,449 of record NC_072016.1, read on the forward strand.
TTTTTTGTTTGTGATTGCTGTGCTGCTGAGGAATGCCTGGCTGCTGCCTACACAAACCTGTGTGGCTTTGGGATGGCAGCTGCATGAGCAGACCCAGAGACCCTGGCAGTCCCTGCAGCCCTGTCTTTCCCCATCCTGAGCTCTAATTAAATTGGCTCAATCCAAACCCATACTTGGCAGGAGACTGCCTGGCCATGGACCATTCTAACAGCTCTCCATCACTCTTCTAATCCCCACATCTCTGTAGGAAAGTCAGTGTAATAAAGCTCTACCTTCAGCACACAAGCTGGAGCACCAAGGGCCAAGCCAAGCTGTCGCATTGCAGAGGCTTGGCACAGCAAGACCTCTGAGCTGGGAAGATGCTGGTCTCAAACACAGCCCACCCAGGGCCAAAAATGGGTATGGGAGGGTGCATGAAAGCAAAACAATGGGTGCAGACTGCTCTGGGGATGTGGGTAGGGGATGGATCTGACCTGGTGAGTAAATGATGGCGGACATGCGATGTTTGGTAAGAGCTCTTACTGATGAGGCTTTTGGGAAGCTGGTTTGCATCACACCTGGCTGAGAAACTCATGGCATGTCTGAACCTGAAACCAGGTCAGGAAAATGCCTAGCCCAAGAGAATTTTTGGCACAAGTAGGGTGAGGGCGTTACACTTCATCCCTGCAACCACCCAAAAAGGCAGAGCCAGGACAATACTGCAGCTCAGCGAGGACTTCTCTGGGCAGAGGCTCAACCAACTATCCATTTCCTCTAGGGCAGAGGGAACAATCAAAAAACCCCAAATGACTGCCAGTTCAACAAAGTCACATTTCTGAGGAACAGAGAAGAACCAAATCCCAGAAGCTTCAGGGGGAGGATTTTGGACCTTCTCTAGTGTATGGTTATTCACCACTCTGAGAAAAGCTTCCTGCAACATGTGTGTGAGTTCCTCACAGGTGCTGTCACTGGCAGCACGCTGTCCCAGTGTATGTAGTTAGTACTTGTGCTAGATTTCTTGGCCAGATGGTTTTGCACTTCAGGGTAGACCTTTACAGGTGTAAATCCCACCTCTGTGCTTTGCCTGCTGGCAAAGCAGACAGGCTCCTGTCACCCTGTGTCACAAAAAACATGGCTGGGAGGACCTTAGATATCAAAACAAGCCAAAAATCCACCAGGCTGGACAGAGGCTGGCTGTCTATCCAGCTTCTAAAGGGTAATCATCCATGTTCCTTCTCACTGCAGGGAAAATGAGCACAGAGGATGCTGACAATGGGACCTCTCCCACTCCACCTCTCCCTTGGCTTCTGGTTTCAACCACCGAGCTGGTCCCACCCAGTCCTGCGTCCCTCAAGGTAACAGACCCACTGTCCATCATCATCGTTCTTGTCTGCATCTTCCTCCTCCTGGCAACCTTCCTCATCTTTGTCAGCCTCTGCAAGCCTGTGGTGCTGGAGCAGCCCCGCTTTGGGCCTGGTGAGTGCATGCCACATCACCCAGCAGATGCCAGCGAGCCTCAGCTGAGGCTCTGGAAGCGGCTGGGCTCCCTGCGCTGCTCCATCAGCACCTTCAGAAGGAGCCAGCTGGTGTCCCAGAGCCAGCTTGCCTGTCCCAGGAACTCCCCTGCCAGCCAGCACTGGGATGTCATGGAGTCCACCAAAATGTGATCCTGCTCTGCAGGTACTAACTCACCCCACGCTGCTACTCTGCCCTAAGCTTTGGATTGATGCTCAGCTCCCTCCTCAAGCCTAGCATCCTGAGCATCCCAGCAGAGCTCCTTTCCCTGCAGCAGCTCTGCAAGGTGTCAGGAGATTTTGCTACTCCAATTTCCCCAATGCTTTCCAGGTTACTGTTTCCTGGCAGGAAAGGTGAAGGCATCCTGACTTACACCCACACACAGCTACCACCGGGCACGCCAAAAAAATATTGCTGCTTAATTCCTTCTGGAAAACGTTGTGCAACTTGTGAGGCAGCTGAACAAACAGCCTGGGAAAAAAAAAAAAAAAAAAAAAAAGAGCAGAACAACCTGGCTGCCTAACAAAGAACTCCTTGAAGAGGGGCATCCCAAGGCAAACCTCTCCCCAGAAAGCAATCCTCAGCTGAGATGTGCTCCTGAGTCGTTGGAGGAAGGCTTGTTCCCCTGACCCATACAACAAGCTGTGGGTTGCTGATGCTTGGAAGGATGCAAGTTCCAGCTGTCTGCTGGAAACCTGCTTCAATACATGAGCAGCAGGAGCAGGTAAACATGCCTGCAAATGCAGTAAAGAGGCCTTTTGAGGCTCTCAGCCTCTGACAGCTTGGAAAGGCACCACGCAAGGCTGAGCTGCTCGTTTCTGCTGGGAAAGGGTACAACAGCCAGCAGGTAAGCTGATGTGCTTAAAAGCAAAAGGAAAAGTGGTTAAACACTTAAAGGGCTGCAGCTCACACTATGTTCAGCAACAGAGTTCACTCCTTTGGGTGAAGTCTCTGTGCCCGATGAGGTCCCATGGTGAGCACCAAACATCATCTCTCTGGGCTTCCTGTGTTCTCTGACCCTTGCAGGGTGCAGCTCTGCATCAGGACTTCCCTGGCTGCCTGGGACATTCCCACACTCCTCCACGTTTGGATTGGAGAAGGGGATGGAGAAACCTTCGAAGCCTCTCCTTGGTGCCACAGGGGCACTGGGATGTTATTTGAAGGGGGAGATAGTCGGTACCAAGTGTTCACTTTTAAAGGTGTCAATTAAACTAACCCCAAGTGTCTGCCCGTTCACTTTCCCCATCTGATTCTGTTCTGTGGAAAACAGACTTCTTCCAAAATACCATGTCTCCTTTGCCACAGAATTCCAAAGCCATCTTCCTCTTTTGGGAGGAGTGCTCTAAGAAAAGGGACTTTGATGCCAGGAATTAGTTTTCCTCCGTTCCTAGTCTTCCAATTTGCAAAACTAGCTCAGTTTTAGGTGTCTCATGGCAGGACTCTTCTCCACCTATCCAGCTCCCTGCACACTTCCAGCCTGGGCACAGGGAATGCAGGCAGATCCTGACCCCAGAGACAGGCACAGTGCTATGGGCATGACCGTGCCATGGCACCACAGGTGACCAAGAGCCACAGGAGCTCACGCTCCCAGCAACCACACACAGCTCCCAGCAAACCTTTATTGCAGGAGGCAAAAGGCTCCTTTCTTCTCTCCCAATGACTCACCCTGTCCCTGAGAGCCAGGGACAAAGCTGCCCCTTTCCCTGTGCACGGAGAGGTATTCAAGGCAGGAGCAGTCTTCCCAGGGCTCTCTGCAAAGAGCCTTTGGTGCCTGCTCCAGAAGAGCTGTGAGTTTGAAGGGATGCTGGAAGCTTTGGAGGCTGACTGAATGCCTGCATTCATTCAGTACTCACTGAGCCATTCAGCTCTGCCCACTGCATCCTCAAAGAGGAACAAAAATGAAAGCAAAGTCCAAATGCTTTTCTCCCTCCGTTTTCCCCCCCCTTCTCAGAGCATCTCTTTACATGCAGTCTTCTCCCTCCCCCTTGAGATGTCTGCTCTCCATCCCTTCTCTGCTGGGAGGAGGGAGAAAGTGGAGACACAGCCAGGCAAAGGGGCATTGTCAGCACAGGGATTGGGTTTGCTCCTCTCACCTTCTGCAGAAACAGCGTGAATTTAATATTTTTCCCTTGTGCTTTGGTGTCTTCTCCCTAGTGCTCACTAGGCTGGGCCTAGAAAAATTTGCACAGATATTGAACAGAAAGTAGTAGAATGTAAATAAGTTATTATTGGATGTAAAAAGGAAAATAATGATAAGGTCTAAATAATCCCATGGGACAGATAACAAACATAAGTTAGATCTGTAAACTAACTTTCTCTCTTCTTGGCTTCCTCACTGTGGCAGATACTAACTTCTGCCTTCTGCTGGCTTTGCAGACCTTGAATATGCTCTTGTTGTGGTTAAGTAACTAACAGCAACTCTCTGCTCTCTCTCTTGTCCTGTGTTCAGGGGGGTATGGAAGGGAGAAGGGAAAGGGAAGCTATTAGTAGCCCGCTGCGTTGTCCAGGGGGGTTCTTATGTGGTTTATAAATTATAAATATATGTAAATATTGTCTATTTTGTACATATCCACTGCATTTCCTATTTAGATTGTAGTTTTCCTTGTAAATACAGCTTCATTTGCTTTCCAACTGAGCTAGTCTGGCAATTTTATGTTGGAGGGCATGTTCACAGAATCACACAATCAATCAGCTTGGAAAAGACCTCAGAGATCATCAAGTCCAACCTATTACCTGATACCTAACACCTCCTGACAACTAAACCATGGCTCCAAGTGCCACATCCAAGCTTTCTTGAAACACCTCCAGGGATGGTGACTCCACCACCTCCCTGGGCAGCACATTCCAATGGCCAATTACTCTTTCTGGGAAGAAATTTCTCCTCACCTCGAGCCTTAAACTTCCCCCTGGCACAGCTTGAGACTGTGCCCTCTTTTTCTGCCACCCCACAAAGGAGCAGGGGAGTGCCTAAAGAAGAAGATTTCTTGCCCTGGCTTTGGGGAGCAGACTGTTGACAGGGAGAGAAAAATCCCCGCCCCTGGGCTTCCCGCAGCTCACAGTCACGGTGCCAGGGGCTGGAGGATGGGAAATCCCCTTCAACCACCCAGGAGCCACGGTGGAAGAGAGCCACATACCTGCACTATGCTGCTGGCAGCTGGGATGTCCTCAGGCACGCTGACCTCGTAGCTGCTCTGAAGGAAGATGGGTCGGTTGTCGTTGACGTCCAGGACGGTCACGTAGACGGTGGCAGTCCCCGTGCGCCGCTTCCCTGTCGGGCCGTTGTCTGTATGGGAGAGAAAGGCCGGGGGCAGGTGGTGCTCAGCCTGTGGCCACTGAAAACCACAGGAGTAAAGATTCTGAGCTAAAATCCTCCATCTTTGCTGCAGCTTCCAAACCCCACACTGAGCCATAAAGGTTTTTTTTCCTGTGCTTCCAAACCCCACACCTGAGCCACGAGGGTTTTTTTCCCGTGCTTCCAAACCCCACACCTGAGCTACGAGGGTTTTTTTCCTGTGCTTCCAAACCCCACACCTGAGCCACGAGGGTTTTTTTCCTGTGCTTCCAAATCCCACAACTGAGCCACGAGGGTTTTTTTCCTGTGCTTCCAAACCCCACACCTGAGCCACGAGGGTTTTTTTTCCTGTGCTTCCAAACCCCACACCTGAGCCACGAGGGTTTTTTTCCTGTGCTTCCAAACCCCACACCTGAGCCACGAGGGTTTTTTTCCTGTGCTTCCAAACCCCACACCTGAGCCACGAGGGTTTTTTTCCTGTGCTTCCAAACCCCACACCTGAGCCACGAGGGTTTTTTTCCTGTGCTTCCAAACCCCACACCTGAGCCACGAGGGTTTTTTTTCCTGTGCTTCCAAACCCCACACCTGAGCCACGAGGGTTTTTTTCCTGTGCTTCCAAACCCCACACCTGAGCCACGAGGGTTTTTTTCCTGTGCTTCCAAATCCCACACCTGAGCCACGAGGGTTTTTTCCTGTGCTTCCAAACCCCACAACTGAGCCACGAGGGTTTTTTTCCTGTGCTTCCAAACCCCACACTAAACCACAAGGGTTTTTTTTCCTGTGCTTTCAAACCCCACACTGAGCCACATTTTTTTTTTCTACTTATCCTGAAAGGAAATTCATAGATTCATAGAATGGTTTGGGTTGGAAGGGACCTTAAAGGTCACCTACTTCCGACTCCCCTGCCATGGGCAGGCACACCTCCCACTAGACCAGATTGTTCAAGGCCTCATCCAGCCTGACCTTGAACGCCTCCAGGGAGGAGGCATCCACAACCTCCCTTGGCAACCTATTCCAGTGTATCACCACCCTCACTGTAAAGAATTTCTTCCTAATCTCCAGTCTAAATCTCCCCTCCTCAAGCCTAAACTCAATCCCCCTCGTCCTAAGATGTTGTGCACTGAACTTCCTTCCAGTGTGTAAGGAAGAGAAAAAGGAAAAGCCAAACCACCTCCAAGCTCTGCCATGGAGCCACAGTCCAGTGAGGGTGGAAATGCATCTGATGGTTAAAGAGGGGACTTAGAGGGTGATGTATGCTGGAAGGGACTGACGGATGCTTGGGAGATGAAGATGAGCAGTGGTTTGATGAGTTTTCTGTAGACCCAGCTCACTTGGCAGCCCAAGAGCAGCAGGATCAGTTGATGTTCAGTAGATAAGGACATAGCAGCGTGGCTCTTTGGTTTGCCACCAAGAACGAGACAATGGGGAGCAGAGGTGGGGTTTGGGTTTTCTAGCACAATGCAAGAGAGCACTAAGCTCCTTCAGCTGATGACTGGGAAAACACCAGCAGCCTGATAGCCAGCAGAGAGGCAGAATAGTCACACTTGGGATCTGGTCCTGTGTGCCCAACTGGTGCAGCAGCCCCGCTGCAGACTCTGTAGCACCTGCAGTGCCATGCACTGGCATGCAGTGAGATTTCTGACCAAGTCACTTATTTCTCTTTTCAGAAGGGACACCCAAGACATCTGCAAACAGGCACATCATTATAAAGCTCTGGGGATGACAGCCAAGCTGTGTCTGGCATGCGGGCCCTCTGCCCATGCCATGTGGCTCTGGATTAATGGGCAGCCACTGAGCCAAGGGCTGTCATGGCATTAGGGGAAAGATGCTGTGGCACTGGCATTTCTTGGTGGAGCTCTGCCCTGGACAGCATGAAACCTTCCCCAGGGGAAAAGAAAAAGCTGTGTGAGCCTATCTACAAAAGCCATGGTGGAACCCACAGTTTAATACCCATGGGTTATGAGATGCTAACACCAAACACAGGCTTGAGTTTACAGAGCACCTCAAAGGGTAGTGGTCACTCTGTTGCATTTCCAAGACAACTCAGCATGTGGAAGGACACCTCATGTGGCAGCATTCCGATGGGAAGGGTGGGAAATCCTTACCAATGGCCTCCAGGATCAGTGTGTACGATGCCACAGTCTCCCTGTCCAGACTCACGACTGTCCTGACCACCCCATCCCTGAAGCCAACGCTGAATTTGCCATCCTGGTTCCCACCTGCAGCAAAGGACAAGGACCAGGTCAGCCACTGTCTGGATGCAGGAAGAAGAGTCCATGCTTCAGAGGATACTGCAGCCTGGGCTGGGGGTCAGCCCAGCTATGGGAGTCATGTCATAGATTGGGTTGGGTTGGAAGTGACCTTTGAAGGTCATCCAGTCCAACCACCCTGCAGTCAGTTGGCTCAGAGCCCCATACAACCTGGCCTGAAACACTTCTAGGGATTGTGCATCCACCACCTCTCTGGGGAGCCTGGGCCAGGGGTCTCACCATCCTCAGTGTCAAATATTTCCCCCTTCTATACATAGTCTGAATCTCCCCCTGTTAGTTTTAAACCATCACCCTTTCTCCTATCACAGCAGGTCATGCTAAAAGGTCTGTCCTCAGCTTATAAATCACCTTTAAGTACTGAAAGGCCACTATAAAGCCTCCCTGGAGCCTTCTCTTCTCCAGGCTGAACAAATCCAACTCTGTCTCAACCTGGCCTCCCAGCAGAGGGGTTCCAGCCTGTTGATCATCACTGTGGCTTTCTCTGGCCCAACAGGTCCATGTCTCTGCTGTGCTGAGGAGTCCAGAGCTGGCCCCAGGACTGCAGGAGGGGTCTCAGCAGAGCAGAGCAGAGCAGAGGGGCAGAATCCACTCCCTCCCCCTGCTGCCCACACTGCTGGGGACCAGCCCCAGACATGGCTGGCTCTGGGCTGTGAGCACATGGTGCTGGCTCATCTCCAGCTTTTTCCCCACCAGCAGTCCAAGTCCTTCACCACAGGGCTGCTTCTCCAGCCTTTCAACCCCCAGCTTGTGTTGCTGAAACATGAGGCTGCTGTTGTGAGAAAAATTACTCTTTTGGTGTCACATCTATTTTTACCTTCTTCCTGAGGGTTAAATGCCACATGTGCCATTTGCAAGTCAAAGTGTGGCCAGGGGCTTCCCCAGCCTCCAGCTGCAAGTGCTGCAGTTAAGGTGCAAGCCAGGCAGCATTGCTTCCCACCTGCTCCCTGCCCATCCAACTTCACCTGCAAGCTGGGTGATGAGGATTCCTAAAACTCCAGAGGGCTTCCAGTCCTAAATACCATTAGGTGAATGCCACTCCAGTGGTTTGAAGCCTGCCCTTGTGCTTTTCCTGGCCACATCCCAAGGGTGTGTGAAGGCAGGAGATGCTTGAGGGCAAAACTTCACCCTGAGCAGGACAACAAAGAGCCATGGATTGGTCAGCAAGGGGAAGAGCCAAGCAGGGCTCTTCACTGGATCGTGGGAGGTTAGGGGTTGGAAAGGACCTCCTGAGATCGAGTCCAACCCCCCTGCCACAGCAGGACCATAGAATCCAGCACAGGTCACACAGGAACATATCCAGATGGGTCTTGAAAGTCTCCAGAGAAAGAAACTCCACAACCCCTCTGGAGAGCTTGTTCCAGTGCTCTGTGACCCTCCCAGTGCAGAAGCTCCTCCTCATGTTGAGGTGGAACTTCCTGTGCTGGAGTTTCTATCCGTTGCCCCTTGTCCTATCCCAGGGTGCAGCTGAGCAGAGCCTGTCCCCTCCCTCTTGCCACTCAGCCTTCAGGTATTTATAGACATTTATAAAATCCCCTCTCAGTTTTCTCTTCTCCAGACTAAACAGCCCCAGGATCTCTCACAGCCTCTCCTCACAGGGCAGTGCTCCAGTCCCTTCATCATCCTTGTAGCCCTCCATTAGACTCTCTTCAGCAGATCTCTGTCCCTCGAACTGGGGAGCTCAAAACTGGATGCAGTATTGCAGGTGTGGCCTCACCAGGGCAGAGTAGAGGGGGAGGAGAACCTCCCTGGATCTTCTAGACACACTTCTCTTAATACACCCCAGGACTCCATTGGCCTTCTTGGCCACAAGGGCACATTACTGACCCATGGAGAACTTATCCACCAGCACTCCCAGGTCCTTCTCCCTGGGGCTGCTCTCTAGCAGATCACCTCCCAGCCTGTCCTGGTGCAGTTTATTCTTCCTTCCCAGATGCAGAACTCTGCACTTCTCCTCGTTGAACCTCATCAGGTTCCTCTCTGCCCAGCAGTGGTCAGCAAGGTGAGGAGCCAAGCAGGGCTCTTCAGCAGAGGGCGATACTGCACAAGCTTTGGAGGGGGCTGGAGAAGTCAACGCCGGTGCGCTGAACACCCTGGCCACGGGCTGGGGCAGCCTGCTCTTTTCCCCAGCCAAAGGTCCCCCCCTTGGCAGCTGTTGGTGAGGGGTCCCTACCTGTGATGAAGTAGCTGAGCTCAGCGTTCAGCCCCGCGTCAGCATCCGTGCAGTTGAGCCGGACCACTTTGAAATCCCGCGCCACGTTTTCGGGCAGCGACACGTTGTAGACAGCTGGGAAGAAGGTGGGGTTCTCGTCGTTCACATCCAGGACTGAAAGAGGGAGCCACAGCTGAGTAACCTCTTAGGGATGCCCCTCCTGCTGATGCCTGCTGGGCTCCCCAAACCACCTGCCTGCTGCTTTGAGCAGCGTCGGGAATGCTCTGTGGGGTGGGGGTGCCTGAGTGCCTTCTGGAAGGGCCAATCCCCCTGGCTTCAGGCTGTACTTGGTTGTCTCTGGTACATCCAGATCACCCTCCATGTGCAAAGAAACCCTTGCCTAACTGGTGCAAACATCAATTTTAATCACAAAGTCATTTCCACCCCCCGTTCAGAGGAGAATCATAGAGTGGTCCAGGCTGGAAGGGACCTCAAAGCTCAACCAGTCTGACCTCCCTGCAGTCAACAGGGACATCCCCAACTAGATCAGGTTGCCCAGGGCCTCGTCGAGCCTCACCTTGAACATCTCCAGGGAAGAAGCCTCAACCACCTCCCTGGGCAACCTGTTCCAGTGTTTAATATAAGCTCAGCATTTCCTGATGTGTATGGCAGAGGGCTCAGGAGTTACAGGACCAGAATCATCATTTTGCAAACCCAGGCCTGGGGAGGATCCAGGATCATTTTATTTCCAGATGCTGCTTAGCCACTACAATTGTATGAAGCCAATAAATAGAAATGCATTGAATCCAACCTAGACCACATAATAAGGGTGTCGGTGTCTCCTATACGAACCACATCTCCCCCCAGGGTGAGGTGTCCTTGTCATCCAGGTTTTTGGGACCAGAGTGGGGCTCTGTGGCTGGGCAAGGGTTGGAAGGGGTCCTGGATCACCCACCTTTGACAGTGAGGGTGCTGGTGGAGCTCTTGGAGGGTGTGCCAGCATCACTGGCCACCACCCTCAAGTAGTACTCAGCAATCCTCTCCCTGTCCAGCACAGTGGTGGAGGTGACGAGGCCACTGGTGCTGTTGATGAGGAAATCCATGCGAGGCATCCCCACCTGCATGCGGTACGTCACCTGCCCGTTGGGACCCTCGTCCAGGTCAATGGCCACTGCCTGGTGGGGAGAGCAAAGAGGAGGGGTGAGCCCCACAACCTCCTGATGATGGAAATCTCTCTATGGAAAATCTTTGCCCCCAGGGATGTTGGGCTGAAACAAATAGCCCTCAGAGCTGAGGGAGCAAGCACATGGGGTGGAATGTCACAGTCCCATCTGCATCCCCCACATTTGCATGTCTAGATGATGGGGAGGATGGAAGGAATGACAGAGTGGAGGGGATGGAGAGGGTGGAGGGGACGGAGAAGGTGGGGGGGGACGGAGAAGGTGGGGGGGGACGGAGAAGGTGGGGAGGGACGGAGAAGGTGGGGAGGGACGGAGAAGGTGGGGAGGGACGGAGAAGGTGGGGGGGGACGGAGAAGGTGGGGAGGGACGGAGAAGGTGGGGGGGACGGAGAAGGTAGAAGGGATGGAGAAGGTAGAGGGGATGGAGAAGGTGGAGGGGATGAAAAGGATGGAGAAGGTGGAGATGGTGAACAGTGTGAAAAGGGTGGAGAGGGTGGAGGAGATAATGGAGAAAATGGAAGGGATGGAGAGGATGTAGGGGATGGTGGGGTGGGAGAGGATGGAGAGAGTGCATTGGTAGCCTGCTTTGCAGAGGTGATAGCCATGAAAAGCAGCAGTTGCCAGTACAGTGGCAATGGGGGACACTCACCTGGAAGACAGAGGAGCCTGCAGGAAGGCCCTCAGCGATCTCAGCCACGAAGGGCAGGTTTTGGAAAGTGGGGTCGTTGTCGTTCAGGTCCAGCAGGTTGACAAAAACCGTGGCACTGCTGGTAGCTCGCAGGGGTGGCCGCCCACCTGCGGAGCCCAGGAACAGGAGTCTCAAGGTTAATGCCTTGAGCTGTTCTCACCCTTTTTCCCTATGCAGAAGCCCTCCCTCCATATGCAGAAAGTGGTGTAGGTTGGGGCTGCCCCTGGGAACACTGACTTGTGTCATGCAGCTGCAAAACAAGAGCAACATCAGTCTGTGCTTATCTCTGTCTCTGTGGCAGGACAGATGAGACAGTGGCTTTAGCACTGTACAGAGGTGATGCCAAAATAGAAGAGGGCAGAGAGAAGGTTATATAGAAACAGAATCATTTTGGTTGGAAAATACCCTTAAGATCACTTGAGTTCAACTGTTAAGCCAGCCAGGTCACCACTGAAATGTGTTCAAAAAAGGATTGGACATGGCACTTGAAGCCATGGTTCAGTTAGTCATGAGGTGCTGGGTGATAGGTTGGACTTGGTGATTTCTGAGGTCTTTTCCAACCTTATTGATTCTATGATTCTATGAATCTATTCTATGTCACAGATTCACAGAACATTAGGGGTTGGAAGGAACCTTGAAAGGTCATCCAGTCCAACCCCCCTGCCAGAGCAGAATCATCTAGAGCAGGTCAAACAGGAATGTGTCCAGGTAGGTTTTTAATGTGTCCAGAGAAGGAGACTTCACAACCTCTCTGGGCAGCCTGTTCCAGTGTTCTGTCACCACCACAGTGAGAAAGTTTTCCTTATGTTCACATGGAATCTTCTACATTCCAGCTTGCACTCATTGCCCCTTGTCCTATCATTGGATGTCACTGAGCAGAGCCTGGCTCCATCCTCCTGACACTGCCCTTCACATCTTTATAAATATGAATGAGGTAACCCCTCAGGCTCCTCTTCTCCAAGCTACAGAGCCCCAGCTCCCTCAGTCTCTCCTCATAAGGAAGATGTTCCACTCCCTTTGTCATTTTTGTGGCTCTGCACTGGACTTTTTCAAGCAGTTCCCTGAGGTCCTTCTTGACCTGAGGGGCCCAGAACTGGACACAATATTCCAGATGTGGCCTCACCAGGGCAGAGTAGAGGGGGAGGAGAACCTCTCTTGACCTACTAACCACTCTCCTAATACAGTGAACGGTAATCCCATTTAAATTTCCAACTCATTCCAATTCTGTGTAGAGCACTTCTGTTTATCCCTTTGGGGAGGGGTAAAGAGCATCTATCTGTTCCCTAAAAACCCAAGACACAACTCAACATGTGAAAAACAGCAGGAAGGGAAAGCTGATGTGTGTGGGGGGTGATGCCCATACAACCTGAGCCCCAGCAGCTTCTAGCTGTGGTGGAGCAAGACAAACTATTCTGCCCTGGTGAGACCACACCTGGAATACTGCATCCAGTTTGGGGCTCCCTAGTTCAGCAGGGACAGGGATCTGCTTGAGAGGGTCCAATAGAGAGCTACCAGGATGATGAAGGGACTGGAGTAGTGCCTTGTGAGGAGAGGCTGGGAGATCTGGGGCTTTAGGGGCTTTATAGTCTGGAGAAGAGAAGACTGAGAGGGGATTTAATCAATGTCTATAAATATCTGAGGGCTGGGTGGCAAGAGGGAGGGGCCAGGCTCTGCTCAGTTGCACCCTGGGATAGGACAAGGGGCAATGGATAGAAACTCCAGCACAGGAGGTTCCACCTCAACATGAGGAGGATCTTCTTCACTGTGAGGCTCCCAGAGCACTGAAACAGGCTGCCCAGAGAGGTTGTGGAGTCTCCTTCTCTGGCGATTTCCAAGACCCATCTGGATGTGTTCCTGTGCAACCTGTGCTAGATTCTATGGTCCTGCTGTGGCAGGGGGGTAGGACCCGATGATCTCTGGAGGTCCCTTCCAGCCCCTACTACCCTGTGATGATGGCAAAGAGGAGCAGGGTAGAAGAGGGGCTTACAGTCAGTGACCGACACCACGATCCTCCGCATGAGCTGCGCCTCCTGGGCGTTGGGGTTCTCCCGGTCCAGGAGGACGCCGGTGGTGCGGATCTTGCCTGTGGTGCTGTTGATGCTGTAGAACTTGTTGGGAGGTCGGATGCTGTACACCACTGTGCCGTTCTCCCCCAGGTCTGGGTCGATGGCCACCACCTGCCACGGAGACAAAGGCAAAAATTAAAGCCCAGGGACAGGAGTTGCCTCACGTGGTGAGGCCCTGTGGGGGTTCGTCAGTGTCTAATAGTGAGGCTGAGCTCACACAGCAGTGTGACCAGCAGAGGATGAAGGAGGTGATTCTCCCCCTCAGCTCTACTCCTATGATATCCGGAGTACTGCATCCAGTTCTGCTGTCCCCAGCTTAAGAAGGACATCGAACTGCTGGAGCAAGTCCAGAGGAGGCCCACTAGGATGATCAGAACTTCTCCTATGGGGAAAGGTTGAGGGAGCTGGGGTTGTTCAGCCTGGAGAAGAGAAGGCTCCAGGGAGACAGCTCTTCCAGTACCTGAAGGGGACCACCTGCAAGAAAGCTGGGGAGGAACCTTTTACAAGGGCTTGTAGTGATATCATGAGAGCATTGAAGCTGAAAGAGCAGATTTAAGCTGGAGATTAGGAAGAAATTCTTCACTCTGAGGGTGGGGAGACACCAGAACGGGTTGCTCAGGGAGGTTGTGGATGCCACCTCCCTGGAGGTGTTCAAGGCCAGATTGGATGAGGCCTTAAGCAACATGATCTAGTGGAAGTCTTCCCTGCCTGCAGTGGGGGGGTTTGAAACCAGATGATGTTTGAGGTCTCTTTCAACCCAAACCATTCTATGAACCTATGAAGCTTCCATGACAGGCTGCCTTGCAGCAGCAGCAACAGCAGCAGCAGCAGCAGCAAGAAGCTCTCCTTCCTCCACACAGCTGTATATTATCATGATACTTGCAGGGATTTTGTACCCTCGAGACCTCTGCTGGGGTGTTAAATCTCACCAAAATTGGCCTGCAAGCCCAGGAGGTAACAACATGACAAGAGAGACACAAGCAGGCAGCAATCAGATGGGCTTCTCTCCTTTGAAATAAATCCAGCTAGAAAACAAGCTCCCTCCAGAAAGAGAAAAATAAATGGCACAAAGATGCATGCGGAGGAACTTCTGCTATGCGTCGGAAGCGCTCTCCTCACCAGACGCTTTGTGCTTTGTTGCTCTCCCTGTGACATTTTTAATTACAGGGGACATTGACACTTAAAAAAAAAAACAACAACAAAACCAAAACCACAACCCCAACTTCATTACTCTCATAACTTCTCCAGCCCCTGCTGCTTGTCCTGCAGCTGAATTTACATCGTGTGGGTGACATGGTAATTATTTCCCCAGCAACTAATTGGGATGTCAAAGGCAAAGATGACTTCAAGCAGGCACCGAGCAGTGGGGCTGGTGCCACATGGGAGAGAGAAAACCAGCCCTGGCTGCGCTGCCAGACCTTTCTTCCTCCCCTCCCCAACTCCTTTTCTTTTTTCCCACCTTCCTCCTTATGTGATTTTTGTGAATTCTCTTCGCTTTTCCCTCATTTATTTTCTGTTTCATGCCCGTCATTTTTCGCCTGGTGTGATGGAGTACAAGCCTCCCTCTCTCCTTTCTCTTTTATTTCACCAGCAGGACTTGAAAGACTGTAAATCAATGTCTTTCAGAGAGGTCCTTGAAGGAGGTCGCAGGCGAGGTTGAGAAAAGGAGAATTTGGCCAAAGCCTACACAACTTTGGGAGAAGAAAACATAGCCCAGCAGAAAGGAGAAACGTGTGGGGCTGGGCAGCAGTGAGGAGGTTCAGGTAACCTTTGAAACCTTTTGAGAGATGGTGCTCGATTAGGAGGTGTCTAGGAGGTGAACATCCGTTAGGAGGAAACTGTTTAGTAGGTGACATTGGTTCAGAGGTGACTCCCTGGCTCCAGCCTCACTGGGTGAAAGGAAGAAGCCTTTAGCACAAAAGCTGCCTTCCCTCGCACGTACCGTGGTGACATCCGAGTTGGGGGGAGTCATTTCCACCAGGTTAATGAAGTATGGCTCATCCTTCCATGTGGGATAGTTGTCATTGATGTCCAGCAGTGTGATGTTCACCTAAGGGAGAGTAAGCAAACACCTCTGCATCAGGTGGTCCCTGGGGCAGGATGGTAACATCTCCTCCGGATCTACAGTAGCACTAAGTACTCAATGCATGTTCAAATCTCTTCAAGGAGGGTGGGTTTAGACTAGATATGAGGAAGAAATTATTTACTGTGAGGGTGCTGAGACACAGGAACAGGTTACCCAGAGAGGCTGTGGATGCCACATCTCTGGAAGCGTTCAAGACCAGGTTGGATGGGGCCTCTAGTGGCAAATGTCTCTGCCAATTGCAAGGGTTTTGGCACAAGATGATCTTTAAGGTATCTTCCAATCCAAACCATTCTATGTCTCTATGATCTTCACAGCCAGGGCTCCTTGGGTGGTCAGAGGCTGGATCAGGTTTCCCAGGGAGGTTGTGGATGTCCCCTCCCTGGAAGTATTCAAGAGAAGGTTGGATGGGGTCTTGAGCAACCTGGGCTAGGAAAAGGTGTCCCTTCCCACAGCAGGGGGGTTGGAACTAGGTGATCCTTAAGGTCCCTTCCAAACCAAGCCAATCCAAGATTCTGTGATGTCTGATCTTGGTTTGGCTCATGTGTAGTTACTACCTTGCAGTTAAAACAAGCAGAGGGACACGAGATGTGCTTTTAATGAGCTGCTTCACTGTGGTGGAGGATGCAAATTGGTGCCTGAGGGAAGAGCTGCAGTTCAAGGGAAAGGAAGTGGAAGAGCAAGGAGGAGACCAGACACCTGCTACCCCCCATGGTAAGGTCTCTCAGTGGAGCTTCTCCTGTGGTCTACTCTGCTCCCAAATAATCATGCTGAGCTGCTTGTGCCACCCCGTGGTAGAAGAGGTAAATCTGGACAACACAATCCCCAAAGGATGTGTCCCCAGGCACAAGCCAAGGCATCCTGTTGGTCCCTGGTGGAAGGTTGGTGACCCACCTCTATCTTGTCCATCACCCAGGGACCTGGAGTCCCCTTGTTAATGAAAGCAGACAAATCTAACCAGCCACCCACTCCTCTCTTGTGGGTTTTAGGAACCACGATGTGTTTTTCATTTCCTAATTCCAATCTCTGTTGCAAAAACCTTGGTTTGCCTTCCAATAAAGCTATTAGGAGAACATCATCTCATCTGGAGCCCCCAAGGGGAACCCAGCATCCAACAGGTTATGCTGTTGCCTGGCCAAGGCCATCATGAGGGCTCTAGGAGGCCATATAGGGAGGTTCTACCTGGATCATACAACTTCTGATGGCCCACAGCAGTAGTGACAATTAATTTAGGGATCTTCCCAGCACAACCACAATATTCCTCCACATTGCCCTCTGCTGTGTGGAACATCTCTCCTGCAACCCAACCGAGCATCTCAGGAGAGAAGCACCCAGATGTTAAGAAATATCCACACCAACATAGTGCCACGAGCAGTGAGAGGTGGATCCCTGGGATTTCCAAAGACTTTGACAAACCCTTTGCAAGCAACAAGTCTCCCTGAGGTTTACAAAGGGCAAGACAAAGCAGTAGAGTTCAACCTGCAGAACAAGGGCCTGCAGAAATTTCTGAGGAGCCCATGCATCACAAACCAGTTGGAAACCCTTGATCTAGGCAGGATGTGAATAGTAGTCATCAGGAACAACTAAGCATGCCTGCAGGCTCTCCAACTAAGCATTTTCTCAAGAGGCATGAACAAAGGGAGCCGTGCTGGGGGCGGAATAGGAACCCATTACTGCCTTGTATGGAGAGCTGGACGCACAAGGCTCTGGAAGGTCAAGTGGCTCCTGGCTGAATGGTCTGCCAGAAAAAAAAAAAAAAAAGAAGCCTCATTTAAAGGCTACACAGCCTGGAGATCGTCATTCCACAAGGGCTATGAGCAGGTGTGGGGGCAGACACCACCAAGAGCTCTTTACCTGTTCACACAGCTAAAGCGCAATGCTTCTAGCACTGGGAATGGAAGCAAGGGGGACTGGGAAGGCACCGGTGGCTTGAGGAGAGGGAACTTGCTCCTTCACACGCTCACCATAGCAATGCCTGTCTTCTGGTGGTGGCCCACACCTCCATCCACCGCCCGGACGATGAGGATGTATTCGGATTTGGCCTCCCGGTCCAGCAAAGACGTCGTGGTGATTTCTCCTGCGGCCAGAGGAGATGAGAAGGGTTAGAGATGTTGTATGGGGAAGAGTGGTACAGGTTCAAAAAAGGGACACTGGTGCTGGAGTCAGTGCAGAGAAGGGCAAGGAAGCTGGGGAAGGGCCTGGAGGATAAATGTGATGAAGAGCGACTGAAGGAGCTGGGGATGGTTAGTTTGAAGAAGAGGAGACTGAGGGGAGACCTCGCTGCTCTCTACCTAAAAGGACTTTGTGGAAAGGCTGGTGCTTGTCTCTTCTCACAGGTAATTAGTGATAGAACAAGAGGGAATGGCCTCAAACTGTGGCTGGGTAGGTTTAGACTGGACATTAGGAACAATTTTTTACCAGCAAGAGTGGTCAGGGATTGGAATGTGCTGCCCAGGGAGGTGGTGGAGTCACCAAACCTTGATGTGTTTAGAGGTCATTTAAATGTGGTGCTTAGGGATATGGTTTAGGGGTGAACCTTGAAGAGTAGTGTTCCAGTTGGACTTGGTGATCCTGGGGGTCTTTTCCAACCTGAATGTTTCTGTGATTCTGTGAAAATCATAGACAGCATCCTTCACAAACAGACCCTTTCTTCTGATTCAGTTTCAAACAGATGGACCCTGGAAGGATCACAGCCTTTCAAGCAAGCTCCTGCAAACTTCGTCTTGTGTCTTTCCATGGGAACTCAAGTAACAACGTCCCATGATCGTTCCTGACCACAGTGTACTAAAAAGGATGCCACAAGGGGAAAGCAGGCAGCAGCTCCTTGGCTAATGTAAGCTTTTGCAGGCAAAGCCTTTTGTCAAATATCAGTCCCACCAGGAGCTGATGTCTCTGCCCAAGCTCTCATGGTGACCAAGAGAGTGCTTGGTGACTAAAATCTAGTGACTCTCTTAAATCATTTCACCTGAGCAGGCTGCTTGAGGCAGAGGAGGGATGAGTGCGTGAGGGAGTGGTGGTGAAAGAGGAAAAATGATGGAGAAGAAAACCTGGGGATATTCAGGAGAGGGAACTGAAAAGAGAAAAGGGAGACTGTGTACAGAGGCTCACCTGAGCGAGCATTGATCCGGAAATGTGAGGAGCCCTCCAGGGAGTAGATGATTGACTCCTGCCCGTACTCCCTGGACCTGTCCAAGTCTGTGGCATTGAGAAACAGCACTGTGGCTCCTTGGGGGAAGCAGAAACGAGGGTTGGGATGAAGTATTTGCAACCTGGAGCAGCTTTACCCAACTACTACATCCTCCCCCCCCAACTTCTGCAGGTCACTTGGCCAAGGGGGCCCCTCACCTGCATGTACAGTGGGGCCAAGCCCCCATACCCCATGGCTATGAAACTCTGCCAGGGGGCTGGCTTTTGTCTCCCCAACAAGCCATCACCTATTCTGGCTGTAAGATCCCCAGGGGATCCTTCTGCTAACTTGGGGAAGGTGTAGGGCCATGCTCCATACCTGCCATGATATCCTCCATGACGGTTATAACATAGGAGGCCTTGCTGAATGTGGGGGGGTTGTCATTTTCATCCTGAAAGCAACAAGAAGGTCAAGAGGCTGGTTGGGAAAAAGGTAAAACGGTCAAAGAGCTGCAGAAATCTGGTATGGGGGCACTCCTGGCCAGCTGCATCTCAACACTTGATCAGCTCAAGGCATCAATGTGGCATCAACGTGCAAGATGGCCTCAGGAGGAAGGCACAGGTGGTCTGAGTACATGGCTTCACTACAGAGGCAGCAGTGATTGAAGTAAGTTGGTTGTCAAGGACTTTGCTGAGCCACAGAAGGGGGGCAACGCTGACTGTCTCCTGATAGAAGGGGGGCAACGCTGACTGTCTCCTGATAGAAGGGGGGCAACGCTGACTGTCTCCTGATAGAAGGGGGGCAACGCTGACTGTCTCCTCATAGAAGGGGGCAACGCTGACTGTCTCCTGATAGAAGGGGGGCAACGCTGACTGTCTCCTGATAGAAGGGGGCAACGCTGACTGTCTCCTGATAGAAGGGGGGCAACGCTGACTGTCTCCTGATAGAAGGGGGGCAACGCTGTCTCCTCATAGAAGGGGGGCAACGCTGTCTCCTCATAGAAGGGGGGCAACGCTGACTGTCTCCTGATAGAAGGGGGGCAACGCTGACTGTCTCCTCATAGAAGGGGGGCAACGCTGACTGTCTCCTGATAGAAGGGGGGCAACGCTGATTGTCTCCTGATAGAAGGGGGCAACGCTGACTGTCTCCTGATAGAAGGGGGGCAACGCTGTCTCCTGATAGAAGGGGGGCAACGCTGACTGTCTCCTGATAGAAGGGGGGCAACGCTGACTGTCTCCTGATAGAAGGGGGGCAACGCTGACTGTCTCCTGATAGAAGGGGGCAACGCTGACTGTCTCCTGATAGAAGGGGGCAACGCTGACTGTCTCCTGATAGAAGGGGGGCAACGCTGACTGTCTCCTGATAGAAGGGGGGCAACGCTGTCTCCTCATAGAAGGGGGGCAACGCTGTCTCCTGATAGAAGGGGGGCAACGCTGACTGTCTCCTGATAGAAGGGGGGCAACGCTGACTGTCTCCTCATAGAAGGGGGGCAACGCTGACTGTCTCCTCATAGAAGGGGGGCAACGCTGATTGTCTCCTGATAGAAGGGGGGCAACGCTGACTGTCTCCTGATAGAAGGGGGGCAACGCTGACTGTCTCCTGATAGAAGGGGGGCAACGCTGACTGTCTCCTGATAGAAGGGGGGCAACGCTGACTGTCTCCTGATAGAAGGGGGCAACGCTGACTGTCTCCTGATAGAAGGGGGGAACGCTGACTGTCTCCTGATAGAAGGGGGGCAACGCTGACTGTCTCCTGATAGAAGGGGGGCAACGCTGACTGTCTCCTGATAGAAGGGGGCAACGCTGACTGTCTCCTGATAGAAGGGGGCAACGCTGACTGTCTCCTGATAGAAGGGGGGCAACGCTGACTGTCTCCTGATAGAAGGGGGCAACGCTGACTGTCTCCTCATAGAAGGGGGGCAACGCTGACTGTCTCCTGATAGAAGGGGGGCAACGCTGACTGTCTCCTGATAGAAGGGGGGCAACGCTGACTGTCTCCTGATAGAAGGGGGGCAACGCTGACTGTCTCCTGATAGAAGGGGGCAACGCTGACTGTCTCCTGATAGAGGGGGGGCAACGCTGACTGTCTCCTGATAGAAGGGGGCAACGCTGACTGTCTCCTGATAGAAGGGGGGCAACGCTGACTGTCTCCTGATAGAAGGGGGGCAACGCTGACTGTCTCCTGATAGAAGGGGGCAACGCTGACTGTCTCCTGATAGAAGGGGGGCAACGCTGACTGTCTCCTGATAGAAGGGGGCAACGCTGACTGTCTCCTCATAGAAGGGGAGCAACGCTGACTGTCTCCTGATAGAAGGGGGCAACGCTGACTGTCTCCTCATAGAAGGGGGGCAACGCTGACTGTCTCCTGATAGAAGGGGGGCAACGCTGACTGTCTCCTCATAGAAGGGGGGCAACGCTGACTGTCTCCTCATAGAAGGGGGGCAACGCTGATTGTCTCCTGATAGAAGGGGGGCAACGCTGACTGTCTCCTGATAGAAGGGGGGCAACGCTGACTGTCTCCTGATAGAAGGGGGGCAACGCTGACTGTCTCCTGATAGAAGGGGGGCAACGCTGACTGTCTCCTGATAGAAGGGGGCAACGCTGACTGTCTCCTGATAGAAGGGGGGAACGCTGACTGTCTCCTGATAGAAGGGGGGCAACGCTGACTGTCTCCTGATAGAAGGGGGGCAACGCTGACTGTCTCCTGATAGAAGGGGGCAACGCTGACTGTCTCCTGATAGAAGGGGGCAACGCTGACTGTCTCCTGATAGAAGGGGGGCAACGCTGACTGTCTCCTGATAGAAGGGGGCAACGCTGACTGTCTCCTGATAGAAGGGGGGCAACGCTGACTGTCTCCTCATAGAAGGGGAGCAACGCTGACTGTCTCCTGATAGAAGGGGGCAACGCTGACTGTCTCCTCATAGAAGGGGGGCAACGCTGACTGTCTCCTGATAGAAGGGGGCAACGCTGACTGTCTCCTGATAGAGGGGGGGCAACGCTGACTGTCTCCTGATAGAAGGGGGCAACGCTGACTGTCTCCTGATAGAAGGGGGGCAACGCTGACTGTCTCCTGATAGAAGGGGGGCAACGCTGACTGTCTCCTGATAGAAGGGGGCAACGCTGACTGTCTCCTGATAGAAGGGGGGCAACGCTGACTGTCTCCTGATAGAAGGGGGCAACGCTGACTGTCTCCTCATAGAAGGGGAGCAACGCTGACTGTCTCCTGATAGAAGGGGGCAACGCTGACTGTCTCCTCATAGAAGGGGGGCAACGCTGACTGTCTCCTGATAGAAGGGGGGCAACGCTGACTGTCTCCTGATAGAGGGGGGGCAACGCTGACTGTCTCCTGATAGAAGGGGGACTATCTCCTCACCCAGCATCCTGGGCAACATGCAATAGGTGAAGAACCACTACTACCCTGTGAGCTGCTCCTGAATCCAACACAAGCTCTGGGAAGACTTAAGACACCACGTAAAGCACATCAGCATCATGCACAGACCCACTTCACCATCTTGCAGCAGCCTCATATGTGGTTTAGTGCTCTGGGTCACCATGACCACAAGGCAAGCCTGCAGATTGGATTGGCCAGGGAAGCTGTTGAGCTTTGTGTGCCTTTGTTGGAATGGAGGAATGCTGGGGCAGCCTGCATGTGTGTGTGTGTGTGTGTGTGTGGGTTTTCAGAGAGAGCAGTTACAGCATTTTCAGGGGGGGAAGCTGGTTTGCATACCAAGAGGCTCCCCCTCCAGCCTGTCTCTGCCAGTGAGTACAACTGATGTGGTGAAACCAGGCAAAAGCAACTGTTGGAAACATCCCTCAGAAGAGATTCCAGACCAGTTTAAAGCTCCCCCAGGGTGGCTTTAAATGCTGTTTAAACAATGTTAAGAACCTGCCTTAAATGAACCAAGCCTGATCACCTACAGAGGGAAGGATGGATCTTCCAGGACATTAAAACACCGTTACAGACTTCGCTGCTTCCCTGGGGCTGTTCTGGAGATGTTTTCTACCTGGAGACCGCTGATGGACCTGCAGGCTCAGCTGCTCCTGCTGCCACCAAACTTGATATTTGAGGCAATTTCACGTGCCAACGGTGCCCATCGTACTGCAATTAAATTACCATCCTCTGCTCTCCTTGCTGGAAGCAGGTGGCCTTTAATCAGCCTCTACATCGCTCAGTTTTCACTGCTCCTCCTCAGAGGGTAATGAAGAAATTGCTGGCTGCTGGGGGTGCTGCCCTCACCATCCCTCCTTCTCTTCAAAGGGTGGAGTTGGGGTCATCACCCCAGGACAAACCCAGGGGGCTGGGCATGTTAAAGGTGAAGAAAATAGAGAGACTGAGTGTGCATCCACATGCCACCTGCAGCCAGACCCAGCTAAGCTGCGCCGTGGTCTGGGTTGGGCGGACGCAAGCCAGAGCAGATGCCACATTGTTTTGTTAGCGGTCCTGAGCTCATCAGGCCGTGCTCAGCACCACCTCAGCCCTGCAAGCTGGCTCCTGGGGAGGCTGGGGCTTGCTTCTGGCTGGTTTTCCATCTGGTCAGAGCTGGCATGCACCAGGTTGCAGCACGACATGTGGCTTTTCTACATGAGAAGGATGTTGCCTGCTTCAGCAATGGGAACTCCAAAGCTCCCCACTGCAAACCTTCCCAAATGAAACTGTGCCAAGCCAGAAACTCTGCCAGGGGAGGTTTAGGTTGGATATCAGGACAAATTTCTTCATAGGAAGAGTGGTCAGGCATTGGAACAGGCTGCCCAGGGAGGTGGTGGAGTCACCACCCCTGGAGGTTTTCAAGAAAAGTGTACACATGGCACTTGGGGACACAATTTAATGGCCATGGTGGTGTTGAGTGTTGGACTCAAGGTTCTGAGAGGTCTTTTCCAACCAAAATAAGCCTAATATGTGTCTTCTGCTGCCACTGGAGAGGATCTCCAGCTAATCAGTTAAAACCAGCATCCCATGTTCCCCTCACCTTCATTTTTCCTCCCTATGCCCTCATCCCCAGACAACCTTCATATCATCAGCAGGCAGATGAGAATCACAGAAACATGTTGGTTGGAAGAGACCCTTAAGACCATCAAGCCCAACCATTAACCCAACACCGCCAGGTCACCACTAAACCATGTCCCTCAGCACCACATCTACGCAGCTTTGAAACCCCTCCAGGGATTGGGGACTCCACCACTTCTGTGAGCAAAACCCACTCACACACAGATGTTCACTCTGGGCATGTAACCCCTTTTTCTCCAGACACAGGCAGCTGTAAGTTGCTGGCTCATGGCCCCGGACCGGGCGGTGGTGGCAGGGCACACGTCAGAAGCTTATTAGTGGTGATGTTTCCCCGGATCCTGGCGTGGAGCATGCTATTAGTTCTGATTCAGCAGCTCCCTCTACAAAAGTGTATTGTCCCCTAATGGGGAATCTCCAAGGCAAGTCTGACTTCTTTATTAAAACCCAATAACCAAAGGATGGAAAAAAAAAAAAAAATCACTTCCCTCTCATGCTGCCTTTTCACGGCTCAAGTACCGTCCTGAAATGCTTCCTCCTCATTTTCTTCCTATTTCCTGCCTTTCTTTCCCCCCTCCCTCCCCCCCCTCCAATTCCCCTCTCCTTTTTTTCCAGTTGAGAGAAAAGCCTTTTGGTTGAGAGTGGGAAAAAGTGACAGCTACTTAAAACCCACCAGAGTACAGACTCACCCCTGGAGGAGATGATCCACTGAAGCATGGATCTTTAGAAAGAAGTGGGAAAGTTCAGCATGGGAAGAATGTATTTAGCCACCACTAACTCCCCCAGCACTGCCTTGCTCCCCCCTCTCCCAAGCATGGTGAAGAAGCTAGAGGAGAAGCATGCTCACAGAACTTCATTCCCATCCTACAGCACCAGGGACTTCATCTTCTTCACCTTCCTATATTGACACTGCTGCCAGCCCAGCTTAGATCCCATCACCACGAGACTGACGGATTATCAAGCCAACTGTCTCCATTGTTGATACCTCCCTCCAGACACCCTCGAAACCACAATGTGCCTCAAAGTGACAATCCGATCTAATCTTCCCAAGGAACGCTGTGAAGCTTTCCCTCTCCCAGCAAGCACCCCTCTGTGAGGGGGTTTGCACCTATGTTGGTGTGTGAGATGTACAGTGAAGCCAAGGGTCCAGCTGGGACAGCTGGTGCTGGGAAGATAAACAAGCAACTGCCTGTGACTGATCCAGGGGATGATAATCTCCAAGCACCAGCATGCAGCCAAAGCTCTCTCCTCTGAATCTGAGCTGCAATGAGCACCTCTGGCTACAGGCATGGAGAGCACTCTGGGCAGGAGTTCCCTGAGAGGTGAGAGAAGGGCTCACTGGGGACTCAGTCAACTTCCTCAGTCAAAAACCAGGGCAGAGGGTAGTTCTCCACCTCATCCCCAGCTCTGCCTCTCACCTCCACAGTTAGCTGGGGCTCCTACTGTGTCATTTCCAGTGAGTTTCTCATGCACCATGCACAGCTGAGGAAAGGGAGGAGGTGCATGGGGGTCAGGAGAACCTGTTTGTCCTTCTCTGTAATGACACCCTTTCAGAGGGATTCTCACCTTTGGTCGCTCAGACCTTACCCAATGTCAGTGACAACGCTTCTTTAAGCAATGTGCACGAGACATTAGGTACATGAGACACATAGGACTCATGTATACATAGACCAGACACACCTGATTGCAATCCATCCATACACATCCTTGGGTGGGGGATGATCTTGATGGGTTATTGATGAATTAATGGCACTGCTGTGGAATACTTGCAGGGAAACCATGGCAGGGTCAGCAGGTACTTACAAACACCTCGATGGTGACAGGGACGGTGCTGTTGAGTGGCGGGTTGCCGGCGTCCTTGGCCATCACCGTCAGGTAAATAACCCCATTGGCCACCTGCTCGTAGTCCAGGGGGTGGTTCACACTGATCACTGGAAGGAGGCAAAGCAGGGCAATCAGAGGGGCTTCCATGCACTGAGAAGGGTGGCAGGCAGGCTCCAGTGGTGGCCCGTTGAGTCCCCAGGGCCAACAGTGCCTGCTCGGAGATGGCAGTGCCTTGGAAAAATGAGTGCCAGGGACACCTCACACTAGAGCAGGTTGCTCAGAGCCACATCCAGCCTGGCTGCAAAAACCTCCAGGGATGAGTCTTCCACCACCTCCCTGGGCAACCTGTTCCAGTGCCTCACCACCCTCACAGG
Source organism: Indicator indicator (assembly GCF_027791375.1). Classification (NCBI taxonomy): domain Eukaryota; kingdom Metazoa; phylum Chordata; class Aves; order Piciformes; family Indicatoridae; genus Indicator; species Indicator indicator. The sequence continues at coordinate 36,435,997 of NC_072016.1, forward strand.
GAAGAACTTCTTCCTAACATCCAATCTGAATCTACCCATTTCTACTTGTCCAACCCTAAACCTCTCCTGGTGCAACTTGAGGCCATTTCCTCTTGCCCTATAACTTGTGCCTTGGCAGAAGAGAGTAACCACACCCCACTCCAACCTCTGTTCAGAGAGTGGTAGAGAGTGAGAAGGTCTCCCCTCTGTTCCCTCAGCTGCTCCTCACCAACCCTGTTCTGCAGGCTCTTCACCAGCTTTGTTACCCTTGTCTGGATCTGCTCCAGACCCTCAAAGGTTCTTGAAGTGAGGGACCCCAATCTGAACCCAGTGTTTGAGGTAGAGCCTCACCAGTGTTGAGTGGTGGAGGACAGGAGGACAATCCCTGCCCTAGTCCTGCTGGCCACACTGTTGCTGATACAGGCCAGGATGCTGCTACTTTCCATCCTGCTCCAAGCTGCCTCATTGCCAGCAGCAGGGAGGAGGATCACTGCTGTCATGACTGCTTGCAGGAGGGTGCGTGCAGCCTGAGCTGCTACTGCTCTTCAGGGGCAGTGTGATCCTGGGACCAGTGCTTACCTCCATACCCTTCTGACACTGTGATGTCAAAGTAGTCAGGAAAGGCAGATGCATGCACGATGCTGTAGGTGATCTGGTTGTTTGGGGGAGAGTCTTCATCAGATGCCTAAGACATGAGAAGAGAGAGTTAATGAGCACAGGAGGTGTGCTGGTAAATGCAATGGGAGGGATACAACGGGATGGGAGTTGCAAGCTGGGCCCAAGGAGAGTGGAAACACTGTGGAAGAAGATGGGGTCCTTAAGGGGTCTGCAAACCAGCCCTCCCATCCTGCCTTCCAGGGAGGACCTGCTGGATCCCTCTATCCTCTCTTCCTGCAGCACTCATCCAGCCTGGCCCCATGGAGGGAAAGTCATTGGGTTTGCATCATAGCAAAGCTTATTCTTGTGCTGAAGGAGCAAACAATTTTCTCTCCATAGCATCTTACAGCTTCATCAACAACAGTTCCCCTCAGTGCCTGCTGACATTGCTGAGCAGAGCAAGGTGACATGGAGGTAGGTCCTACTGGAACTGCGGCCTGGGAAAAAGCCTCAGGTCATGGGGAGTATGTTAGAGGTTGAAGGGACCTCAAACGATCATTGAGTCCAACTCTCCTGCCAAAGCAGGGTCACTTAGGGTAGTCCACACAGGAATGAATCCAGGTGGGTTTTGAAAGTCTCCAGAGAAGGAGACTCCACAACCTCTCTGGGCAGCCTATTCCAGTGCTCTGTCACGCTCACAGTAAAGAAGTTTCTCCTCATGTTGAGATGAAGTCTTCTATGTTCAAGTTTGAACCTGTTGTTTCTTGTCTTATCAGTGTGCACCACCAAAAAGAGCCTGCCCCCCCCTTCCCTTGACACCTAAACTACCCCCCCACCCCTCCGATACTGATAGACATGGATCAGATCCCCTCTCAGCCTTCTCTTCTCAAGCCTAAACAGTCCTCAGGGCTCTCTGTCTCTCTTCACAGGGGAGATGCTCAAGCCTCCTTACAGAAGGAGAGGAAGAGGAGGGAAGCAGCACCACACCCAGTTAAAGCACAGAGTATTTCTAGGAGAGACGCAGGAGTGAGGGCAGCAGGGGTGCAGGGGGACCTAACCTGCTCCCATCTCCCCGCCACACCTCCCGGGGTGGAAGAACCACTCCAGTCGCTCACCCGCAGCCGGACCACCTGGGTGACTGAGGGCTCGTTCTCCCTCAAAGCCCCCAGGTAGGCCTCCTTCTGGAAGGTGGGGACGTTGTCATTGACATCGAGGACGTTGACGCGGACGCGGCCAGTGGTCTCCTCCCCACCCCCGTCCCGGGCGATGACGGTCAGGGTGTAGCGCTGCGTGGTCTCAAAGTCCAGCCGAGCCGTCAGGAGGATCACACCCGTGTCCTTGTCCAGAGAGAAACTGAGGGGGCAGGAAAGGAAGGGGGACAGCCACAGTGACCACATGCTGGAGCTGGGGTGGCAGCATACATTCATAGATGGGTTTGGGTTGGAAGGGACCTTAAAAATCTTCGAGTTTCTGGAAGAGACCTTAAAGATCATCTAGATCTTGGAAGGGATCGTAAAGATCATCTAGTTCCTGTAACGAACCTTAAAGGTCATCTAGTTCCTGGAAGGGATCTTAAAGATCATCCAGTTCCTGGAAGGAACCTTAAAGATCATCTAGTGCCAACCCCCCGCTGCCATGGGGAGGAACAGCTTCCACCAGGCCAGGTCACTCAAAGCCTCATCCAGCCTCACCTTGAACACCTCCAGCCAGGGGGCATTCACAATCCCCCTTAGCAACCTCACCACCCTCACTGTAAAGAATTTCTTCCTAATACCCAATCCAAATCTCCCCTCCTCAGGCTTAAAGCCATTTCCTCTCATCAATACAAGCCCCTGAAAAAGGTCCCTTCCTGGCTTTGTCAGCCCCTTTTAGGTACTGAAAGGCTGCTATTAGGTCTCCCTAGCAGCCTGATGGTTAGCTCTGTAGTGGGTGAAGTTCATGGCTATCTTCTGAGGGATGCCAGGTCCCGGAGCATCTTCAAGAGCTGGGCAGAGTTGGTGGCATAGAAACCCTCAGTGCTGCTCTACAGGCAGAGAAAGGGGGCTCAGAGCCCCCCAGATCCCTCCCTTGCTGGGCAGCCTACATGCCTCCCTCCCAGCATCCCACCACACCATGCTGCAGGGCCAACAGCTTGCTGGCAAATGCATTTATGGATCCCAAGCCATGCTGGTGCCTGCAGGTCTTGATTTAGCAAAAGCCATTTCAGGTGCTGAACATCAGATGTGCTGAAGATATCTCACCCCTTTAGGAGACAACATAGTGAGGTTTACTATAGGGTGTCTCACAGATAGCACATCACAATGTCCTTAGTTGCCATGTGTCTTCTTAGAGAGGTTGGAAGAGGATTTTGAAGACTCAAAGTGATGCCAGAGGCTCTGTCACACTTACTGGTCAGGGTCATCGCTGAAGAAGTAATTGACTTTCCCATACATGCCCACGTCGTTGTCAGTTGCCTGGAAAAACAAAAGTTAATTAATAAATGAAGATATTTATGGCCAGTGTTGCACTACACACACTAGGGAATCCCTCCTTATGCCCACCTGCCAGCAGGCTGGCACCAGCACAGAACTGGTGAGCTATGAAAGGCTACAGAGATGGTGAGAGGGCTCAGGCATCTCTTCAGGTACTGGAAGGCTGCTGTAAGATCTTCCTGCAGCCTTTTCTTCTCCAAGCAGAACAACCCCAACTCTCTCAGCCTGTCTTCATGGGAGAGGTGTTCCAGCCCTCTGAGCATCTTTGTGGCCCTTCTCTGGACCCAATCCATCAGGTCCATGTCCTTCTTGTGCTGAGGGTCCTAGGGCTGGATGCAGTACTCCAGGTGAGCTCTCAGCAGAGCAGAGGGGCAGAATCACCACTCGACCTGCTGGCCACACTGCTTTTGTTGCATCCCAGGATGCCATTGGCCTTCTGGGCTGCAAGTGCACATTGCCGTCTCAGGTCCAGCTTCTCATCCACTGCAGGGCTGCTCTCTACCACATCCTCCCCTAGTCTGCACTAAAAAGGGGGATTGTCCCTACACAGATGCAGAACTTTGCACTTGCCCTTGTTAAACCTAAGGAAGTTCACCTGGACCCACTTCTCCAGGGCCCTCTGGCGTATCCACCACACCATTCAGCTTGGTGTCGTCTGCAAACTTGCTGCAGGTGCACTCAATTCCACTGCCTATATCATTGCACCTTCTGGGGATGGAACATGCTGGAGTTTCACCGCTGGAATGAAGACTTTGGAGATGCTATGGTGTGGACGTGCAGCCCTGGCTCCCAGCCAAGCTGTTGCCAGCAGCAGGAGTGCCAGCTGCTGAAGCTGGAGCAGGCTGGTCACAGCTAAGCAACCAGCACCTTCAGGGGAAGGTGTGGGAAACTCAGGATGTCAGCTCCAGGGGAGCAAGGCAAGACTGATGTATGTTTTAAAGTCTTTCCTCTAATGAATATATTAAATATGCATGAGAGGCAGCAGGGGAAAAAAGGACAGAAAATTTCATTTTTAGGTGAGGAAAGTGGAATGCAAGCCCCCAAATATCTTTTTCTTTTCTTTTTTTTTTTTTTTTTTCTCCCCCAGTATATTTTCTAAATGGAATCTTGTCTGGATTCCTTAGACACTAACAGGTCTGTGAAAAAAGCAGGGTCAAAGACACATTTTATGTCCACATCCCAGCAAAAGGCTGTATTTTAGGACTGGCATGGAACACAACCTGTTCCTGAGACCTTCCTGATTTATTGGTGGCCTTGATTACCCTTGAGAGCAGAGTGGGAGCACATTAAATGCCTTTACCCCTGGTGTGCTGTGTACCTGCCATACCACAGGGTGGCAGAGGGGCAAAGGTATGAAAATTAGCCTCAATTAATTATTTTTTTTTAACCTCCCCCCCAAAAAGGCTTCCCTAGCTCAGGTGGTAAATTCCTGCTGCTCTCCACCAGCTGAAGGGTGTGCTGATGGAGCCAACATTTCAGACCTACTGATTCTCCCCATTTTCCTCTCCACTGCTAAGATGCAATTTACTTTTCCTGTGCATGGCAATTGCATTTAGCAAAATGGAACAAACCTGCCAAAAACGCCTGGAGAGATGCCCAGAGAGCAAACAGCCCCTGCTCCAGGAGGGCCAAGCCCCCTCCGGGGTGCATCTTGCTCCTTAGAGGACACCAAGGAGAACACCTAAGAAGCAGCTCCATCCCAGAGGAGGTGGCTTAATCTACTCTCTGCCACTCCAGCTTCTCTCAGTAAATTATATTGGTATTAGTCCACCATCCTAACAACTGCCATCAGCCCAGGTGGCTGCAAATCGTGGTGGCAAACCTCCAAAGATCGTCTGGGACTGGCCAACAAGGGCCTTGGGGCCTCTTTCCCCAAAATCTTTGAGCATTCTCAGCATCACCTGGTGTGAGCCAGGCCTGGACCTCCCAGGCAGGATTTTTCCCAGTCATTACCTTCTGTGCCCACAACCTCTGTGAACCCTTAGGTGCCATTAATCCCTAGGTGGCTGGTGCCAAAGCAGATCCTGAAAAGGCATTTTCCATGCATCTGGATGGGCTGGTGATGAGATAATGATTTAGAGGAGGCCTGACAGTGGCACAAAACACGGGCAAGACTAATTCCCTTCATTTGGCCCTATACAATTGCACTTGTAAGTACTTATTGCAGTGACAGACAACGCTGGGAAAGTGCAATTTTCTTCTGCCAGGGGAAAAAAAAAAAAAATATATATATATAGGGAAGGAGGAAGGTTAAAAGAAGGTTAGCACAGAGCTGCTTGGTATGGGAGGTGGTGGATCCTTGGGGAGCAGAGCCTGGACCCCATGCTGCAGCGGTGCTGCACCAGCCAAAACTGCTGGGAGGGCAAAGACAGGATGCTGGTGAGCTCAACTCTGCCCTGTACACACCACCTCACCTGATTTACACCAGGGGGGGAGGTGGGAGGTGATATCTTCTTGATGGCTTTCCTGGCAAGTGAACACCATGGCCATAATGCAGGGCAGCAGAGCAGGTTACCTGAGCGTGACAGGGAATATGCAAAAACAGCGAAGTGATGCACGCTCAGCATACTCAGTTTTGGAGAGGTCCCTTCCAACCCCTGCCACTCTCTGATTCTCTGATCTGTGCTTATTTCTGCACCACCAAATGCTTTCCTTCTGAGGGTAAAAAGGACACTTAGATGCTCAAAGCCCCACGGGGAGGCAACCTGCACCCCTTTGGCACAGCAATGCCAAATCCCTTTCGTCTTCCCTGGGTACCAGCTGTTTCCCCAGGGCTCACTGACTCTTTTCCCCACCCCAGCACACAGGCATCCATCCCCACAGCCGGCGGGAGGGAAGGCATCTGGCTGGAAGTTTCCTGGGGTTCCACCTGGAGAAGCAATCAAATGGCTTTTACGGCTGCTCCTCTCCTGCCCAGAATATTAAAGCAGGATTTGCCCACTGGAGCCTGCAAAAGGCCAGGATGAAAACGCAGGTCCACATCTGTATTTTTATGAGCTGTCACCAGCACAGCCCATGTCTAGGAAAAAACCACATTTGCACAGCTAAACTCTGGGAGGAGGAAGAAGAAGCCTGGATACCCCAAAGGATTAATTTACTGACCCACAGCATGGCGTGGGCAGCCAGCACGTGAATCTCAGGCACACAAAAATAGCCCTGACCCAGCTCTCTGTCCATCTGCATCCCCCAAGCACTGATATTTTGGAAGTCTCCCTTTTGTCCCACCGAGGGCCCTTGTGTCCATCCTTCCCTGGCGGCTGGTGGGTCAGCAGAGCCGGAGGCAGGAGCGAGGAGCCGGCGATTGGTTCTGCTCCCCTAGGCAAATCTGTGGGAAAGGGCATGTTGTCCAATTTGTTCAGGAAACAATAGCAATGTTTGACATGTCATCAGGATTGATGGAGCAGAAATTTACATGGGAGACTTCGGTTTTAAACAGCTCCATGGAGCTCTGCCGGTAATGGTTTCGACATTCATCATCTGCCAAACCCCACTCCGCGACTCCTTAAACTGCCCGAGATTAACTCTACTCACAGCAGCCTCAGGCAGCATGGCAGGAGGAGTGAGGAAGAGCTCAAAGAGGCAAGAAAAGCCTTTCAGCACAGCACAGCTTCCCCCCCCCCCCGCCCCGAGCCCCCAGGATGGCAGTCTCTCCCCCAAACCCACTGGGCAGAGATATGCAGCTGGAGGTTGGTTGCAGGAATGAGCAAAGCAGGCTGGAAGGACAGCTGATTGCTGTCTGGATGGGCTGGGCTGCCCTGTCCTGCCTGCCTGAGGATGGCTCTGCTGGCACCAAGGGAGCCATGTCCTTCCTACCTTTCCCTCTGTGTGGGGCTGCCAGAGTGAGCCTCAGCTCTGTTTGCTCTCTTTCTCTCTTTTGCCTTCTTTGTTTTCCTTCCCCTACCTTGCACACAGAAACCAGGAAATAAAAATTGATGGGGAGCAAATTGCTTTGGCCAGAAGCTCTCTGCTTAAAAGAGTTGTAGCAGGAAAGCAATTACTGAATGTCAAAAAGCTGTCAGGGCACCGGAGTGACTAGGTGTGGGTCTTGTCCTCCTGCTGCCTGCCTGCTCCTTTGGCCATGCCAGGTAGGCAGTGAGGAGACCAAGGCATCACCATGCCAGCAAGATGCCTGGGGCTTAGGACAAAGAGAAAGCACATGGAAGGAGGATTCCAATTGACTTCCTGCTTTTTCCCAGTTTTCTAGGAAAATGTGGCAGGTGAGGTTGCTCCTTGGGGCAGACCAGGCTGCTCACACCCTGGTACAGGCAACCTGGGGTGGGGGAGCCCTGTCATCATACCGATTTTTGAAGCCACCTAAACCTGCTTGTGTTCAACAGCAAGCAGCTCTTCTTAAATATAACCTACTGCAACCTTCAGGTCCCAAAAGAATAATAGCTATCCACCTGGACTGGGATTTGATTTGAGATTGGGAGAGGAGAAGCATGAAGGGCCAAGAGCTTCCTTGAGCAACAACCACTGGGCTGCAAGACCTGATCAAGGAAACCAACGGCAAACCTCCTTAAAGCCATTATGCCCTTCCCAGGTGGAAACCAGCTCTTTCTGCAGCATCACCTGCCCTGCCCATGCTCCTTTCCCAGGCCTTCAAGCAATAGCTGCTTGGTGGGGGGTGGCAATCAGGCAGAAGCAGAGTCATCCAGCACTACTGTGCTGGAGCCCAGTGGTGTGATTAACTGGGAAGGGGAAGGTGGGAGCGGGGAGCCGGGACGATGCCGGGGTAACCGCAGCTCCACACCACGAAGCTCAGTCGCCACTAACGACCCTGAAGGGCTGTGCTGAACCCAGTTCGGGGGGGTGGGGTGGGGTGAAAAAATAGCCAATCAACCCCCCTGGGAACTGCAGAGCTTTTGCCCACCTCTTCTGGCAACTGCTGGGGACTAAAGTAGCCTCCTTGATTGTGTTTTGTAACAGCAGGCCCTGCAACATCAGCGAGGTTAACACTTGCCTGGGCAGCCTTGATTTAGCAGCGAGTCATTTACTGTAGCCGGGCTGTTGCCATGGATGGAGGTGGGGGTTTGAAATGTGTGAGCAGACAGAAGCCTTGAGCAAGAGGAGAAGGCATCTGGAGGGTGGGTTTCCCACTGCACAGGGTGACACCAAGGCACCCACTCCGGGTGGGTTTTGCTGGAGCTGCCAGAGCCTGGGCAGGAGGAGTCCGCTAACGAACCGTATTGATTTCATATTCTCCTGTTGTCCACCTAAATGGCAAGCGGCACAATCTGATAGATTAAATAACCACACAATTGCCTGCCCTGACATCTCAATCGCTTTGCTGTTGGGTCTCTAATGACTTCTGCAGCCCAGCAAAACAGAAGAAATTAAAGTCCAAGTCTGACGGAGAAAAAAAACCAAAACACTAAATGCCCAATGATCCTCTGAGGTCTTCGCAAGAGCTCCTGGAAGCCAGCTGCACCTCCCGCCATCTGCAATTCCATTTTGCTCAGGTGATGTCCATCACCTGGGGCACAGCAGGGAGAGGGGGACAAAAGCTAAGGAGGAGGGAAGAACCAGTCTGGTCCTTGCCTGAAGATGGATACGAACCTGTGGAAACCCACCCTGGAGAAAAAGAACGCCAAAGCCCAAGCTTTGTCCAGCAGGAGTGAAGATAATTCATCCTGAAACTGGATACAGACTGTGGTTGCTCCAAGCAACTCATCCAGAGAATGATCTTTCCAGTTTGTCAGCAAGGGGTAGCAAGCCCAAAACACATCCCTGCTAGGCAGAGACTTACCAGAGTGACTGATGAGGATGCTTCTTGTTCAACCCAAGGAAAACCATGGGCCAGAAGCTGTAGTCTGAGCTCTAGGAAGACAACAGCCTCATTCCCCAGGAGCTGGCAACTACATCCAAGTCTCAGTCAGACATCAAGCAGCCACTTCTCCAAGGAGTTTTAGAGGATGGAGAGCCTTATCTTTGCTCCTGTGACTAGAGTTGGGTTACAGGACACAGCAGCCAGCCATGGGAGGATCAAATAGAGCCTGTGGCTTGATGCAGAAGTGGCCTCTGAATGGTACAGCAGGACTTGGGAGGCTGTTCTACACACCTCATGGTTCCCAAATGCCTACTTTAGGTCAATTAGCCTCCTGCCAACACCATGTCAACAGCATGAGGGGCTGCACAAGGTCATCTGTCAACAGGCTGACATTGCCTCTGCCATAGCAATGCTTCAGCTACTGGCATCCACTGGGCACTGACTCACACGGGAGCTCCTTGTTGGAAGCAGCAGAGCCCAGGCTGCTAAAAAACAGACTAAAATCCCAGGAGCAGTGGCTCTATTGGAGCTTTGTGGGTTGCAAAATACAGCAGAGTTGCCCTTGCTCAGAGGTGTCAAGCCTGGGAAAGGACACACCAAGGTGAAGATGGTGACTGCCCTGCAGGGACTGCTCAGAAGGATGTGTGAAACCGGGGTGTTCGCACGGCAGGAAGCAGCACCTCAGGAAAAATTCTCCCTGCACCTCCCAGCTACCTCCCCCAAAGCCAGCAGCAGAGGAAAACCACCCAACCCCACGTCCTACTGGGAAGGGTGGAGGGAATGTGCTGCCCAGCCTGTGCTTTGCAGGATGCAATCTGAACCAGAGGTCTGCATTTGCTTTCCCCTCTCACAGGCTGGATTGGCTTTTTTTGGGGGGGGGGGGGGTGAGGGAAAAGCTGTGATTTTGCTTTTTTCCCCCCCTCCCCCTACTCTGCACTTTAGCTGTGCATTTCTCCTGACAGCTCCATCAGGACAGGGAGCTGCTGCAGAAGCTGCAATAAGTGTGTGTGTCTCTCTCTCTCTCCTCAGCGGCTCGGGCTGTCACGATTCCTATTCCAGCCCATTTCCGTCTTACGGATTGATATTTAGATTAAAGAGATAAACACAGCCAAAGAGCACTGGGCCCTGACAGAAAGGCAAGGACTCCAGCTCCGTCAATCACCCTGCTACCTGCTAACTCCCTCCTCCCCTTCCCTTTATTTACAGAGCTGGGTTGATAAGAATATTTAACAGGAACAAGGAGTGCAAGTATATACCTCTCTATATTTTTCTTTTTCCTTTAAAGAGAAGCAGGCAGGAAGAGGATAAAGCCATTCACGTTCAGCTTTCCAAGCAATTTGGAGTCATCTGCTTTGATTATTTAACTATTTACAGCTTGGCGTATTTGCAGTTTTCCTCTCCTCTTGCAGATAAAGGATTCAATTTTCTTTTAAAGCGGTGGGGAAATTGGAAGAGACTTTGTTCTGTTTAAGCACAGCTGGAGTCCTGAGCGCTCAGGGGATGCTGAGAACAACAAGATCAATTAAGATGCTAACAGGGAGGACAAGCTGTGTGGGCCAGGGGAGGGGAGAAGGGCTGGAAGGAGGGGCAAAATCCAACCTCAGAGAACATCAGAAATCAGCCCTCCCTCTGCCACCTCCCTTCCAAGGGTGAGCTCTCACCCAGACCCAGCAAAACCCCTTTATTACCATCCCTAGGACAAAACCTTCCCAGCAAGGATGCACACCCTGATGCTGCTGCTCCAAAGCAGGTCCACATCCTTTCTCCCTCCAGCCTCCAACTGGGAGTTCTGCTGAGCTCATCCTCTGCAACATCCAGATATTTGGCTGGCAGTGCTCCATTACTACCTCTCTGACACTCACACTCCCCAGAAGGGTTTTTCCATTCCATTTTTCCATTTCCGTTTTTCATTCACTTCAAACAGAAAGAGAGGATGGAAGCTGACCTGGGAGTCCTCTTCTCCTAGTATTTGACTATCCTGTGCTCCCCAAACCCAGGTGGGAAGGCAGAGGAGATGCAAGCTACTTCTAGTATTAGTGCAGCAGATGCCTCCCTGCAAGGCAGGACACAAATTCACCCCCCTGGTCCTAATGCTGGGTACGGGCACCACATCTGGGGGAGGGAAGATTTAGCTCTCACCTTATTCCCTGCAGAAGCTGAGAATGTTCTTATCCCTGGAAGCTTTTTCATCCATCCATTGGTTTGTGAGGTGTTTCCCCACCTCACTCCCTGCTCTCACTGGCTATGTTTCTTGATCCATAAAACCTTCCCCAAATCAGGACCACTGCAGGCTTTGCCTCAAGGCTGGTCCGCATAGTCACCATCACATGAGAAGAGAAACACAAAGTTCTTGGTATACACCTTGCCAACCAGCAGCTCAAAGTTACCACCAGCTCCTCTGCTCAGCCTCTGCAACTGCTGCCTTTTACCTTGGACTATTTCTGTCCCGTGTTCACTTTTTCTCTATGAAAAAGGAGAAGCAAAAGCTTTGGAGATCATCAAGAAACAAAAGACAGTGGCAGCTATGCAGATGTTAGGGCATAGCTGGTGTCTTTGGCCAAAGAGGATGGAAGGACATAGAGTGGGGTGAGGTCTGAAGGCTTCACAGACAACTGGAGGAAACTCCAAACTTTTGCAAGCAAAGCCCCATCCCACTCATGTTGGCCACATGTGCTTGGAGTTGGACAAACCCAGAGGGATCCAACCCTCCTGGGCACCCCAAAGCCATCACAGAACCACAGAATTGTTTCAGCTGGAAAAGATCTCCAAGATCATCAAGTCCAACCATCAACCCAACACCATCATAGCCATTAAACCGTGTCCCAAAGTGCCATGTCTATATGTTTGGGTTTTTTTTTTAACTTCTCCAGGGATGGAGAAGAAAGAGAGGATAGAGGCTGACCTGGGAGTCCTCTTTTCCCAGTGTTTGACCATCCTGTGCTCCCCAAAGCCACGTGGGAAGGCAGAGGAGATGCAAGCTACTTCTAAAGTGGGTGCAGCAAGTGACTCCCTGCAGGGCAGGACACCAACTCTCCTCCCTGCTCCACCACCTCCCTGGGCAGCCTGTTCCAGTACCTGACCAGTCTTTCAGGAAAGAAATTGTTCCTAAAATCCAACCTAGACCTCTCCTGGCACAATTTCAAGCCCTTTCCTCTCATTCTACCACTTGACACAAGGGAGAAGAAACCAACCCCCACATCACTACAACCATCCTGGGACCACTGCAGAGCTCCAGGCTGGGATCCAGGAGCCCACACACCACCGCATCACCGGTGGCAGAGGGCTGATTGAGAAAGTGATTTGCATTTTAAATAGGTGCTTATTGATGTCTGCACCTCTCCTTTCCAGCCTGGGAAAACCACATTATTACTTTCTTGTTGACTGGTGTTTATAGCTGGCTGCAAAGGAAGGGGAAAGAAAATCAGGCTGGGATCGATTTTTCCCATCTCCGATGTGAAGGCCAAAGAGTGATCGAAGCAGCAGAAGAAAACTGACAACTGGGTGGTAAAGGAGAGAAACTTTGCCAACCAAATTAGATGTTGCCTTAATGAGGAGAGTAATGGAAGGTTAATTAGTGCATTTACTTCATTAGGCTCTTACTAACAAGGCTTCTCCTGAGGAAGTGCAGTGGCTGGGAAGATGAGAAATCCAGGTGAATGGATGTGTTAAGGAAAATGATCAGGGCTGGAGCGGAGCAGAAAGAGAATATCCAAAATATATAAGTGTGAAATAACACAAACAATACAAATAATTCAAACACACACATGCATACACGCAGAAGAATACTGTATCCAGTTCTGGTGTCCCCATCATAAGAAGGACATAGAACTGTTGAAGTGAGTCCAGAGGAGGGCCACAAGGATGACCCAAGGGCTGGAGCACCCCTGCTGTAAGGATAGGCTGAGGGAGCTGGGGCTTGTTCTGCCTGGAGAAGAGAAGACTCCAGGGGGACCTCAGAGCTGCCTTCCAATAGCTGAAGGGATTCTACAGGAAGGCTGGAGAGGGACTTTTCATAAGGGTGTCTAGAGACAGGACAAGGGGGAATGGTTTGAAGCTGAAGGAGAGGAGGTTTAAACTGGAATCTTAGGCAGAAGTCCTTCTTCAGTATGAGGATGGTGGGACTCTGTAATAGGTTACCCAGAGTAGTTGTGGATGCCTCCTCCCTGGAGATGTTCAAGGCCAGGTTGGATGAGGCCTTATCAAGCAAGTCTGGTTGAGAGATGTTCCTGCCCATAGCAGGGAAATTGGAGTAGATGGTCTCTGAAGTCCTTCCCAATCTAACCATTCTATGACTCTATGCTGATACACAGCCTAATTACTTTGAGAAAACACCCACTCCGTAAAATCATCTGAAATGCATCATCTGAAAGTCAGCAAAGAAAAGTGCTTTTTCTTTTTTTTTTTAGAGCACAAGACTGTCTTACAGACTCAGCTTATCAAGCCCCAAGGGAACACTGCTTGTTTTACCTGCCTTACTACACACCATGAGCCATGGAAACTCATTCCCACACTGAAATCAATGCCTGATGGTTGAATGGGGCACTGTACTTTATAGTCTGAGGTCTGTGGACTGATGGAGGTGCTGAAGCTATTCCTGAGGGTCTGCAAAAGCTAACTCTGGAAAGCACACCAGCAGGCTTGCCAGAAATTACTGTGTGTGAGGGAAAGATTTTGAAGTCTCAGCATCCCATCCAGACTTCTGGAGGGTGGTTTTTGTGGGGAGAAACCCAGCTTCAGAGCAGGCCAGAGCTGTTTCTGGTTGTAGAGCACACCAAGGCAAAGCAAAGCAAACAGGATGTGGAAGGAGAAGGTCCCAAGGTGAAAGCAGTCACTGACTCATAAATATGGTACTGAGGGATGTGACTTAGTGGTGGGCTGGGCAGTGTTGGCTTTTTTCAGTGCTACCCAGTGACAGGGCAAGAGGTAATGGGCACAAACTTGAACATCAGATATTCCATCTGAACAGAAAGGAAAACTTCTTTAATGTGAGGATGACAGAGCACTGGAACAGGCTGCCCAGAGAGGCTGTGGAGTCTCCTTCACTGGAGACATTCAAAACCCACCTGGATGCATTCCTGTGTGACCTACTCTAGCTGACCCTGCTCTGGCAGGGGGGTTGGACTGAACGATTTTTTGATGTTCCATCCAACCCCTGATGTTCTGTAATTTTGTGATAAGTGCTATAACAGGCTGCCTAGAGAAGTTGTGGGGTCTTTTGCTCTGGAGAGCTTCCACCTGGACTTGTTCCTATGCAACCTGTCTAGGGTGTACCTGCTTTAGTAGGGGTTTGGACAAGATGATCTCCAGTGGGCCCTTCCAACCCTTCCCATTCTATCATACTGTGAACCTGCTCTGGCAGGGGGGGAGTTGGACAAGATGATCTCCAGAGGCCCCTTCCAACCTCTACCTTTCTGTGATTCTGTGGGTTAATGGTTGGACTTGATGGTCTTAAAGGTCTCTTCCAACCAAAATGATTCTATGACTGTATGATTTGGGGGTGGGGGTGGGGGTGGGGTGGGGTGGGGGTGTGAAGGTGGGCAACTGGGACATGCAAACCTCTCCACATCATATTGTTTTCACCCCAGCCATTTCCCAGAGAGGGTAGACTGGGAGAGGACCATTCAGCATCCTCCCCAGCTCCCTCCTGTTTGCCAGCTGGCTGACGGACCTCAGCCTGCGCAGCCAAGCCAGACCAGGACAAAATAAAGCAGAGAGGAGGGATCACAGAGCTAGGATTACTTTCCACACTTCCCTGGAGAACCACTTTTCTGCAGACCCTTGAAGGCAAATCAAATGCATTGTTGTGTTAAAACCGAGCAGCTCGTGGTTTGTTTGGGCTTTAATGATTTTGGTTATCGGAGCTTTTCAGGAGGACTTTGCTGCGCGGCTCTGTAGCGTACGAGGAGCTTAAGGAGACCTCCTGCTCCTTAATTCTTACCTCCTGCTGACTTGTCTTAGGCCTCTTCCCCATTCCTCTAGCTCTGACAAATACCTCAGCAACAGAGAGAAAGGCACGTGCCTGTGCCACCATGCAGCTCCTTGTCCTTTGGGAAGCCAGCAGCGTGCCAGCCCTGGCTTCTGGCAGCTGCTGTCAAAGCAGCAGCATCCAAAGGCAAGGTTTTGAGGGGTCCTCTGAGGTCCACCCCACCTATCACAACACTCAGACCCTGCAGCCTTGAAAGATGGCAGACGATGCTAAATGGAGTGGGAATGCTGATCTGCTCGAGGGTAGGAAGGCTCTGCAAAGGGATCTGAACAGGCTGGATCCATGGGCTGATGTCAGTTGGATTAGGTTCAACAAAGCCAAGCGTTGGGTCCTGCACTTGTCTCACAACAACTCCATGAACACTCCAGGCTTGCAGCAGAGTGGCTGGAAAGCTGCCCAGCAGAAAAGGACCTGGGGGTGCTGGTTGACAGCTGGCTGAAGATGAGCCAGCAGTGTGCTCAGGTGGCCAAGAAGGCCACCAGCATCCTGGCCTGGATCAGCAGCAGTGTGGCCAGCGGGAGTAGGGAACTGATTGAGCACCTGTCCTTGGCCCTGGTGAGGCCATACCTCAAGTACTGTGTTCAGTTTTGGGCACCAGAGTATAAGAGATATTGAGGTGCTGAAGCATGTTCAGAGGAGTAGATGAAGGCATTAGGAATGTTTAGTCTGGAGAAGAGGTGGCTGAGGGGAGACCTCATTGCTCTCTACAACTCCCTGGAAGGAGGTTGGAGTGAAGGAGGGGAAGTTGGTCTCTTCTCTCAAATAACAAGTGATGGGACAAGAGGAAACTGCCTCAAGCTGCACCAGAGGAGGTTTAGGTTGGATGTTAGGAAATATTTCTTTCCTGCAAGAGTGGTCAGGCATTGGAACAGGCTGCCCAGGGAGGTGGTGGAGTCACCATCCCTGGAGATGTAGATATGGCACCTGGGGACACGGTTTAGTGGTGGTTGCAGTGTTGGGTTGGACTTGATGGTCTTAGAGGTCTTTTCCAGCCTTAATGATTCTCTGATTCTATGACCTGGCCATGCCACACACTCAGTGTGTGACTGGTGTGAACATATGCTTGCACCTTCCCTGCTCTTCCCAGCACCTTCCACTACACGAGTGGACAGCACAGCTGCTGCCAGATCCCCAGCACATCACAGCAGGGGATGAGGAGCTGAACCTCCTTACTCCTCTCACACTTAGGGCCTCAAGCTGGGCTAGGTCTTGGTGACCCTAGAAGGAAAGTCATGTTTTCATAGCTGCTTTCACCCCCAAAAGTTTATCAGCTGAAATTTCCATCTAGTTCCAGGGCCTCTCCCTCTCTCCAGGCCACAGAAGTGCTCCTCATGGTGGGTTCACCACAGCTAACTGGATGCAAGCTCAGGGAAGTGCTTTCAAACTCTCCATGCCTGGGAAAGGAAAGAGCAGCGAGGTTTGGTGTCTGACCAGCATCAGTCCTCTTCACAGGCATCAAGGATGGGACCCTGAGATTTTTCTCTCTGTGCCTGTATCATCTGACATGAAAATTCCCTTTAGAAAAAAAAAGTCTAATTTCCTTTCTCTAGAAAGCTTCTGATCTGAGATGCAAACTGTGGAGAGATAAAAGTGTGAGCAGGGAAAAAAGATATGGCCTATGACCTAGGTTGGGTTAATCCTCAATATCAGTCCAGGCTGGGGGATGATGAGATTTGAGAGCAGCCCTGCAGAGAAGGATTTGGAGGTTCTGGTGGGTGAGAAGCTGGACATGAGCCAGCAATGGGCACTTGCAGCCCAGAAGGCCAATGGCATCCTGGACTGCATCAAAAATAGCGTGGCCAGAGATGGAGAAAGGGGATTCTGCCCACTCTGCTCTAGTGAGACCTCACATGGAGTCTATCTATGGGACCTACGACAGAAGAGAGACATGGACTTGCTGGAGCAGGTCTGGGGGATGGCCCAAAGATGATCAGAGGGCTGGAGCACCTCAGGCTGGGAGAGTTGGGGTTCTTCAGCACAGAGAAGAGAAGGCTCCAGGGAAGCCTTAGAGCAGCCTTCCACTACCTGAAGGGGAGCTACAGAAGAGTTGGGGAGGGACATTTGACAAGGTTTGTGGTGACAGGAAGAGGGGCAATGGTTTGAAACTGGAGCAGGATAGATTTAGGTTGGACATTAGGAGGAAGCTCTTCACAAGGAGTGGTAAAATACTGGAAGAGGTTGCCCAGGGATGTGGTGGAAGCCTTATCCTTGGAGACCTGGGCAGCCGGAAGTAGTCGATGTTCCTGCTGACTACAAGGAGATTGGACAAGATGACCTTTGAAGGTCCCTTCCAACATGATGCAACCTGTGAATCTGTGAATGAGGGGTTTGTGAAGCAGCACCACCACTCCCTGCTGTCAGCAGTGAGGCAGCCTGCAGCAGGACAGAGAGCAGCAGCAGAACAGGGACACACACCTGAGAGCTTCTGCTGCCTCACAGCTCAGACAGGATTAATGGACTGCCTCCATCACCTCATCCCTAGCCCTGCAGCTCACCCTCTGCTCAGTGATGCATCCCAAAGCTGCAGGCACTCCTTCTGGGTCTCCCCACCTCATTTCCCTGCTCTTGCTCTGGGGAATATCTGGGGAATATGCCCAGGGAACATCATCCTTCATTCCAGACCTTGCTTCCCACGAGGCTTGTACTACTATTGTTAATAGTGTGGGTGTTGGACTTTTCATCTGCCCCTCCAACATCTGCCTACTGTTTTGGCCTCTGCAATAGATTTATGCTCCATCTAGTCTGAGATCTGCAAATATGTCTCTACTTTTGCAACTCACCCTCTCCTCCAGCTACTGGGCTTCTCAGCTGGGTGAGACAGGGCTGAAGACTCTTCTCTCTCTCCTGCTCCTCTCACTCCAGGAGAAAAACAGTTGTTGGAAGATGTCTGCTAAACCCATCACAGTCACTAACCATAGCTGCAGCTGCACATGGATATTTATCCACTTTTCTTCCTTCCTCAGGGCTTCCAATCACACAGTCTCATGCTGGAGCTAGTGCCCTTCTTCCTCACACTTATCCAGGAAACAACCCTGCAGCCCACTCCTCTTTCTTAGGCAAGCCAGTACCCATCCAAAGCCACCAACTGCCTAGGTAGCAGCTGGCCAGGGGTGTCAGAGTCCCAGTTAATATACGGTGCAGTATATGTTCTTGCTGCTTCTTGTTGCTGGAAGGCATGAAGTTATACTGGCTGCCTGCTTGCTCAAGAAGTGTGAAATTCTTTCCCTGACCTTTTCTGTTATGTTATTTAAAGGTTTCATGGCCAGTTGTTTCAGAAAAAAAAAATAATATTTCAATATCTGTTGGTAACTGGGGCAGAACTTGCCCATATCTTCAGGCTAAGCTCTGATCACCTCTTTGATTCACCCCAGCCTTGTAGAAGGGCTGTGTGGGACCTCTGAGCTGCTCCAGCCTGGCTTGTCCCTGTGACAGCAGGGCCTGGCGCAAGGGAGAAAGAGAAGTTTGCATGGGGAGAGGACACTAACAACTGTAGAGCCCCAGACAGTCTGCTCACCCTTCCCTTTGGCCTTTGGTTGCAAAGCATGTGTACCTCCAAACTGCAGTGATTTTTGCTACAGGGCAGCCTGGAAGCTTTGACTGCAGTAAGGACCCCTTCCTGCTGGTCTCTGCAAGAGCAGGCACACGAGTGCTAAAGGACCAGAGCACAAGGGTGAGGAGAGAAGGCTGCCCCATTGAGGCCACATCTGGAGTACTAGGTCCAGTGCTGGGCTCCCCAGCTCAAGAGAGACAAGGAACTACTGGGAAGGGTCCAGCAGAGGCTACAAAGATGATGAGTGGACTAGAAAAACTCTCTGAGGAGGAAAGGCTGGGAGGCTTGGGGCTGTTTAGCCTGGAGAAGAGAAGCCTGAGAGGGCATCTGACCAATGCTGATCAACAACTATAGGGCAGGGATCAGAAAGATGGGGCCAGACAGTTTTTCAGTGGTCCCCAGAGACAGAACAAGGGCAAATGGGCACAAATTTGAACCCAAAAGATTCCACGTAAACATGAGGAGAAAATTCTTTGCTGTGAGGGTGCTGGAGCCCTGAAGCAGGCTGCCCAAAGAGGCTGTGGAGTCTCCTCTGGAGAGATTCCAAACCCACCTGGATATTGTGATTCTGGGCAAGCTGCTGTGGCTGACTCTGCTTTAGGAGTGGAGTTGGACAAGATGATCTCCAGAGGTCTTTTACAACCTCTACCATGCTGGGATTCTGCATTGCAGGCTCCCTTCACGCAGCAGGAGCTGGTCCTGTGAAGCCTGGGCTCTCCAGCTGTTCTCATGCAAGCAAATGACTACCTGAATCTAGGTGATAAATACCTTTTGTGGACAGAATTAAACAGATGGAAGGATGGATGGAGGGGTGGAGGAGTGGAGAGAGGGAGGGAGGGAGGGGTGGAGAGAGGGAGGGAGGGAGGGGTGGAGAGAGAGGGAGGGAGGGAGGGGTGGAGAGAGAGGGAGGGAGGGAGGGGTGGAGAGAGAGGGAGGGAGAGAGGGGTGGAGAGAGAGGGAGGGAGGGGGGATGGAGAGAGAGGGAGGGAGGGGGGGTGGAGAGAGGGAGGGAGGGGGGGTGGAGAGAGGGAGGGGGGTGGAGAGAGGAATGGAGGGGTGGAGAGAGGGAGGGGGGTGGAGAGAGGAGGGGTGGAGAGATGGAGGGGTGGCAGGAAGGATGGAAGGGTAGAGGAGTGGAGGAATGGAGGGGTGGAAGGGTGGAGGAACGGAGGGGTGGAAGGGTGGAGGAACGGAGGGGTGGAAGGGTGGAGGAGAGGGGGGATGGAGGAGGGGTGGAAGGGTGGAGGAGGAGGGAGGGTGGAGGAGGGGTGGAGGAGGACGGAGGGGTGGAAGGGTGGAGGAACGGAGGGGGTGGAGGAACGGAGGGGTGGAAGGGTGGAGGAACGGAGGGGTGGAAGGGTGGAGGAACGGAGGGGTGGAAGGGTGGAGGAACGGAGGGGTGGAAGGGTGGAGGAACGGAGGGGTGGAAGGGTGGAGGAACGGAGGGGTGGAAGGGTGGAGGAACGGAGGGGTGGAAGGGTGGAGGAACGGAGGGGTGGAAGGGTGGAGGAACGGAGGGGTGGAAGGGTGGAGGAACGGAGGGGTGGAAGGGTGGAGGAACGGAGGGGTGGAAGGGTGGAGGAATGGAGGGGTGGAAGGGTGGAGGAATGGAGGGGTGGAAGGGTGGAGGAATGGAGGGGTGGAAGGGTGGAGGAATGGAGGGGTGGAAGGGTGGAGGAATGGAGGGGTGGAAGGGTGGAGGAATGGAGGGGTGGAAGGGTGGAGGAATGGAGGGGTGGAAGGGTGGAGGAATGGAGGGGTGGAAGGGTGGAGGAATGGAGGGGTGGAAGGGTGGAGGAATGGAGGGGTGGAAGGGTGGAGAGGTGGAGGGATGGAGGGAGGGAGGGAGGGATGCATGCCAGAGAGACAACCAAGATTTGCCTGGGAAGCCATAGGGGCATGGATTGGGGGCCACACATCCCTGGGCAGAGGGGAAGAGGCAGGCAGTAGAAAGCAGGCACCAGCTCTGAGTGCCAGCTGCTGGCACTTGGGGTTGTTTTGCAGCTGATTTATAGGTGTAGCAGGCAATGCTTCTCTGCTGTCACTGACATTAGGAGCTGAAATGTTGTGGAGACAAATGGCTATTTGTCACCACCAATGAAGTCTGCTTGCTCTTGGGTTTTTTTTTTGCCTTTCTGTTTCCTCTAGGCTGTTTAGCCTGGGGAAGAGAAGGCTAAGGGAGGATCTTATCAGTGCTTATCAATACTTAAAGGGTGGGTGTCAGGAGGATGGGGCCAGATTTTTTTCAGTGGTGCCCATTGACAGGACAAGAGGTAACAGGCACAAACCTGAACGTAAGAAGTTCTATTGAAACATGAGGAGGAACTTTCCTGTGAGGGTGACAGAGCAGTGCAATAGGCTGCAGTCACCTCTGCAGTCATTCAAAACTCACCTGAACACCTTCCTGTGCAACCTACTCTAGATCAACCTACTCTGGTGGGGGAGGTTGGACTAGATGATCTCCAGAGCTCCTTTCCAACCTCTACCATGCTGGGATTCTGTGATTTTTCAGCTGGTGAAGCAGTGGGGAAAGAATCATACAATTATAGAATTGTTTGCGTTGGAAAAGACCTCACTGAGTCCAGCTGTTGACCTAACACCACCACAGCCATTAAACCATGTCCCACATTGCCAGGTCTACACACTTTTTTAAACACCTCTAGTGATGGTGACTCCACCACCTCCCTGGGTGGCCTGCTGCAGTGCCAGGAGTTTACTTTTCAGGGAAGTGGAGCATGCTTGGGTAGGGCAATCTTGCTGCTCTTCCCTGGTCACAAAAGCAACCCCTTTCCCAGCAAAGAGAGGAGAGCCAGAAGATGAGCAATGTGCCCAGGGTCTTCTGGCCTGTTGGGAGTCACTTTTGCTCCTGCCTCAGGATGTCAGGCTGGGCAGAAAATCAGCAAATCACTCATTGCCTCAGCCCCTGTGAGTTTTTTTCCTTTCCAGGAAGGAGCAGCAGGCAGTGCTCTGCCCTGCCAGCAGTGCTTGGCCATCTCTGGCAATAGCTGATGGGGAGCCACCCATCCTCCTTCAGGGACCACTCGCCTGGCCCATGCACTCCCCTCTTCATGCTGATCTCATGAGCCTCCTGATTTCATTGAATCACAGAATGTTTTAGGTTGGAAAGTGCCTCATCTACTCATCTAGTCCAACCTCCTTGCAGTCAGCAGGGACATCTACAACTAGAACAAGATGCTCAGAGCTCCAAACAACCTGAACTGGAACGTTTCCAGGGATAGGGCATCTACCACCTGTCTGGGCAATGACACACAGAGAGGATCACACAGGATGTTAGGGGTTGGAAGGAACCTCCAGAGATCATCCAGTCCAACTCCCCTGCCAGAGCAGGACCACAGAATCTAGCATAGGTCACACTGGGACACATCCAGATGAGTCTTGAAAGTCTCCAGAGAAGGAGACTCCACAACCTCTCTGGGGAGCTCTGTGACCCTCACAACCTGACCCAGTGTCTCACCAACCCCAATGTTGAACATTTCTTCCTTCTCTCTAGTCTAAATCTCCTTCTGTCGGTTTAAACCTTCACCTCTTGTCCTGTCACAACAGGTCCTGCTAAAAAGCCTGTCCCCCAGCCTTCCCACAGACCCCTTTCAGCACTGGAAGGCCACCAGAAGGTCTCCCTGGAGCCTTCTCTTGTCCAGGCTGAACAACCCCAACTCTCTCAGCTTGTCCTCACAGTAGAGGGGTTCCAGCCCTTGGATCATTTTTGAGGTCCTTGGCAGCTTGGAAACCTATCTTCCCTCCACAAAACCTGCACTTATTTGCAGAAACAGGGGGTTTGCAACACTGATTCCAAGAGGGACAGGGATCTACTTGAGAGAGTCCAACAGAGAGCTACCAGGATGAAGAAGGGACTGGAGCGCTGCCCTGTGATGACTCTTGGATAGTGACATCATGTCACGAGTAGCTTGTTAGTTCTGCTGCCATAATCACCTCACCCAAAAAAAAAAAAGGTGGGGGGAAAAAGAGAAGGGATTTCTGGGTGGCTTTATAAGATGCAGTGAACTCCACCCAGGGCTGGGGGAAAGCAAACTCATCATCCAACAGAGGGCCACCAGAATGATTAGGTGACCGGAGCGCTGCCCTATGAGGGGAGGCTGAGGGACTTGGGGCTTTTTAGTCTGGAGAGGAAAAGACTGAGAGGGGATTTAATCAATGTTTATAAATACCTGAGGGCTGGGGGTCAAGAGGGAGGGGCCAGGCTCTGCTCAGTTGCACCCTGTGATAGGACAAGAGACAATGGATAGAAACTCCATCTCAGGAGGTTCCACCTCAACATGAGGAGGAATTTCACCACTGTAAGGGTCAAAGAGCACTGGAAGAGGCTGCCCAGAGAGGTTGTGGAGTCTCCTTCTCTGGAGACTTTCAAGACCCATCTGGATGCATTCCTGTGCAACCTGTGCTGGATTCTATGGTCCTGCTCTGGCGGGGGGTGGGGGGTGGGGTTGGACTCGATGATCTTTGGAGGTCCGTTCCAACCCCTAACATCCTGTGATCCTGTGAGTAAAGAGGGAGCCAACCAGAAGTCTTCTTTCACGAGGGTGTCATTCAGCACCCAACAAAGCACTGTGGCTGGTGAGGGTTTCTTCAGAAAAATCCATCCCTAAGCCCTTTTGGGGGATCAGCCATAAACAGCTTCCAGGCAAGTGGAGAAGGAGGAAGAAAAGGAGGAACTTATGAGGAAGGAAGGCAGACTTAGTGCCTGTGGCACATGGGAGAGTTGGAGAGGCATGGTGCAGACGGGCAGTGCCGTGGAGGCGAGCAGAGGGCTACGTCTCGACAGCCAACGGCAGCAGCAGGAGGAGCTGGCACTTTATGAGGGCTGTTAAAAGTTTGGGATCAGCTGGGAGGGCAATCTGGATTTCAGCTCTAATTGCATCCATCCTGATTTATCATAGAAGGCTCAACTCCTGGCGTTCTCTGCCTCCCCTCTGCAACGCTGGCAAAAGCTGGAGGTTGGGGGAAGAGGAGAGGCAGTAACAATCTCATTGTTTGGTGTCTGACAGGCTGACTAGCTAAACATCTGCTTGAAATATTAATAACTGTCAGATGGGAGCCGCTCAGGGGCTCTCTGCAGCTCCACACCATCTGCTTGTAGAGTAAACACACTTAGGCACAGGCGCCTGCGCCCGGGCCTCTTGTCAGGGCTTTCATCCTCTGCATCGGCACATGCCTGCCTGGATGGGCACCAGGGACTGTGTCCTGGGTCAGCAGGCATGAGGGGAGGGCTAGGATGGCACCAGAACATCCTCAGAGAAAAGCTCAGACAAAATGGCACAAAGGGTTGGTCAATGAGGTGGGTTGCAAACTGGCTCCACAACAGAGTTCAGAGGCTTGTGATCGGTGCAACAGAGTCAGCTTGGAGGCCTGTGGCCAGTGGTGTTCCCCAGGGATCAGTACTGGTTTCACTTTTGTTCAATATCTTTATCAATGACCTGGCTGAGGGCATTGAGATTACCCTCATCAAGTTTGTTGATGATACAAAACTGGGAGGGGGTTGGCTGACAGCTGTCAGGCTGTGCAGCCATCCAAGGTGACCTGAACAGGCTGAGAGGTGGCTGCAGGCAAACCTCATGGAGTTCAACAAGGACAAGTGCAGGGTCCTGCATCTGGGGAGGAATAACAACAGGAACCAGGACAGGTTAGGAGCTGCCCTGCTGAAAAGCAGCTCCATGGAGAAAGACTTTGGAGTGCTGGTGAACAGCAAGTGATCCATGGGACAGCAATGTGCCCCTGTGACCAAGAGTCGATGGGATCCTGACATGTATCAAGGAAAGTGTGGCCAGCAAGGCTAAGAAGGTCCTTTTCCCCCTCTACTCTGACCTAATAAGACAACATCTGGAATATTATGTCCAATTTCGGGTTCCCCAGTTCAAGAGAGACAGAGACCTGTTGGAGACACTCCAACAGAGAACCATAAGGATGATTAGGGGACTTGAGCATCTTCCCTGTGAAGAGAGACTGAGAGACTTGGGACTGCTTAGTCTTGAGAAGAGAAGACTGAGAGGGGATCTGATCAATGTCTATCAATAGCTGAGGGGTGGGTGTCAAGTGGAAGGGGCCAGGCTCTTTGGGTAGTACACAGTAATAAGAGCAGGAATAATGGATACAAACTGGAACAGAGAAGGTTTCACTTCAACATGAGGAGAAACTTCTTTGCAGTGAGGGTGACAGAGCTCTGGAATAGGTTGCCCAGAGGGGTTGTGGAGTCTCCTTCTCTGGAGACCTTCATAACCCACCTGGATGCATTCCTGTGTGGATTACCCTAAGTGATCCTGCTTTGGCAGGAGGGTTGGACCTGATGATCTCTAACGTTCTATAATACTATGATAAATTCAGCTATGATTAGTGACAGCACTAGTAACACACACACAACCTTCAAGGGGTTTTGATGCTCCCTGCTTGGATATTTCCCATCCCAAGGGAGCTTTGCTTCCCATTTGGACTGTTTTCCAGCACAAGGTTTTGTTCTAGATCTTGCTGTGACCCACACTAGCATTGACATTGATTGGCATCACCCTCCTCTCCCAGGAAAGGTATCTTGTTACCAGGGATTTTGGCTTGCCCCACCAAGCCAGGCAGGAGGGATGAGCACTATGGAAGTGCCCTGCTCTCTGCTGCACCACTGTTCTGCAGCCTGTCATTTAACACCACGCTCTGCTAAATGCAGTCATCCTCCTCTTTTTCCATGCTTCACCCTTTCACTGGCTCTGTTGACCTCTACTTGGTTAAGGAAAATGCTGCTTGTTAATGGGGCAGTGAGAAAACTCACACTGAAAGATTTTAGGTGCTGATTCTTACCAGTGAAGACACCAAGATCATTAGGTACCAGAGCACCTTTCTCTATAAGAGATAGACAGCAAATATGTGATGGGACACAAGCCCTGTACACTACTGAAATGCTTGGTGGGTCCCATGCAGGGAGGAGGGAGAAGAGATAAGCTCACAACCATTGAGATAAGTATCTGCAAGAGAAGCTGCTGTTTGCAGATGAGACCTCTGAGTGCAGGACTCTTGTTGAGCTCCCAGTGTGGTGGGACCAGGAAAGGCCAAGGCACCTCCTCCAAAAGCCCATGGGAGGGCTACACCCCACTCCCCTGCCAGTCTCTCCCACCACTACCTTAGCAGGCTCCCATTTCAATCATAGAATCATAGAATTGTTAGGGTTGGAAGGGACCTCAAGGATCATCCAGTTCCAACCTCTGTGCTATGGGCAGGGACACCTCACACTAGAGCAGGTTGCCCAGAGCCACATCCAGCCTGGCCTTAAAACCCTCTAGGGATGAGGCTTCTGGGAACATGCCCAGATGTTCCTGGGCAACATCTTCCAGTGTCTCACCAGCCTCATGGGGAAGAACTTCTTCCTAACATCCAGACTGAATCTAACCATTTCTATTTTTGTTCAATTCTTCCTACTCCTATCACTCCCTGACACCCTCAAAAGTCCCTCCCCAGCTTTCTTGTATCTCCCTTCAGATACTGGAAGGTCACAATAAGGTCTCCTGGGAGCCTTCTCTTCTCCAGACTGAACAACCCCAACTCTCTCAGTCTGTCCTCATAGGAAGAATGTCCTGTCCCTTGCTGAGAGGCACTACAGAGTCACAGGTGTGTCAAGGGCATAGCAAAAAGAGCCAAGATGCTCCTACTCACATGGACCTGGAGGACAGTGGTGCCCACGGTGGTGTTCTCGAAGAGGCTGACGTTGTAGAGGGCCTTGCTGAACACAGGGCGGTTGTCGTTCTCGTTGATGAGGTTAATCTTCACGCGCGCAAAGCCCACGTGGTCCGGGATGCTCTCGTTTGCAAAGAGCTGGGGCAGAGAGAGCAAGCAAAAGGGAGGGTTGGAGCCACTCTTCGTGAGGTTTGGGAGACTTACCTGTTCCTTTTCAAAGGAAAGAAAACAATGCTCTCCTGGGCTCCCTCAGCAGGTGAGCCAGCTCAGTGCTAACCACCAAAGCAACAGAAGAAACCCTGCCCTGGGAGCATCTCACCTCTGAGTGACCTCAGATCTCAGGTGAGCCAAACACCCTGAATCACCTGCCCTGAGCAGCCCCAGCCTCTGCATGGCAAACTGGAGAAACAGAACTTGCCACTCCACCCCAGCCTGGACCACAGGTAGGAAAGCTTTTGCTCATTTTTCTCCGTCACTGCATGAAAACCCCTCTGCCAGGACTACCACCACTGGTGTGGTGTTGAGCCTGCTTTGCCTTCCTTCTGAATTTACAGCTCAGTCAGAGAGAGGGACAAAGTTGGAGCAAGAGCCTGGGGACAGCTTTGGTACCTTATAGGTGCACTAAACCCACAATTTTTATGCTCTGTAGAACTTTCCCAACCCTGTGACATAGCAAGGGGCAGCATGCTCTGCTTAAGCTTTTACAGCTCAGCCTTTGGATGATGAGAAAAGAGAGAGAAGATGCGGAGCATACTTCTTCCCCTATTCCTCTTTTTCCTTTATCATTATTAATTCCTTTTTTTTTTTGCACCATTTTGTAATGCTCCAGAGTTTCATAGTGTGGATCAGAGAAAGGAAGAGAGAAGCCTGGTTCATGGTCACTCTTAGGTCACTTAGGATAGAGCAGAGGCGTGCAGCCTTACCGAAAATTCATAGCGAGGAATGGTCTCGAAGTCCAGCGGCACCGCCACACGGACACGGATGTCTGCCTTCCCCTGGATGGAGGTGGGTGAGATGATGAAGTGGTTGGAGTTGTTGCCCACCAGGTACACCTCGAAAACACTGTTGGGTCCCTGGGATGGGAGAGAGAAAGGTTGACAGTTGCCAGAAAGAAAGGATCTACAGGCACCTTGGGCCGGCCTGCAGGTGAGCACGGGATGCGATCACTGACCCACAGAATGGTAGGGATTGGATGGAGATTATCTATTCCAGACCCCCTGCCAAAGCAGGTTCACCTAGGGTGGGCCACACAGGAGCACCCACACAGGTGGGTTTTGGAAGTGTCCAGAAAAGGAGACTCCACAACCTCTTTGGGCAGCCTCCTCCAAGGCTTCATCACCTTCGCACTAAAGAAGTTTTTCTTCATGTTGAGGTAGAGCTTCCTGTGTTCCAGTTTGGTCCCATTGCCCCTCATCTTATCACCGGTCACCAGTGAAAACAGACTGTCCTCAAAGCCTGTGCACTGGGTGCAAAACTGCCAGTGCCAACAGCTTGGGCACAGCCCTTTGCCTTCAGACACAAAAATGCAGCTCTCAGAGATACAGGGGAGTGTTTCTCTGCTTGGGTTTGGTTAACTGAACCACAGGGTTCAGCACCAAACTTCAACACTCCTAGTAGCATTTTATTGTACTTGCTGGGCCTACACTGTATGTGATTAAGAAAAATCTCCTCTTCACATGCACCTATTTTGTGCAAACCCTACGTGCTCATGAAAGGAATTAATCCCTGAGAGGAACCTGTACGGCACACAGCTGCAGGGAAAAATCCCTTTTGCTGTTTGGAGATCCATGCACAGCATGGGGTACCACACATTGGCATTTCACTGCCTCCTCTGGGGAAGGACAGTGTGGGTACTTCTCCCAGGTAGAGGACTCTTTCCACTAAGGCAGATCAAACTGGAAACTTGGAGATGTCCTCCTTTCCCAAGACCTGGCTGGCAAAGCAGGAGGACCACCGCAGCACCTCAGGACCCTTGCTGCAGGTATGGCTCCCCTCCCCAAAGCACTGCCCAGCAGAGAACATGAAAAGCAAGTTCAGAAGCTGGATTTCCAATTTTCCTCGAGTGACCTCCCTCCTGTCAGCAAAAGGGGCCAATTAAATGCACGAAGGGGCACTAATAGCAAAAGCTGGCTGAGCGTGACCACCGAGAGCCAGTGACATGAGCAGAATCCCTGCTTGCCCTCCTTCCCCCACCCACCAGCAGCAGGTTGATCAGGGAGCAAGGAGAGAACCCCCAGCAGAGCAAGCCCTGAGAGCACCCATGAAACCACAAAAGCAAGCCCCACATCCCCAGAAGCCCAACGATGCTCAGCTGCTGGATAATGGACAGAGGGAACCAACTGGACCCACGTCAAGCCAGACTTAGCTCTGTCCAAAATCTGTTTTGATGGCAAACTGAAAAGTGCCACTGCTGGCATGAGTGAGGGATGCTCCCCAACACCACTGCACAGCCTGGCAGGGAGGGAGTAGAGGATATAGAGAATGGCAGGAGGAGGCACCACTCCCCATGCCATTATTTCTGACCCTGTGCTTAAAATGCCAATTTACAGCAACCAACCATTTTCCACCAGCAACCAAAAAAAAAAAAGCCATTTCCTTGAGGAATTTCTGCCCAGCTCTGCTGAGGAGCCCTGGTGACCATCCCAAGACGCAGTGCACTCCCTGCACACAAAAAGCACCTTTCCTGGTGCTGAGATGGGAGGGATTTTCTTGGAAGCTGGAGAGAAGTGACTTTGTTGAAGGCATGAGTTAAAGTTGAAACATCAAAAGAGATCCAACTATTTGCAGGCAGAGAGTTGGGTGGATTAATTCCCTTCCAGCTGAGGAAGGAGATCAGGCTCCAGATACCCAGCATCCCTATAATTAGGAGCCCCTCAAGTGCCTCAGTCTCCCCATGTGAGGTGTGGAGTAGAGGGGATACTTCTGCCTCTCGGAGGGCCTCTGCACGTTACCATTTATATATTTATTCGGCTATTTATTTTTTTGTTTCTGCCCCCATGCTGCTTTCCTTGCTCCTGGTTCCCGGAGCCTGCAAACCCCCTGTGGATGCCTGAGAGCAAATCTGAATATTCACATTGTTATCAGCTGCCCAGCAGAAGGGGCTGGCTCAGCCCCGGCTCACAGCAAGGACCCCCTGCTCCGGAGGAAGCCACGGGGAGCTGCTTACATTTTCCTCATCGCTTCCTACCTGGCTCCTGCCACTCAGAGCAAAAAAAAAGAAAGGATTCAAAACCTGTTCATGAAGAAGAAAAACACACACCATCTCCCCAGGCTTGCAAAGGTCCTGGTGTGCAGTGGTGGGCTGGTGGCTGAGCACCATCTCTTTGTGGTGCTGAGGATGAGCATGGGATGCAGGGGCGTGCTACCAGTGTTGCTTTACCTGCCTAGTTCCCCCTCCCTCCAACCCCTTCCCCACCAGCTCCTGCGCCGCTTGAGCGTTTTCCTCGCTGCTGAAAACAAATTGGCTCCTTTGCCTTCCTTTAGAGGCATAAATTAAGGAGCAGCCTGCCAAGGCTGAGCAACCCTACGACGATAAACCCGTCCGCACGCACCCCACATCCCAAACAAATGGAGCCATAAAGAAGGGAGCTCCGGAGGGGATGTTTGCTGCTGCGTGGAGCTGGGATGGGGCCGCTCGGTTCCCGTGCTGTGGTAGTTTTAGGCTGTGCCTAGAAAATTTTTCCACAGGTCTTGAGCAGACTGCAGTAGAATGTAAACAAATCACCATTGGATGCAAAAGAGAAAACAATGACACGGCCTAAATAATCCCATTGGACAGATTACCAACTTAGGCTGGCTCTGTACATTAACTTTCTCTCTTTTTGGCTTCTTTGCTCTAGCAGATATCAGCTTCTGGCTTCTGCTGGCTTTGCTGAGCTTGTGTGGTGGGGTGAAAATTCCCCCCTCACATTAAATTGAAATGCAATGAATATGTACAAAATATACAGTATTTACAGGTACTTACAGGGCTGGAGCACCTCTCCTATGAGGACAGACTGAGTTGGGACTATTCAGTCTGGAGAAGAGAAGGCTCCGAGGAGACCTTCTGGTGGCTTTCCAGTATCTGAAGGAAAGCTGGTGAGGGACTTTTTTAGGGTGTCAAGTAATGATAGGACTAGGGGGAATGGAAAAAAAAAATAGAAATGGTTAGATTCAGATAGGTTTTTAGGAAGAAGTTCTTCCCAATGAGGGTGGTGAGATACTGGAATGTGTTGCCCAGTGAGGTGGTGGAAGCCTCATCCCTGGAGGTTTTTAAGGCCAGGCTGGATGTGACTCTGGACAACCTGCTGTAGTGTGAGGTGTTCCTGCCCATGGCAGGGGGGTTGGAACTGGCTGATCCTTGAGGTCCCTTCCAGCCCTGACAATTTTATGATTTTGTGATTTATAAACAACACAAGAACCCCCCTGGTCAGAAACCAGAGGAGCTATAGCTTTCCCTTCCCTGCTCCCCTCCTTACCTCCCTGGACACAAAGGGACAAGAGAAAGAGCAGAGAATTGGTTTTTTAGTACTTAGCCGAAACAAAGAACACAGCCAAGGTCAACAAAGCCAAGCAGAAGCAAGTTAGTGTCTCCCAGAGTGAGGAAGCTAAAAGAAGAGTGATAGCTGACATGACCAGCCTTATGTTTGTTATCTAATGGGATAACAGTGGTATTGTTTAGAACTTATCATTATTTTCCTTTTTACATCCAATAGTGATTTATTTCCATTCTACCACTTTGTGTTCGAGATCTATGGAAAATTTTAAAGGTACAGCCTAAAACTACCACAGCTTGGCTTCATTACTTCGTCGTGGCTAAGTACTAACCAACAAGTCTCTGCCTTTTCTCTTGTCCCGTGTACAGGGGAAAGGGAAGGGAGGAGGAAGCTGTTGGTAGCCCCCTGGTTTTATCCAGGGGGAGGTTTCCTGTATTGTAAAATGCAAATATATGTTAGTATTATATATTTTGTATATATTCATTGCATTCCATATTTCTAGCTTGTACTTCTGCTTGTAAATACAGCTTCATTTTCTTTCCAACTGAGCTGCTCTGGCAATTTTATGTTGGGGGGAGAAGGAATTTTCAACCCACCACACGTGCCGGTGAGTGAGGCCAGCCCTCACCAGGGCCCGAGGTTGCTGCTGCTGCTGCTGCTGCCGCCCGCTGCCTCCTTCCTGGCAATCAAACCTCCTCCCAGCCGTAGCCAGTGCCGCAACTGATGGAAATTTCATGTCAATTCAGCTAAAAGACAACGAGAGCTGCAGTTGGGCATAATGATGACTTTGTTCCTCACGTGCGGCTCCCTCGGAGCGTGTGATAGGAGCCGCCTCCTGTCCCCCCCTCTGCCGCCGCACCCGCATCAACCTCACACTGGTACCTGACATCCAAATAAGCGGCGGTGGCTGGATCGACTACAAACGCTTTGTGTTTGAGCGATTTGTGACGGGTCTCCTTGCCAGCATGCTCAGCATCCCTCCTAAATTCCAGGGGGATGGAGCAGAGGGGAGAAAGCCAATCATATCCCAAGAGAAGCGTAGCCAGCAGGTCAAGGGAGGTGATTTTCCCCTTCTACTCCGCTCTGGTGAGACCCCACCTGGAGTAGTGCGTCGAGTTCTGGAGCCACTACTACAGGGAGGATCTGGACATGCTGGAATGTGTCCAGAGAAGGGTCACAGGGATGATCAGAGGGATGGAGATCCTCGTCTATGGGGACAGACTGAGAGAATTGGGGTTGGTCAGTCTGGAGAAGAAAAGGCTCCCAGGAGACCTTCTTGTGGCCTTCCAGGCCAACAAGAAAGTTGGGGAGGGACTTTTGAGGGTGTCAGGTAATCATAGGACTAGAGAGAATGGAACAAAAATAGAAATGGATAGATTCAGACTGGATATTAGGAAGAACTTCTTCCCCATGAGGGTGGTGAGACACTGGCACAGGTTGCCCAGGGTAGTGGTAGAAGCCTCATCCCTGGAGGTTTTGAAGGCCAGGCTGGATGTGGCTCTGAGCAACCTGCTCTAGTGTGAGGTGTCCCTGCCCATGGCAGGGAGGTTGGAACTGGATGATCCCTTTCAACCCTAACAATTCTATGATTCTATTGTCCCTGAGCACAGCTCACACAGCACAGACTGGCAGGCATGAGGCTGTGAGATGCCATGAGGTGGTTATGTGTGTCCCTCGAGAGGTTCCAGGAACCATGTGGGACCTGCTCATGCACCTGAAAGTCTGCTCTCCCAACCTGCAGGACATGCTTATAGAATCACAGAATGGTAGGAGATGGAAGGGACCTCCAAAGAACATTGAGTCTAAGCCCCTGGCCAAAGCAGGATCACCTAGGGCAGTCCACACAGGAATGCATCCAGGTGGGTTTTGGAAGTCTCCAGAGAAGGACACTCCACAACCTCACAGGGCATAGTTCATCCAAAATCAGGGAATCTTTTCTCATATCAGGCCAGGAGCAGCCATATCAGCTGTTCCAGCTTTGACTGAGAGTGGATCATAAGCTTTATCCCTGCTTTTTCAACTAGCATTGCCCACTGGCTTCATCCATCACTCCTGCTCCCACCCAAGTCCCTTCTTTATTGGGGTGCTCATGGAAATGCTTCAGAAATTATTCCACCTTCCACCAGCAGAAGCAAGTATTTAGCATCACTTACCAATGGCTACTACAAAAACTCAAAGCCAAAAAACGTAACTCAGACCCCTAGACAAGCAACTAACCATTCCTCAACCATACCACTCCCTGAAATCACTGCACTGCACAGGTAGGTTGCTGGCCTGCAACCATTTTTGGCAAAAAATGAGCTAGATTTGGGAAAAGCAGTCTGCAATCATCACTGTTCTTCTCTTCATAGGATTATTTAGATTGCACAAGATCTTTAAGATCATCCAGTCCACCCATTACCCCAGCCCTGCCAAGTCCACCACTAAACCATGTCCCTCAGCACCACACCTACACAGCTTTTAAACCCCTCCAGGGATGGGGATTCCACCTCTGCCCTGGGCAGCCTGGTCCAGGCCTTGACAACCCTTTGGGAGATGATGTTTTTTTCCTAATGTTCAACCTAAATCTCTGCTGCCACAACCTGAGCCCTTTTTCCTCTTGGGAGAGGAGACCAACCCCCACCTTGCTACAACCTCCTTTCAGGTAGTTGTAGAGAGTGAGGTCTCCCCTCAACCTCCTGCATATACAAAGCTGCCTTTGCTTCCCTCTATTCTAGCTCAGCTGCAGCTATCCATTCTGAAATGAAGGGCCCTGATTTTCAGAAGCACAAAATCCAGTCCAGCCTAACTCCAGCTTTCCTGACAGCCACTTGCTAGGCATAGGCTATTCCCTACAAAAAGCTGATGGGTGGTTAATATTCCTCCTTCCAGGCAAGTCTGCAAAGAAAAGAGAGTGCTGAGAGTTCAGGAGCAGTGGAGGAAGAAGGGTTGTTAAGAAAGGAGTTGTTTTTTTTTATTTTGAATAGCAATTAATGCCTTTTTGGAGAGCTTGGATACCTTATACCAGGTTCTAGCTAGTCAGAGACAAACAAAGCTTAATCCTTCCTTTGAATCACAAGGCATAAAGAGGGTTATTCTCTCCACCCACTTCAAGGCATTTACCTCAAGTGCTTTGAACAGTTTCTCCATGAGTTGCTTGCTTCTCTCCTGCTGCCCAGCCAGCCAGCTCAGCCTCCCAGTACCCGCTGCCCACCCAGCATCTGAGCACCATGTATAACCCTTTTGAGGGCTCACTGGGCATGGAAGCATCTCCCCTGAATCCCTAAAGACCTCATTGGGGTCACAGGTGATGCAACATGGAGAGAAGAAGGCTCCAAGGAGACCTTACAGAGGCCTTCCAGTACCTGAAGGGAGCCTAGAAGAAAGCTGGGGAGGGACTTTTTGCAAGGGCTTGTAATAACGTAAGAGAATGGCCTTAAGGTGGAAGAAGGGAGATTTAGACTGGATATTACGAAGAAATTCTTTACAGTGAGAGTGGTGAGACACTGGAACAGGTTGCCCAGGGGGGTTGTGGCTGCCCCCTCCCTGGGGATGGTGTTCAAGGCCATGTGGGACAGGGCTTCGAGCAACCTGCTCCAGTGGAAGGTGTCCCTGCCCATGGCAGGTGGGGCTGGAACTAGATGATCTTTAAGATCACTTCCAACCCGAACCAATCTATGATTCTATGCCTGGGCAAAACACTCCCCACTGTTTCTGATCCTCTTCCCCTCACTGGCAGCCCTTTTCTCCTACCTTTCTGTCCATCCTAAGCGGAGGTCCATGCCCACTCTCCCCCTCCCAAAGGAGTTTTCTCCTTCCTTGCTCTCCCCAGGTTATCTGCTGAATTCCACACACGCCTGCACAGACGGGATCAATCCGAGGCTGCCTCGCCTTCAGCTTATCTCTGCTCCAAATGATTGATTTTCCCTCTTTAAGGGTAATTTGCTGGTGAATTCCATGTATTGCAAAAACCCCTGTGAAACCTAATTCAGCCCGACTGGCAGCTGGCACTTTGGGGAGAGAATACTTGAACGCCGTCAATTCCCCTTTACAGTTCCTCGTTGTGTAGATCATATTTATAGTGCACGTGCCTGTCATCTGCATAGAGATGCTCTGGGTGATTCATATACTGCACCTGCACACACAGGACATCCTTCTGGGAGTCTCTGAGCTTGCTTTTTGCAACAAAAACACAGCATGTTCCCATGGCCTGGGTTTTAGTTCTTTTTGCTATTTTTTCCTCTTCCCCTCCCTACACCCCCCCTCCCCCCTCCCCCCCCCCATTTTTTTGTTTTGTCGTCTTTTGGTTTAGGTTGTGGTTTGGGTTTTTTTTAAATCCCCATTTATCTTCCTCAATATGCTTATTCTGAATTATCTTCAAATGTCAGCCCATCATACTTGTGCTTTTTATACAGCCTCTGTCCTTTTCTTCCTCTTCAGTCAACCGCGTCAAGGAAAATCAAGTGAAAGCCACGGTAGAAGGGCTCTGCTTTCTCTGGCGTGCCCTGGGAAAGTACAGGGCTGTTTCTTCTAATATACCTCTGTGGACCTTGCAGCAGTATGAAACTCAAACAGGAGATTGCCCTGAAGGATGGCCTGCTCTTTCTCCTGCATGGCCAAACCCTTGTCTTCTCCCTAAAACACTGCATCAAGGCACTGGGTTGTAAGACAGCAGCATATCCAGAGAGGATATCCACTCCTCTCCCCTCACTCCAGCTCATCTGCTGGAGCTACCCAGACCTTTGAATTAAGCACAAACTCATCCCACAGGTCCAGGTTGCCCTCAACCTGGAAATGAACCTTACTGCAAAAGTGGAGAATTCAGGGCTTACCTCTTGATTTGTCCCTGCTGATTTATCGCAGCATGACTGAGAGGAGAACCTGACCCCAGCCTGGGAGAGTACAAATGGTCTTCTGCAGTGTCCAGCTGAGTATAGGCTCAGTCTAAATGCTGGCAAACTTTCACAGGCTGTCACAAACAGCTCTCAGACAGCTTTGGAAAGATATTCCAGAGGTTTGCTGTCTGTCTGG
Source organism: Indicator indicator (assembly GCF_027791375.1). Taxonomy (NCBI): domain Eukaryota; kingdom Metazoa; phylum Chordata; class Aves; order Piciformes; family Indicatoridae; genus Indicator; species Indicator indicator. The sequence goes on from NC_072016.1 coordinate 36,471,524, forward strand.
CAGAAAGAGAAACTCAGCTGCATGGAGGTTAATGTTTTTTTCTTTCACAGAAAGAATGATTGGCTATTGGAATGGGCTGCCCAAGAAGGTGGTGGAGTCACTGTCCCTGGAAGCGTTTAAAAAAAAAAGACTGGATGAGGCACTCAGTGCCATGGCTTAGTTGATTAGATAGTGTTGGGTGATAGGTTAGACTTGAAGATCTTGAAGTTCTTTTCCAACCTGGTTAATCCTGTGATTCTGTGACCCTGTGTACTGATCTCTTCTGCATCCAAGAAGCCATAAAGAATGCAAAAGGAAAGCACAAGACATCCAGCTGAACACCTCTTGGGTGCACCCTGAATCCAAGAGGAGTTACAACACATCCAGTTGAACACCCCTTGGCTGCACCCTGTCTGGGGCCATCTCACCTCAAGCCATTCCCTTGGGATGCTTCCTCTTGCACCTTGTTCATCTTGGAAAAAGACCATAACCAAGTTTGAGGGATGGCATCTGGGAGTTTGCAAGGGACAGACCTGGAGGAAAGGTTTTCTCCTTGGAGGCCCCCTGCTTAGGTACCTTGTCTGAACTGTTAATGCCAGCCCAGCTCAAGAAAGGCACTTGAAACACTGAGGTAAATTTAAGCTTTAGAACGTGGCCTTGTGTGCAACTTAAATAACGTTCTGTGCAACTTCAATACATTCTGAAGTGCTTTGCTGAATTGTTTAATCTAACTCACTCAAAAAAAAAAAAAAGCAATCATTGAAGTTTGTGTAAAACACACCAGAAGAAAGACAGACCTGCAGCCCACCACTTAAAAAGGTTGCGTGGGCCTGGTTACAAAACACCTTCCTGCTTAATGGCCTCGGCAGCCCACGCAGGGTGTTTTCAGAGCCAGACCCACATCGCAGCCCTTTCCCCAGCTCTACAAAGACACAACTAGGATGTGATGGCAAGCAGGTTCCCCAAAGCCACCCAACTCCATGGGACACCCTTGTGGTGCAAGGTTCAGGTGTGCACTGCTCCATCCAAGCAGGACCTCAATGAGCGTGGGGGTTAAAGGAACCTGATGTCAAAATTTGGCTGGAGGGGGTCAGAACAAGGCTGGAGGGCTTGGCTCAGGAAAGAAACCAAGCTGCCAAAGTGCTCTCCCAGGACTGAACAACATGGGTTGAGACAAGAGACAAAAACTTCAGCAAAATGATCTTCTTGAGGACTCTAGCTTTGATTTCGTATGTCTCTATCCATCTGCTCTCATTTATTTATTTAGCTGCTCTCCCTGGAGACATCTATAACTCTCTTCTTGTTTTCCTTTGCCCCTTACACAAATGAATCATGTCATCTCCAGCATGAAGGCCGTGATGGCAAAATAGCTTCTGTCAGCCACGTCCTCACTCACATCCCTGCCTGAAGACCTTGGTCCTCGCTGGCCCATTCCTCTACCACTGCACCCACAGAGAGCTGAGAGAGCCTGGCACTACTATCTCAGCTACCTCAAATCCACATGGTTTGTAGAAGCCATATAAAAGACATCTAAAATGTCACCACCTGGCAACAACCTTCCCTTTCTGTAAGGTAAACCTCCCAGCTTCACATTGCAGGGAACAGCATTTTGAAGTGAGGTGACCTTCCAGTATCTGAAGGGGGCTGCAAGAAAGCTGGGGAGGGACTTTTGAGGGTGTCAGGGAGTGATAGGAGTAGGAAGAATTGAACAAAAATAGAAATGAGTAGATTCAGATTGGATGTTAGGAAGAAATTCTTCCCCATGAGGGTGGTGAGACACTGGAAGATCTTGCCCAGGTAGGTGATGGAAGCCTCATCCCTGGAGGTTTTTAAGGCCAGGCTGGATGTGGCTCTGGACAACCTGCTCTACTGTGAGGTGCCCCTGCCCATGGCAGGGGGATTGGAACTGGATGATCCTTGAGGTCCCTTCCAACCCTAACAATTCTATATTTCTATCATTCTAAATTTTGGGGGTCTTGGACTTCTATAAATACACTGCTCAGGAAGCAGTGTTAGAACAAGCCTGGTTGCAGATGCACTTCCATGTCTATCTCATATACATCTTTTTTATGACCTGTATATGCTCTCCCCAGTTCTGCTCTCCCCAGGCCCCCTCCCCCCCAAAGTGCTACCTTGATGCTTAATTCACTTGCAAGCACCCAGGAGGTGAAATAAGAAAGATCTACTGTAGGATAATGCTGAAAAAAAACCTCCAATGATTGCTTATAACTTTCCTCCCTCCAGATATTCCAAGACATCATCTCTCCTGTGCTTCTTATCAGTGAAAATAATGCTATGGTCAAAGCAATCTCTGCTAATATGACAGCCTCCAAAGATATGTACAGTAAAAGTCTTTCAGGCTCCCTCCCTAGGCATGAGAGGTCCTTCTCTCAGCACTTTTAAAAATCTCAGCCAATTCTTTTGGGGAGATCTGGGGGAAGTTAAAGAAATAGATCAAAAGAATGAGTCTATTTTGTGTGTGTGTGTGTGTGCTGGCACGATGGGGATGGCAAGGCTGAGTTTTTGGGTTTGTTTTGTTTTGTTTTTTATTCTCCCATTTTAAAATTAGCAAGGCTGAAAAGTGAATCCTTGGATGGGAGTCACTCTTGCTAAAATGAGCTTTTAAACCAGAAATAATGGCAGATCCTTCATCCTTCTGGCACAAGCAGAAGTGTTGCGATGCCCTTCAAGTAGAGACCTGCTGACATCTCTCAGAGAGCATGGCAGCAGATCTCTGTTCAGCAACTCTCCTCAGCATCTGCCATAGCCACATCTTCTTTATTAGCAATTGACATTTGCAAGAAAAACCAAGTCTCTTGATCTGCTTAATAGCTCATCTGCACCTCTTCAGGCTGAACTCATAACTCTTGGATAGTGACATCATGTCACGAGTAGCTTATTAGTTCTGCTGTCATAATCACCTCACCCAAAAAAAAAGTGGTGGGAGGGGGGGAGAAGAGAAGGGATTTCTGGGTGGCTTTATAAGATGCAGTGAACTTCACCCAGGGCTGGGGGAAAGCAAATCCATCATCCAACAAAGGGCCACCAGAATGATTGAGGGACTGGAGCACTGCCCTATGAGGAGAGGCTGAGGGACTTGGGGGGGTTTAGTCTGGAGAGGAGGAGACTGAGAGGGGATTTAATAAATGTTTATAAATACCTGAGGGCTGGGTGGCAAAGAGGGAGGGGACAGGCTCTGCTCAGCTGCACCCTGGGACAGGACAAGGGACAATGGATAGAAACTCCAGCACAGGAGGTTCCACCTTGATATGAGGAGGAACTTCTTCACTGTGAGGCTCACAGAGCACTGGAACAGGTTGCCCAGAGAGGTTGTGGAGTCTCCTTTTCTGGAGACTTTTCAGACCCATCTGGATGCATTCCTGTGTGACCTGTGCTGGATTCTATGGTCCTGCTCTGGCAAGAGGATTGGACTCAGCGATCTCTGGAGGTCTCTTCCAACCCCTAACATCCCATGATCCTGTGATTTCACAGCCAGCAAAGGCAGCTGAGAAGATGCCCATTTGAATTGACCCACCAGGATTTTGTGGGGTAAAGGGAGAAGTTGTTTTGTATGGCTCAGTGCTATCACATTGCTTACTTGAAGCATCAGGAAACCATCCTGACAATGCCATTTATCCTGACAAACCCCCTCCCCTCATCTCTTTCTCAGGCTGAAGAGGAATAGGGCCAGCAGGAGCCTGTTGCCAGAGCCTTTCTGAGGGATTTTGGCAAGTTCACCATGAGGTGTCAGCACTGGTTTGAAGCAGACACCATGCAGCGTGGCAGGATTGGAGGGCACAGAAGCAGCCAGACGTGAACTGCACAAGTCAAATAATCAGAGTAATTGAAGTCTGCAAGCCCAAGGCTGGGAAACAGGCTGCAATCCCTCCATGGGGCATGGACCAGTGCATAATGAACAGGAGCTCCAGCAACACAAGCGAGGAACAAGCCTCCAATGCTCCTGGCTTGTTTGCAATCTCCCAGTCCCTGCTATGCTTCCTCCAGCCCCACACTAGCAGCTGTCTCTTGCCTCCTCCCTGACAGCAGCAGTACTCATCCCTGCCAGCACAGAGAGCCCACAGGTCCTTTCTTTCCCCTCCCTGGCAGCCCAGCAGAAAAGCTCCTCCCTTTCTAAAACAAACTGGCACAGAAGGACCTGACAGGAGCTCTCAAAAGCTGGGGAGAATCGGCATCCTACACAATCCTATTTTCTGCCTCTCAGCGGCCGTGCAATCCTGATGGCATTAAAGCAGTGCCTGAGCTCTTCTGGGGAGGGCATCTGCACTCAGGGTGCTGATTAAACAGAGCCACAGCAGCAGTAAGAGCTGTAAAAGTGGGTGTCAGGACAACCATGCACCTCACCACAGCTTCATCAATGACTGCTCGTCCCCCGCACCCCTCAAAACCACACCAAACGCCACCCTGCAACGGAGGGACAAAAGAACCTGCAGGCAGAGATATCTCACCTCATCTTTGTCCTGCACCTGGATGAAGAGGGGAAGGGCAAAGCCCACCTGGGCCAGCTCTGTGATGGACACGCTGTACTCGGAGCTGTTGAACTCGGGTGCGTTGTCGTTGATGTCAATGACCAGGATGTTGAAGGTGGTGGTGACGGTGGCGTTGGAGGGGGTGCGGTCATCGTTCAGCTCGGTCGCCTGCGAGGAGAGAAGACAACAGGGGGTAGTCTTTGCTTTCAAAGAATAAATGCCAAAAAAATATGTGTGTGCTGTAATTAGAGACTCTGGCAGCTTTTCCTTCCTCCACTTAGAATCATAGAATCAGACAGGGTTGGAAGGCACCACAAGGATCATCCAGTTCCACCCCCCCTGCCATGGGCAGGGACACGTCACACTAGATCAGGCTGGCCAGAGCCTCATCCAGCCTGGCCTTAAACACCTCCAGGGATGGGGTCTCAACCACCTCCCTGGACAACCCATTGCAAGCTCTCACCACTCTCATGGTGAAGAACTTCTTCCTCACGTCCAACCTGAATCTCCCCACTTCCAGCTTTATTCCATTCCACCAAGTCCTGTCACTACCTGATATCCTAAAAAGTCCCTCCCCAGCTTTCTTGTATGCCCCCTTCAGATACTAGAAGGCCACAATAAGGTAACCTTGGAGCCTTCTCTTCTCCAGACTGAACAGCCCCCACTCTTTCAGTGTGTCCTTATAGGAGAGGTGCTCCAGCACTCTGATGATCCTGGTGGCCCTTCTCTGGAAACCTTCCAGAATGACATATGTCCTTGGCCAAAGAAGGATGCTCAGTGGGTTCTGCCATTGCCCCTACACCTTGAGCAGCTTTCCACACTGCTGACACAACACTGATGATGATCAGAGGGCTGGAGCACCTCTCCTACGAGGCCAGGCTGAGAGACTTGGGGTTGTTCAGCCTGGAGAAGAGAAGCTCCAGGGAGACTTTACTGTGGCCTTACAGTATCACAGTATATCAGAGGTTGGAAGGAACCTCAAGAGATCATCAGGGCCAACCCCCTTGCCAGAGCAGGATCACTTAGGGTAGTCCACACAGGAATGCATCCAGGTGGGTTTGGAATCTCTGCAGAGAAGGAGGCTCCGCAACCTCTCTGGGCAGCCTGTTCCAGGGCTCTTGCACCCTCACTGGAAAGAAATTTCTCCTCATGTTGAGGTGAAACTTTCTGTGTTCAAGTTTGAACCCATTGTTCCTTGTCTTATCAGTGTGAACCACAAAAAAGAGTCTGGCCCCCTCCACTGGACTTAAAGATAAGAAAGGTGGAGAGGGACGTTTTACAAGGGTATGCATTGATAGAACATGAGGGAATGGCTTTAAACTGAAAGATTGCAGATTTAGACTAGATGTAAGGAAGAAGTGAGGGTGATGAGACACTGGAATGCATTGCCCAGGGAGGTTATAAATGCTCCCTCCCTGGGAATATGCAAAGCTGGGCTGGATGAGACTTCGATCAGCCTGGTCCAGTGGAAGGTGTCCCTGCCCACGGCAGGGAGATTAGAACTAAATGACCTTTCATCTCCCTTCCCATCCAAATCTTTCTATGATTCTATGTTGACCTAACTCTTCCATCACCCATGCTTCAGACACACAGCACTCTTGCACACTGTCCTGGATGTTTAACATTTCCCTTGGGATGGCTGTTGCCAAGTTCTCCCTAGCCCTTGACATGCAATAGCTTGCCAGGACTCTGAGTCACTCTGGGGAGCTGTGGTAGGCCATTTCCCTGCCACAAGCATTTAAACCAAAATATTTCCTTGCAAGACATGGGGGACAGTCCTCAAAATAAGTACTCCACGATGGAGTAAAGAACACTTTTTTTTTTTATCTCCTCTGCCACCTCCTGAGGTGCAACCAGGAGCTAACCACCATAGTACTACTGAAAGGACCCAAAAAAACCCACAAACAAAACCCCACAACCTAAGGCAAGAGAGGAAAACAAGATTTAGACCTTAAAATAGGTTTGGTAACAAGTGTCTAAATACAGAGCTGAGTCATGACTCCGTATCACACCTCTGTCTCGAGAAAGACTTTAATTTTGCTCTCCCAAAAGCAGAAAGTGCAGATTTTACTGCCAGAGAAGCAAGACTCGTGAAGCAGCTTTTTTATGTCTTGAAGCAGAGTCCCTCCTCTTGTCCTCTGGATAATCTTTGCTTTGCTGTGGGCAGGGGAAAGCGACGCTAACGCGACCCACCACGGCTCATTGCTATTCACTGCTTCTGCACACAACAGCAGAACAGGCTGATCTGAACAAGGAGCAAATCCAGCTGTATTTTCACTCTGTGCTCCAGGAGGAGAGCAGCAGAGAACATTTTGGGTCCTGGGGATGTGGGACACGCAGAGTTGGCATTTGTAAGGGGGGGAAGGGGGGAGAGAGAAAAAAAGCTAAGTTTGTGGGGAGAGGAACTAAAAATCTGTTGGCTCAACAGACTATAGTTAAAAGTCCATTAGCATGCAGGCAGGAAAATGGGCAAGTTTTCAGGTTCCCAAACCTTTCCAAGATTAAACAGATATTTTTGTCCCCATTAAAAACCAGACAATCCTCTCTCTCTCTTGGTTTCTACTGGATTGAAACTAGAAAAGCCCAAACCTAGACACACCAGGGACAGATGCAGATCCCTTCCCCCCTGCATAAAGCCCCACGGTATGACCTGTGCTCAGGAGCAGGGGGGGGTTATTTCTTGTCCCTTTGACCCCTTCATGCAAAGTATTGTACTTCCCAAAATGAGATGGTGATGTGCTGGCTCCTGCCCTCCCAATCAATGACCCTTCCTCCAGTGCCGATTTCTCCCCACCCTGCCTGGCCAGGCAGAATCTATACTTCTAAATGTGTTTCCAACCAGCTGCCCAGCTTGGTATTGATTTTAATTACAGGGCTGTGAGCAGAGCTGGGGAGCTGCTCTCAGGTGGGGCTGGTGGGGTTGGAAGACCACGCTCCAGTGCTTTTTCTTGACGTGGCAACTTTCAGCATCACTCCCTCCCCGTCCCCCAGCCAGATACAGTCAGTGCCCTGTAATACAACACTGCCTGCTGACATGACAAAGACATTCCTGGTTTTTGGAAGGGAAGACACAATTGGGGAAAACCTGGAAGATGCACCAGGACCTGCTTGATGTTAGCAGAGCCCCCTGCAGGCTCTGGGAAGGGGTTGGTCAGGGGTCCTGCTGTTTTCCAGTGGGATTTGGGGCTTCTGCCAGGCTTTCCCGAAGCTCACGTGGCAACCTGCTCCATTCCAGGGAGCCATGAGGATAAAAGTGGAGGCCAAAATAGTGTGGAATGACAGAAAGAGTTTGGAAGCTAGGGATAAAAATGATGCCCAAAGAGATTGGGAGGTGAAAAGGTGTCTTGCCATCCACATTGGGCTGCCCACCCATCTCATTTGGCATTCCACCTGCCTTCAGCCTATCACTTCCTTTACACCTCCAACCCCTTTTTGGACCTACCACTCCCTTTCCTCCTCATCTCATCCCCTCACTCCCTTGGGGCATCCCACCCTTTTTGGATCTACTAATGCCCTGGGATTCCTGTCTCCTTTGGACCTACCATTCCCTTTTGGCCACCCACAACCTTTTTGGCCTGTTACTCCCTTTTGGTCTCAAAACTTTTTCTAGCCTCCACCTGCCATTTGACCTTCCATCTTCTCTTATCCTCCACCTTCCTCCTCTACTCTCCGTCCTCTTTTAAGCCTCCCAAGCTCTTTGGGTCTTCTAACACCTTGGGATTCCCATATCCTTTGGGTTTTACAATCCATTTGGACCTATCCTTCCCTTTTGGCCTCCCACCACCTTTTTTTTGGCCTATCACTCTCTTTTGGCCTCAAAACTTCTTCTGGACTCCAATTGTCTTTTAGCCTCCCATCTTCTCTTATCCTCCCACCTCCTTTAGCTTCCCTCCTCTTCTAAGCCTCCCACAACTTTGGACCTCTCACCTCCTTTGGGTCTCCCTTCCATTTTCATCCTGCCATCTCCTTTTGGTCTTCCACTTCCTACTACATCCTTTGGCCCTCCACCACCACTGGGAATCCCACCCCCTTTACACTGAATCACAGATTGAGAGGGGCGAGAAGGGACACCCGTGCATCTTCTAGTCCAAACACTGCCCACCACAGTACAGAACACGCCTATTTTGGGGGAAGAAAGGTGGGAAATTGGCACAATTCTGTTGCCTGAATGTAGGAATTGTCCTGTTTACGCTCCCAGGGCACCTGCATTGCAAACACAGGAAGATCAAGTTGGAGACCACCCAGGGCACCAAAAGTGACCTTATACATCCGTGTAGAAGCAGACAGAGTTTGGGCCACCATATGAGGGGGGCTGTGCTAAACATCTCTCTCTTGGCTTGTCTGGGGAACAGCCCATCACAGTTCTGAGTGCCCACAGGAGCAGCATGTCCCAGGGTTTGCTCCTCCACAAGCAGGATGCCCTCCCCATCCTGCTTATCCATAAATCACCCCCAGATGGAGGAGGTCTCACCTTGACTGTGAGGATGAATCCAGAGCTGTAGAAAGGGTTTTCCCGGTCCAGTGGCCCGTTCAGGGTTAAGGCTCCACTGATGTAGTCCAGTGCAAAGATGCTGTTGGTATTACCTGAGGAAAAAAAACAAAAAAACAACAAAACAAACAGCCAGCCTCAGCACAGGCAGTTGCTCAGATGATGTCAAAGCTGATGCCAAACAGTTCTGGGAAAGACCCAGAGAGGGAAGTGTGAGGGGATGAAGCTCTTCCCTCACTAGTCTCCATGCACGACCTGACCTGGTGCTTCAAAGAGAGGTTTTACAGAACTAGGCACAGGCTGTACTGGGCTGGATGAACCTTGCACATTACCTCAATGTGCTTTAAAATATGCTCCTCTACTCCACCCCAACTCAGTGCCTTCAAAACAGTGCCTGCCTTCCAACAGCTGATAAAGTGAGGCATGCTGCAGGCAGCTGAAGAGCTTCCAAGCCTTCAGGCTATTAAAATGTGCAATCACAGAGCCTAAATGGAGTTCTCCCCTCTGCCCAACCACCTGCTCTCAGAGAGCACTGGGACCCTTGCTCTTAAAGTTAAGGGACATCAATCCAGGTTAATTAGAGAAAAGTGCAGACAAACCAAGCTCACAACTAATTTTTTGTGTAACAAGTGGAGCTTCTTGCCAGAGGGTGCTGAAGATTATAAAAGTCCCCTTCAAGAGGAGGTTCGGCAGTTTAAATGAAAGAAAAAAAAAAAATCTTTCTAATAACAGAGAAGCCACATGCAGCTCAGGAATGTTCCTGAGTAAGTATCACAAAGCACTTCACAGGATGATAGAATGGGAGGGGTTGGAAGGGACCTCTGAAGATCATCTAGTCCAAACCCCTGCTAAAGCAGGTACAGCTAGATCAGGTTGCATAGGAATAAGTCCAGGTGGGTTTGGGAGCTCCCCAGAGGAGACTTCACCACCTCTCTGGGCAGCCTGTTACAGCACTTATCACAGAATCACAGAACGTTAGGGGTTGGAAGGGACCATCTAGTCCAACCCCCCTGCCAGAGCAGGGTCAGCTAGAGTAGGTCACACAGGAAAGCATCCAGGTGGATTTTGAATGTCTTCAGTGAAGGAGACTCCACAACCTCTCTGGGCAGCCTCTTCCAGTGCTCTGTCACCCTCACAGTGAAAAAGTTTTCCCTTCTGTTCACATGGAACCTTCTCTGCTCCAGCTTGCACACACTGCCCCTTGTCCTGTTGTTGGACACCACTGAACAGAGCCTGGCTCCATCCTCCTGACAATGCCCTTCACACCTTTATAAACATGAGTGAGGTCCCCCCTCAGTCTCCTCTCCTCGAAGCTAAAGATCTCCATGCTCTTGCCATGTGTTGACCCCATACAGCTGTCTTGTTTCCTTCTACTTGAGTCAAATTTGGTCTTAGGTGCAAGCAACCAGACAAGGTGTGAGGGGTGGCTGTGCTGTCTCCATCAAACACCCTATCCACTGCCCCTGGAATTAGACACCCAGAAAGGATTAAGACAACATTTGAGTCTCCCAGCCAGCAGATGCTAGAAAGACAAACGTGCGGTACCAGGAATGCCCCTGTGACAGTCCCAAGTGCTCAATCTGTCACACAGACAAAGAGAAGCAGTTGGTACATGGAGCCTGGGACACCTGATGCTGGCCTGACACAATACCAGAGGAGGCTGCTGAATTAGTGATGACCAAGGAGGTTATGCACAGGCATATGGCCACCCACAGCACTCCCCTCATCCTCTCAGGGTGTGCCGAAGGCCCTGATCCAGCCCCAAAGTGGAACGAGGAAACCCTTGTGCGTAGGCTGTATTCATCCCAGTCACAAATGAAAAGAAACCCCCTCCTGTCTTCTCAGTACATCTCAGCAGTGGGGAAACACACACAACATTTGTCATTTCCCTGGAAGGGAGCTGCAAGACAGATCTGCTGCTACACCAAGTTGTTTCGCCATCACTCACCATCCACCCTGCTCCCTTCCAATCCCCTGTTTAACCATGACTGCGCCTTCCATCTGGTGGACAAAGCTTCCAGGTCTGGCTCTGCCTCCCACCCAGCCCTGGGAGCCTTCATGAGCTGCTGGCTGCCAGCACCTCCTCTGCATCCCAGAGCCCTGAGTGCCATAGCACCTTTCTTACCCATTTCATTATGGGTGCAAGTTACTCCTAGGGAGATTCCAATTGGATTCCAGAAGAAATTTTTTCCCCATAAGAACAGCTGAACTTTGGAATCACCTCCCAAGGGAAGCAGTGAGTTCCCACTCATGGGACAGTTTCAAGACTTAACTTGAGAGGGTGCTGGGCCATCTCAGTCAAACAATACTCTTACCTAGAAAGGTTAGACCAGATGATCCTTGGGGTCCCTTCCAACCCTGTGATACAGAGCCTTTACAACTTCCTCTTGGACCAAATGCTTCCCATTTCTGTCCTTGCTCCTCTCTTCATCTTCAATGGCTCATTGACTGCTAGCCAGCTTAATGATCTGATGCATGGCTACTTAAAATATTAGCAGCAGCTTTGCTTTTTTTTCAGTCTAACTCTTGAGGCCACACATGAAGATCCCCAGTCTCCTGCCTTGGTCAATTCCCCTCTTTAAGTCTCAGCTTCCAACCTTTGTTCTGTAATTCATGACTAACCCTTGAGAAAACTTCTGAAACCACCTTTGAAAGACTCTCCATGAGATGTATTGAATGGTGCTGCAAGGTGTTGGAATGTTTCAGGATGCCATGTTGCCATGGCAAAGCCATCAGGGAGATCTTGGTACACTTCCCCTTGTATGAAGTGTAATAAAATATCATTTTAACTACAAAAATACCATTCTGCTAACAGGAATCCATAAAGGCAAAAACTAATAGATTTGAGAGGAAATAGAATCATAGAATGGTCCTGGTTGGAAGAGACTTTTAAGACAATCAAGTTCAACTGTTAAGTCAGCAGCACCAAGTCCACCACTAAGACATGGCCCTGAGCACCACATCTCAATGGTTATTAAATTCCTGCAGGATGGGGATTCCACCCTTCTCTGGACAGCCTGTTCCAGGGCTTCACAACCCTTTGGGGAAGACTTTTTTGCCTAATCTTCAACCTAAACCTGCCCTGGCACAACTTGAGGTCATTTCCTCTTATCCTATCACTCGTTACATAGGAGGAGAGACCAACACCTTCCTTTCAGGAAGTTGAAGAGAGCCAGAAGTTCTCCCCTCAGCCTCCTGTTCTCCAGGCTGAACAACCCCAGTTCCCTCAGCTGTCCCCAGACCTGTTCTGCAGACAGCTCCTTCACCAGCTTTCTTGCCCTTTTTTAGACATGCTCCAGCAACTCAATATCCTTCTTGTAGTGAGGGGTCCAGAACAGGTCAACAGGGCTATGATCTAACACAAAGGACTGAACACAGCATTGAGCTCCACGTACCATAAATGATTGCACATTTCATGTTTGACCACAGCCCTTTTTTGAAGGATGGGTGAATAAATCAGGGACTCAGATACCCTCCCAGGCTGCACATCAGAGGCTTTTCTCCAGCTCAGCCTCCTCAACATCTCTCAGGTGGCAGATATGCATCTAATGCCCTACCAGCTGTCTTTTTGCTAGCAGAGAATTGCTACCTTTGCAAGTTAACTTCCAAAGGGAAAGAGGTGTCACCAAACTCATCCCTCAGAGGTCTTTCATAATTTCCTCCACACTGCCCCTCCAACCACCTCTTCATTATTCCCCTGACCAGTGAAGAATTCACACTGACAAAAACACACATTCCCTCAAGGCACTTCTTTGCAAAAATCTCTCTAATCATCTTCACTTTGCTCAGAGTAAGGAAAGGAAGAAAAAACCCCACAGGTGGAGGAAAAAAAATCTCAAATTTTGACTTTCTCTCCCCTCAGTCCTGCACTTCCCACTGCTGTATCATTTCCCCTCCCTGCCTGAGTCTCCTGTTATCTCTCCATCATCTTCCTGACCCAGGAAAAAAGTCAAACCTGGGTTAGGCACAGCTTCAGCCTGCAGCTGATAGTGCAGATGGCCACACCTGCTGATGGCTTCACTGCTCTGCCATTGCTTGCTGCATCCTGCTCTTAGTTGCACTGGGTGCAAGGTCTCAGCTGGCTGCCCACAGTGGTCTCAGAGGCAGGTGGATGCTGCCCCAATGCTCCAGCTGATGGTTTTCATGATTGGTGGCCAGTGCTGCCTACCAGGCACATCAACAGAGCAAACCATGGTTTGCCTATCTCCATGTGTGATGGAGAACACAGAGGGGATGGAGAACTTTTGCAGGGATTTCAAACCCAGACAACTTTTTGCTCAGAGAACATGGAACAGCACAGACTTTTACATCTCCAAATCTGCCCTCTGAACAATCGTGGCCACACTTGACAAGGAACCAGAGTGACTTTTGGGAAGGTGCCCCTGAAGCTTCCTTTCCTCAGTGTCCCCCTCTCATGCTCTCTCATGACTAGCACTCATGGCACACAGACACTTCTGCTCTCCACCAGGCAGGCAACAAAACGGCTCACTTGACCCAGAAGTTACCAGATGGCTGGATGTGACTTTTGAGCCATCTACTGCCCAGCCTGAAGTCCAATCTGAACCACCACAACATTTCTAGATGGATACCAAGGACTTAATGTCCCTGCCTCTGGTTGGAGAAGGGAGCCAAAGATCACGCTGTAGTTTCTGCTAAATAGAAATTTGTCCTCCACCTCCTTCCCCATCCAGAAAAGAATGTGGCTTGTGCACAGAGATCCAGACAATCCAGCTCCATTGCATGGAGCAGGCAAAGTCAAGGAAGAAATGGGTCTTCCATCAGCAAAGGAGGAGCTCTGCTTTCAAGTGCTGGGAAAGCAAAGATGGCCTTAAAAAAAGCAGGGCAAGGAACAGAAAATAAATGTGAACCTCCCTAGGAGATAACATCCACTGCAACCTTTGGAGCTGGACACAGTGCAAGGCAGGAAGGGCTGGGAAGGAGTCCCAGGGTAGGAATCAGAGGTGGGGCAGAAATTAAATAATGGGGAAAGGCTGAGAAGCAAAAGGAAGGAGAAGAAAAGCAATACAGACCATGTTTTTAAATACTCCAAAGACAGATGAATGGTGAGAAATAGAAAAGAATGTGCCTTGGGCAGCCTAATCTAGTTGGAAGTGTCCCTTCTGATTGCAGGGCAGTTGGATAAGATGACCTTTGAGGGTCCATTCCAACCCAATGAAATCTGTGACTGAACTTTTGGACAGGAATATGAGTGTTGCTTTCAAGTAGCAAGGAGCAGGCTTGCTCGGGACATACAAGCCCAGCTTCTTGATATGACACAGGGAAAAGGAGAAGGAAAACTTCCCAATCCCTCTGTCCATGTGTGGATACACAGACAGCAGCAGCCCCTACATCCACCATAGCTCGCCAGGCTACTGAGAAGGCAGGGCTCACAGGATCACAGGAGGTTAGGGGTTGGAAGGGACCTCCAGAGATCATGGAGTCCAATCTCCCCTGCCAAAGCAGGACCATAGAATCTAGCTCAGGTCACACAGGAATGCATCCAGATGGGTCTGGAAAGTCTCCAGAGAAGGAAACTCCACAGCCTCTCTGGGCAGCCTGTTCCAGTGCTCTGTGAGCCTCACAGTGAAGAAGTTCCTCCTCATGTTGAGGTAGAACCTCCTATGCTGTAGTTTCTATCAACTGCTGCTTGTCCTATCCCAAGGTGCCGCTGAGCAGAGCCTGTCCCCTCTCTCTTGACCCCCAGCCCTCAGATATTTATAAATGTTGATTAAATCCCCTCTCAGTCTACTCTTCTCCAGACTAAACAGCCCCAGAGCTCTCAGCCTCTCCTCACAGAGCAGTGTTCCAACAGTCCCTTCATCATCCTGCTAGCTCTCTGTTGGAGTCTCTCCAGTTGATCCCTGTCCCTGTTGAACTGGGGAGCCCAGAACTGGATGCAATATTCCAGGTGAGGTCTCAGCAGGGCAGAGTAGAGGGGGAGGAGAACCTCTCTGGATCTGCTGGCCACACTCCTCTGAATGTACCCCAGGATCCCATTGGTCTTCTTGGCCACAAGGGCACATTGCTGTCCCATGGAGAACTTCTTACCGACCAGGACTCCCAGGTCCTTCTCCCTGGGGCTGCTCTCCAGCAGATCACCTCCCAACCTGCACTGCTGCAGTTTATTAACTGCAGGACTCTGCATTTATCCTTTTTGAACCTCATGAGGTTCCTCTTTGCTCATCTCTCCAGTCTGTCCCAGTCTGGAGAGGCAGGGCTGGATTGCTGTAGCCCATTCAGAGTGTTTGTCCAGGCTCAGCGAGGAACGGATGGTGGCACAGGCATCAACCTGGAGAAACACTGCTGTAACGAGGGGTTTTATAGTTGCAGACCATAATGTTTAATTGCCCTCAGCCAATGCTCTCATGGTTTAAAAAGGCCATTAAAAATGCTGGCTCAGACCCAGGAAAAGAAAAGAGAGAAAAAAAAAAAAAAGGAAAAAAAAAAAAGACATTGAAGTCTCCTCCTTCCTCCCAACCCCTCTGGCCTCTGAGCATCGTTCAAATCCCCGGGAGGGAGAGATGTTCAGCTCTAGTGAAGAGCTCCCTGGCAGTGAGAGGAAGCTGATTCCCCCACACAGGAGAATTTTCCTCCAGAAGAAGGGCTGCTTGGAGCAGGGAGCCACCTCCTGCAAAGGCCCTGGGCTTGCTGAGCCACTCAGCTTGGAGCGGATGACTTTCATGAGATGTGAAAGGGGAACCCATCACACACCTTGTGCCGGTTAATTTATGAATCAAAATGTGCTCCGTCAGGGCTCCTTCGGCACCGAAATAGATGCTGCTGGATGTGGTTCAGGGAGTCAGCAACAGACACAGTTATCACTGGATAAATAGTCCATCAGCTGGCGTCACCACCTCGCTGCTCTTCTTCACCTTGAGTCTCTGCCCCGGTGTGATTTGCAGGGAAGCAGGCCAGGGCGGATCGCAGAATATGTCAGGGCTGAAAGGGACCTCAAGGATCAGGCAGTTCCAACCCCCCTGCCATGGGCAGGGACACCTCACACCAGATCAGGTAGTCCAGAGCCACATCCAGCCTGGCCTTAAAAAAAATCCAGGGATGAGGCTTCCACCACCTCCCTGGGCAACCTGATCCAGTGTCTCACCACCCTCATGGGGAAGAACTTCTTCCTAACATGAACTCAAATCTCCCCTCCTCTAGCTTGAATCCATTCCCCCCCAGTCCTATCACTATCCAACACCCTCAAAAGTCCCTCCCCAGCTTTCTTGTAACCCCCTTCAGATACTGAAAGGCCACAATAAGGTCTCCTCAGAAGCTTCTCTCCACACTGAACAACCCCAACTCTCTCAGTCTGTCTCCATAGGAGAGGAGCTCTAGCCCTCTGATCACCCATACACTGCCCCAGGTTCAAGTACAAAAGGAACAAGTCATTTCCAAAGGAAAAGGGGTTATTACAAACAGAGCCTCATTTCTTTGCTCTTTGTGAAATGAAGATGCTCTAGAAAACAGCACCTGTTCCTCCTGCCATGGTCTTTGGGTTGCTCATAGGATCACTGAATGGTCTCCGTTGGACCGGACCTCCTAAGGTCATCTGCTCCAATCCTCTTGCAGACAGCAGGGGCATCCTCAACCAGGATCAGGTTGCCCAGAGCCCTGTCAAGTCTCACGTTGAATATCTCCAGGGATGGGGCCTCAACCACCTCCCTGGGCATCCTCTTCCCAGGGAAGATGCAGCTCTGTGTGGGACGAGCGATTCCAGGCCGGAGCTGCGTGCCGGCACTCCTCCGCCACACTCCTGCTTTGCAAACAGGCATTTTTAGTAGCTCTCCCAAAAGATGTTAATTGCCCATTCTAACACAAGCAGCAGAATTTCTGATCTCTCACAGAGCCACAAAAGAAGCTGGGATTAACTGCTTGCACGGTTCCCTTTTTTTAGAACCCAACATACAGTAGGAGAAAATAAAAGGGAAGATTTATCACCCGTGGTGCAATCCCCCTCCTGAAGCCCCCAGGAGCTGGGGCCGGGTGCCAGAGAGGAGAATGGAGCCTGAAGAGTTTAAAGGTTCCTGCTCTGAGGGTAATTCATCACATGAAAGGATGCTGAGTCTTAGACTACAACCTCTATTCCCCCACATCATCTAAGATGCTCTCAGAGGGAAGAAAAATCACCAGTCCTACCTGGCTTGGCTTTTTGTTTCTCCCAGCTTTTCCTCTTTTCCATGAATCCAACACTAAAACCTGCTATGGGAGAGCAACCAACAGCTGGATCATGAGTCAAGACAGCAATGCAGAGCCATCAGGAGAACATGAAAGGTGTACACTGTAATGTGCCCAGTAACAAATCTGAATCAGCTTTTAACATAAACCCCACATCTCCAGGCTCACTACCTTCCAAAAAAATCTTCCATTAAAACCCATCTCAGAACCAGCTGTTTTCTCTAGCCCCAGCAGGAACAGAGGCAGAACAGGTTTATGCTCCTCCAGTGGCTGCCAACATCTTGAACACACATTAAATCCCAGGAAGTTAGATAGGAAGCCCCAGAAGTGAGGCAAAAAAATACCTTTTTGTTCCATATTTACACATAAACATGGATGTATAGTTTTAATTACTGAAGGCTGTTCACTGGGGGACCACCTGCCATGCAAACCATTATCCCAACCATAGCTCTTCCCAGTGATTTTTGGATTGCTAGGGAGCCAATGTGATTACAAGGAAGATCTGGACATGCTGGAAGGTGTCCAGAGAAGGGCCATGAGGATGAGCAGAGGGCTGGAGCTGCTCTCCTATGGAGACAGACTGAGAGAGTTGGGGCTGTTCAGTCTGGAGAAGAGAAGGCTCCAAGGAGACCTTCTTGTGGCCTTCCTGTATCTAAAGGGGGCTCCAAGAAAGCTGGGGAGGGACTTTTTAGAATGTCAGGGAGTGATAGGACTGGGGGGAATGGAGCAAAACCAGAAGTGGGTAGATTCAGATTGGATGCTAGGAAGAAATTCTTCACCACTGAAGGTGGTGAGACAATGGAACAAGTTGCCCAGGGAGGTGGTGGCAGCCCCATCCCTGGAAGTTTTTGCAGCCAGGTTGGATGTGGCTCCGAGCAACCTGATTGAGTGGAAAGTGTCCCTGCCCATGGCAGGGGGGTTGGAACCAGATGATCCTTGAGGTCCCTTCCAGACCTGACAATTCTATGATTCTATGATGAAGCTCCATTAGTGGCAGGGAAGAAGATGGGGAGCAACCAAGCCAAGAAAAGCAGGGCTGTGGCCACAACCACCACCTCTTCTTTGTGCCATCTCATCCCCTTGCTTTGGCAGGGTGGAAAAACAGCCTTTGATGAATAACACGGTGTGAGGCACTGTTCCACCCATCAGCATGTCCTCCTACAGAAATGTTCTGCTATGATGACTGCCTTTAAATCATGCTGGAAGGCCCTCCCAGCAGGTGGAATTTATGAGGACTTTAACTCCCTGGTAGTTCACTGAGTGATTCGGATGTGGGATGAGGAGAGACTGAGGGAGCTGGGGAGAAGAGGAGCCTGAGAGGTGACCTCTTTCATGTTTGTAATGATGTGCAGGGTGAATGCCAACAAGATGGAGCCAGGCTCTGCTGGATGATGACCAATGACAGCACAAGGGGCAATGGGTGGAAGTTGAGGCATAGGAAGTTCCATGGAAACAAGAGGAATTTTTTTTCCCTGTGAGGGTGATGGAACAATGGAACAGGCTGCCCAGGGGGGTTGTGGACCCTCCCTCCTCTTTGGAGATAGTCAAAGCCAACCTGGATGTTTTCCTGGGTGATCTGCTCTAGGTGACCCTGCTCTGGCAGGGGAGTTGGACTGGATGAGCTTTCGAGGTCCCTTCCAGCTCCTCACATTCTGTGATTCTGTGAAAAATTGGTATAGGCCAACTAACATGGGGAATTTTAAAACTAGCAGATTTATCTCCAAGGATCCTCCCTGATGTCTGTTTTGAAGGGCTGAAGGAAGTGTTTTGCTTTGCCTTCTTTAATAAGTCAGGTCAAAATACAAAGGGAGGTGTCAGCAGCTGAGGGCTGGGAGACCTCTTTCACTGCTTAACCTTACTTGAAGGGTTTGAGCTGCACATTCAAAAGAAAGGCAGCAGGGGACTCCAGCTCTGTTAAGGCCATATGAGAGCTGCTGTGCTGGTTTTAACACACATAGAGATGATATTATATTCCCTAGAAGGAAAGCAAGAAGAAGGATGGAGAACAATTTGTTTCAGACACGCTTGCCTCTTGATTTTATAACTCACACTTCTGTTACACTGTGGAAAGTACAAAGTTCTTCATCTGGGTAGGGGCAATCCAAAGCACCAATACAGGCTGGGCAGGGACTGGCTTCAGAGCAGCCCTGAAGAAAAGGCCTTGGGGGTGCTGCTGGTGGATGAGAAGCTCAACGTGAGCCACCAAGTGTGCACTTGCAGCCCAGAAAGCCAACCAGAGCCAGGGCTGCAGCAAGAGAAGTGTGGCCAGCAGGGTAAGGGAGGTGATTCTCCCCCTCGACACCGCTCTGGTGAGACCCCTCCTGGAGTACTGTGTCCAGTTCTGGAGCCCCTAGTACAAGAGGGATCTGAACATGCTGGAGTGTGTCCAGAGAAGGGCCACAAGGATGATTAGAGGGCTGGAGCTCCTCTGCTATGAGGAGAGACTGAAAGAGTTGAGGCTGTTCAGTCTGGAGAAGAGAAGGCTACCAGGAGACCTTCTTGTGGTTTTCCAGAATCTGAAGGGGGTTACAAGAAAGCTGGGGAGGGACTTTTGAGGGTGTCAGGGAGTGATAGAACTGGGGAGAATGGATCCAAGCTAGAGGAGAGGAGATTTAGATTTGACATTAGGAAGAAATTCTTTACAGTGAGGGTGGTAAGATGCTGGAAGAGGTTGCCCAGGGAGGTGGTAGAAGCCTCATCCCTGGAGGTTTTGAGGGCCAGGCTGGATGTGGCTCTGAGCAATCTGATCTAGTGTGAGGTGACCCTGCCCATGGCAGGAGGGATTGGAACTGGATGATCCTTGGTGTCCCTTCCAACTCTAACAATTCAATGATTCTAAATAATGATTTTTAGTTCACCCTTTCCTTGGACTGCAGCAGCTCTTTAGGAAGAGAACACTTAGGCAAAAACTGCACCAGTCTCCCAAAATAACCCCCTTGGAGAAAAATAAAACCTGCTTTAGGGCTTTAGGAAGAGCCCTGAGGAGCAGCTCACCAACTGAAAGCCCCACACCCCCTCTCCTCTCTCCTTCAGGACTTTCCAAGGCCCGGGAAGGACATATGGATCGCCCTTGTGCAATCTCCCCTTGGCCATCCATCACTGCTCCTGAAATCTGTCAGGCAGGCAGAGATTGACATTCAGACCTCTTGCAGAGCTCTGGGACCCTAATTTAACCCTTTGATTCAGGTTCACAGGTCACCTTCACATCTTCCTGCTGGGAGACACAAAGTCTCCCGAGCGTCCTGGAAATAACTGAAACCCAGAGTTTAACACAATCACACAACACATTTTCCTAACAAGAGCTCGAGGGCCAAAGTCTCCTCCTGCCTATTAAATAAATTGCCATTTAATTCAGTAAGGAAAAAAAAAGAAAAAGAAAAATCCTTCTCTTAAAGAGCCAAAGGATTCCCCACGCCCCAGGCGATGCGCGGCGGCAGCACAGTGCCGTCTGCAGGGCTGATCCTGCCCAGAGCGCCAGGGCCCTGAGCTTCCCAGTGGGGGGAAAAAAAAGAAATCAATCTCTGTTAGAGCAAAGAGTTCCCCTAAATGAAAAGCCTTATCTAGAGCAGGTCGTGTTATACACCAAGTCACTCGCTTTGCCTGGGAAATGAAAGATGATGAGGCAGAGTCCCCGCTACAGAGGCTATCTCCATAAATCTGCCGAAAAGGAACTGCGGATTACTTTGCTGGATTAATTATCCGTCCTTCAAACAGAGTCCTGACCTCAGTGGCTGAGCATCTCCAACCTGTCAAAGCAGCTGGAGGAGCTGGAGAGGGAGGGTTTTTTTGCAGGGCACCAGCCACAGGTTTCCTGCACCCTCCTTTTCGCCTGGGAAAAATCAGCAGAGACACACACGGGAGGGATGGGAATCCTGGCACCTACCAGCCTCTCATAGAATCTTACAATCATGGATTCATTTAGATTGGAAAAGACCTGTAAGATCCAATCATTTAGACTGGAAAAGACCTGTAAGAGAAGGGCCACGAGGATGATCAGAGGGCTGGAGCTCCTCTCCTGTGAGGACAGACTGAGAGAGTTGGGGCTGTTCAGTCTGGAGAAGAGAAGGCTCTGAGGTGACCTTCTTGTGGCCTTCCAGTATCTGAAGGGGGCTCCAAGAAAGCTGGGGAGGGACTTTTTAGGCTATCAGGTAGTGATAGGACTAGGGGGAATGGAATAAAGCTGGAAGTGGGGAGATTCAGGCTGGATGTGAGGAAGAAGTTCTTCACTATGAGAGTGGTGAGAGCCTGGAATGGGTTGCCCAGGGAGGTGGTTGAGGCCCCATCCCTGGAGGTGTTTAAGGCCAGGCTGGATGAGGCTCTGGGCAGCCTGATCTAGTGTGAGGTGTCCCTGCCCATGGCAGGGGGGTTGGAACTGGATGATCCTTGTGATCCCTTCCAACCCTGATTGATTCTATGATTCTGTGATTCAGCTCAAACATTAACCCAGCACTGCCAAGTCACCACTAAACCATGCCCCTCAGCACCACAGCAGGGCTTTGAAATGCCTCTAGGGATGGGGACTCCACCACTGCATTGGGCAGCCTGGTCCAGAGCTTGACAATCCTTTCAGGGAAGAAATTTGTTCCTCATGTCCAACCTAAACCTCTCCTGATATAAAGAGATGATGTTTCCTCTTGTCCTGTCCCTCGATACTTGGAAGAAGAGACCAACCTCTTCCAAGGAGTTGCAGAGAGAGGTCAGATCTGCCCTCAGGCTCCTTTTCTATAGGCTAAACAAGCCCAGCTCCCTCAGCCATTCCTCATCACAAGCTGTCATGGTTCACCCACACAGCTCCCTCACCACTTCCCCCTGGTGGGATGGGAAAAAAAAATCAGGAGAAAAAGGCAAAATCCAGTGGGTTGTGATAAGGAGAGTTCAACAGAACAACATCAAGAGATAACAACAATCAGGGAGAACAACACTGCAGGGTCAACACTAAACCACATCCCTAAGTGCCAGGTCCACAGGCTGCTTGAACACCTCCAAGGACAGTGACTCCACCACTGCCCTGGGCAGACCATTCCAAGGTTTGAGAACCCTCTCTGAAGAAATATTTCCTAACATCCAGCCTGAATCTCCTCTGGCACAGCTTGAAACCATTTCCACTGGTCCTGTAGCACAACACTAAGGAGAAGAGGCTGCCCCCTCCTCATTCCAGTCTCCCTTCAGGTGGCTGTAGAGAGCAATGAGGTCTCCCCTCAGCCTC
The DNA here is from genome assembly GCF_027791375.1 of Indicator indicator. NCBI lineage: Eukaryota > Metazoa > Chordata > Aves > Piciformes > Indicatoridae > Indicator > Indicator indicator. Next base: position 36,493,860 of record NC_072016.1, read on the forward strand.
CTCTTCTCCAGACTGAACAACCCCAGCTCCCTCAGATGCTCCCTGTAGGAAATGTGCTCCATTTGTTCCATTGCTGTTGCCTCCAAAGCATTTGCCACCATCCATGAGACTGTACAGAGGCAGAGCCACCTTTCCACCACTGGCCACCTTTCTTGCTCAGCAATATCTAAAGCCAGTTGGATGGCTGCAAGCTGCCTTGATTCACCTTCTCTCTCAGCAGCTTCTGCAACCCCTTGTGTAGGACCCCACACAGCAGCCTTCCACCTTCAGTATTTTCCCACAAAGCAACAGGACCCCTCAGTGAACAGGGCACGTTGCTTCTGGTTAGCTGGCAGCACGTTGTATGGTGGGACCTTCTCAGCAGGTGTTACCTCCTCCTTGTCTGGTGCCATCCCAAAATCTTTGCCATATGGCCAGTTTGTCATCACATCCAAGGTTCCTGGACAGCCAGAGCTCCCTGTTGTGTTATCAGTGCAATCCACATACTCCATGTGGCATCAGTTACATGGTGGGTAGAGAAGACCCTTCCCTTTGAACATCCAGCCCAGCACTGGCAGTCAGGGTGCCAGGAGGAGCTGTGCTTCAGTACCAACCATTTCTGAGGCAGCTCCAATTCCACATGCTGCCAATATCTCTTTTTCTCGTTTGGAATGAGGCTGGTCTCAGATCCTTTCTATGCCCAACTCCAAAACCCTAGGGGTCAACCTCAGGTCTACTTGGGTGCTCTCTGCCAAAGGCTCCAGGTAGGACCATTCTTTCCAGCTGCATTTTTGAACACCTTGCCCTGCCCAAACTAGACCCAGGGCTACTGAATGAACCATCCCCTGTTTAATTTGCTCAGCAGCTTGTTGCTGCTCAAGGCTGCACCTCACCAGACTTGTACTCCAGATCCTTCACCAGCTTCATTGCCCTTCTTTGGACATGCTGCACCACCTCAATGCCTTTCTTGGAGGGAGGAGCCCAAAACTGAACCCAGCCTGTTGGCACAAAGAGCTTGAATTGCAAAGGTCTCAGTGTGGAGTGCAGAGGAGGGCAAGGAAGCTGAGGAAGGGCCTGGAGAATAAATCTGATGAAGAGTGACTGAGGGAGCTGGGGATGGTTAGTTTGGAAAAGAGAAGACTGAAGGGAGATCTCATTGCTCTCTTACCTGAAAAGACTTTGTAGAGAGGTTGGTGCTGGTCTCTTCTCACAGGTAATTAGTGGTAGAACAAGAGGGAATGGCCTCAAGCTGCAACAGGGTAGGTTTAGACTGGATATTAGGAAGAATTTTTTCATAGCTAGAGTGGTCAGGCATTGGAATGTGCTGCCCAGGGAGGTGGTGGAGTCACCAAGCCTGGATGTGTTTGAAGGTGGTTTGGATGTTGTGCCTGGGGAAATGGTTTAGGGGTGAGCCTTGTAGAGTAGGGTTCTGGGTTGGACTTGGTGATCCTGAGGCTCTTTTCCAACCTGACTTCTTCTGTGTGATTCTGTGGATTTCTTTTGACCTCACTCCCTGGGAAGCGTAGGGTGACAAAGTTCAATGTTTCCCTGGGGCTACAACACTTAGGTTCGAAGGAAGAAGGAGAAATGGAATGGCTTTTCCCTATAGGACATGGAAATGATTCCCAGTGCAGGCAGGACAAGCAGCCAAAGCCATGACACAGCTAGATCAGGGCTCCTCTGTCATTTCAGGCTTAACAGCTTTGTAAGCTGGGGGCGTAAAGTTAGAACTTAAGTCTTATTTTATGTGGTTATGGTTAATCTTTTAGTTTTATTGTTTTCCTGTCACAGGAGGACCTTGTGCAGGAGATAGCTGTATAAATAAGAGCTGCTGCAGTATATCCTGAGGCACAGCTACCCGAGGGATGGGGCTGAACAGGCCACCAGCAATTCCAAACTCATTTTTCTACCCCTCCTCCAAATCACACCAATGATTTAAGCTATTGATAGAGAAGGGACGATAAACACCTAGGCTGCTTTGCAGCTCCATTGTTGCTGCCTTTTCAACCCCAGAAGGGGAAATCAGACCAGCCACAGACAAACCCTGTGCCCCAAAACTGGGGAGAGGTGGGGAGGGGCATCACAGTACAGTAGAAGTTGGAAGGGACCTCCAGAAGTCATCCAGTCCAAACCCCCTGCCAAGGCAGGATCACCCAGGGTAGTCCACATGGAATGCAGCCAGGTGGGTTTTGAAAGTCTCCAGAGAAGGAGACTCCACAACCTCCCTGGGCAGCCTGTTCCAGTGCTCTATCACCCTCACAGTAAAGAAGTTTCTCCTCATGCTGAGATGAAACCTTCTCTGTTCAAGTTTGAACCTCTTGTTTCTTGTCTTACCAGTGTGCACCACCAAAAAGAGCCTGGCCCTCTCCACTTGACACCCACCTCTCAGCTATTGGTAGATATTGATCAGATTCCCTCTCAGTCTTCTCAAGACTAAACAGCCCCCAGGGCTCTCAGTTTCTCTTCACAGGGGAGATGCTCAAGTCCCCTAAGCATCCTTCTGGCTCTCTTGCACTTTCTCCATCAGGTCTCTGTCTCTCTTGAACTGGGGAGCCCCAAACTGGACACAATATTCCAGCTGTGGCCTCACCAGGGCAGAGTAGAGAGGGAGAAGAACCTTCCTAGCCCTGCTGGCCACACTCCTCTCAATGCACCCAGGATCCCATTGGCTCTCTTGGCCACAAGGGCACATTGCTGTCCCATGCAGAACTTGCTGCCCACTAGGACTCCAAGGTCTTTCTCTGTGGAGCTGCTTTCCAGCAGGGCAGCTCCTAACTTGTACTAGTGCCTGCATCACCCATCCCTGCTGTGAAATGGGTTCAACATCACCACCACCACCACCACCACCTCCTCTGGTGGCAGGGAGCTGGAGAGCCAGGTGTAAGTGCCACCTCCACCGGCCATTTTCACTTTTGCTTACGCTCGGTTTCTAATTTAATTTGCTTCCCCCATTTCCATATGTTGGGCCATTTCTTTTTGCAAAATTGCCATAAAAATTTACCAGCTCAGGCACAAAAATCTGCTCGCTGACCTTTACCATCATGATTGAGGATAATGACAAATTAATTAGGCTTTCCCTGCCTGCCTGCCAAAAAAGCATCGCTTGCCTCGGGTGAGCAGGGTTTTGGAGGTGTGCTAGCTGCTGGTTCCTGTGTCTGGACTCTCAGAGATCAGGAGACAACATCTTCTTCCAAAAGCAAGAGGCAAATGATGGAAAGTATAGTATCAGACAGTACCTTGAGCAGAGGAGAGGAGGCACTTGCTGACTTCACAAATAAAAAAAAAAGGTTTGTCCTATGAACATATTTGCTTTGCCCTTGGCCACAGTCAAGCAGCTGAATGGAGCTGAATGGAAAACTCTGGCAACTGGAGCATCTCTGTGAGGAGGAAAGACTGAGAGACCTGGAGCAGAGCAGCCTGAGAGGGGATCTGATCAATGCTCATCAATAGTTCAACGGCAGGAGGCAAGAGAATGGGGCCAGACTCTTGTCAGTGGTGCCCAGAGACAGAACAAGGGGCAACAGGCAAAAACTGGAACCCAGGAGGTTCCATCTGAACAGGAAGAAAAATGATTATGGTGTGAAGGTGGTGGAGCCCTGGAGCAGGCTGCCCAGAGAGGTTGTGGAGTCTCCTTCTCTGGAGAGATTCCAAACCCAGTTAGACATTGTGAACCTGGGCAAGCTGCTGCAGGTGACCTTGCTTTAGCAGGGAAGGTTGGACTAGATCATCCTCAGAGGTTCTTTCTAACTGTTACCATTCTGTGATTCTGAAGTCTAGCTGGGAGGCTTTTGGAAACCAAAGGCAGGGTGAGGAGGGAGCAGGAGGTACCAGTGGGTGCCTGCAGTTGTCCCTTGGTCTGCACACAGGCTGCTCCCTCCCAGCACCACCGCTCTGCGAGACGCTCCTGCCAACAGGAGAAAGTCTCCCAGCCAGTTATGAAAACACTCTGCAATTCTCATGTTTGGGCAAAGAAACATAAATAATGCAAAGCAGTTTAATCACTCTTTGATGTCTTCTGCCTGATTCTCCGATAGGAGAGCTGCCCCCCGCCACGCGGAACCAGGGGCAGAGATTAAGCTCCTGGCATAGGCAAGCAGGCGCCAGCCTGTTTGCAGTGATCTGCCTGTCACTCCACACACCCTGCTGCCACCAGGATCCTGCAGCATTGCCTGGCTCCCTTCCAACCATTCCTCTGCCCAGCCATGCTGAGAGCTACCCTGGCAAAGGGAGCTCATGGCCTTTTCACAGGAAAACCAAAGACAGACAGGAAAATAAGAGCCTGCATGAACGTTCTCTGGGGAGACCTCACCTGGAGTACTGTGTACAGGTCTGGAGCCCTCAACATAAGAAGGACATGGACCTGATGGAAAGGGTCCAGAGGATGACCACAAAAATGATCATGGGCTTGGAGCACCTCTGCTATGAGGACAGGCTGAGGGAGCTGGGGTTGTCCAGCCTGGAGAAGAGGATCCAGGGAGACCTAATAGCAACCTGCCAGTACCTGAAGGGGGCTACAGGAAGGATGGGGAGAGACTGTTTACAAGATGAGGGGCAATGGCTTCAAACTAGAGAAGGGCAGATTTAGATTGGATGTCAGGAAGAAGTTCTGCACTATGAGGGTGGTGGAACACTGGAACAGGTTGTTCAGGGAGGTGGTTGAGACCTCTTCCCTGAAGATATTCAAGATGAGCCTTGACAGGGCTCTGGGCAACCTGATTTAGTTGGGGATGTCCCTGCTGACTGCGGGTAGGTCAAACTGGATGATCTTTGGAGGTCTCTTCTGGCCTGGACCATTCTATGACTCTATTCTATGATTCTAAGTTTCAAGAGCAGCCCTGACAGTGAGATGAGCAGAAGTCCTGATGTGACCATTCCTACATGGGTACCTTTAGCAAATTAACCCTCTGTGGTTCTTTCTGTGGATTTAAGCCATCAAAAAAACCCCCAAACACTTGGAAACCTAGAGCTGTTTGTACTGCACTGGTGTTGAGCAGGGAAAATTAGATTCCTACAGCATCACCCATACTGAGTCAGAAGTAGGGTCTACGGCCTTCAATAGATGCCCAAAGGAGGGTGGTGTATGGACCAGACAAGGGTCATTCCCCAGCTCCTGACTGTCTTCAGGCTTTGAGCTGCATGAGGTTTCTGTAAGATGAAGGCTTTTACCATCCTCACAGAGGGGTTCAGCAACCTCTGCAGAATCAGTTTGAGAGTTCAAGTCCAGCCTTCAGGGCCTGCATCAGCCCAAAGAAAGTCCTTGCTGCACTTTGGTCAGTTGGTACAAGCAACGTGAGGGAACCTCTCACTTAATGCATGCCGGGGGAACGTTAGAATAAATTGCAGAAAGAATTAGAGAAATAAATAATCCTTCCATCTTCAAAGACAGGCTGAGCTGGGTACTTGCAGTCAGGATCAGCAGACTTGAAAGTCAGGGTGAAAACACCTTGACCCTAGAGGTGGATTAAAAGACCATTTGAAATGGTTGGGCTCTCAGAAAGAGACACTGGAAAAATCATTTCCACATGTGTAGCTCAAAGCATGTGCACATAGAGAAGAGGAGGCACTGCTGCTCTTTCGTGCTGTGAAGATCATCCCCACCAAAAGCAAGGCCAGAAGGAGAGTCATGACCTAGATCCACCAGGGTGATCCCTCGCTCCTGGGTTAACCTGAGTTAGTCTATCTGTTCCTGAGGCACAAGCCCACCCAGTGGGCAGCAAAGTCTGCCTTGGGGATGGCAGAGGCTCAACAACCTCAAGACATCTTCAGTGAGACAGCTCCTGCCCCCAAAATTCACAGATTCACAGACTGCATTGGCTTGGAAGGGACCCTCAAAGATCATCTTGTCTAACTCCCCTGCACTGAGCAAGAACATCTCCAACTAGATCAGGCTGCCTAGGGGCACATCAGGTCTGTCCTTGAATGTCTCCAGAGACCTCAACCAAATTGACCTTTCCAAAAACACAGCTATGTTTTATCTGGAAACACCGACCTGGACTGCCCTGCTCCTGTCTTTTCTGCTGTTAGAAGAGGCTGACAAAAAAAAGATTTGGGCTTGTAGGGCTACAAGGAGGGTCTCTCCAAAACCAAAAGCACAGCGAGTAGAGTTCAGCACCAGGCAGCTCAGATAGACATTTGTTGAAAACTGATTCTCTTGGCATCTTGTGGCCAGAAGGTCAAGGGAGAGGATTCTGACCCTCTGCTCCACCCCATTAAGACCCCACCCGCAGTGAGGGGTCCAGCTCTGGCGTTCTCAGCACAGAAGAGACATGGACCTGTTGGAGCAGGGCCAGAGGAGGCCACAGCAATGATGGGAGGGCTGGAAGCCTTCTGCTGGGAGGCCAAGCTTAGGATTGTTCAGCTCAGAGAAGAGAAGGCTCCAAGTGGACCTTCTGGTAGCCTTTCAGTTCTTAAAGGGGAAGATTAGAAAGCTGGGGACAGACTTTTGAGCAGGACCTGTTGTGACAGGACAAGAGATGATGGTTTGAAACTAAAAGAGAGATTCAGGCTGGAGAGAAGTTAAAAATGTTTTACACTGAGGGTGGTGAGACACTGGTCCAGGTTGCCCAAAGAGGTGGTAGAATCTCTATCCCTGTAAGGATTGCAGGTCAAGCTGTTTGGGTCTGTGAGCGACTTGCTCCAGTTGGAGATGTCCCTGCTGACTGCAGGGGGGGTTGGACTGGATGACTTTTAAAGGTTCCTTCCAACCCAATCTATGATTCTATGTACCTGAAGTAACAATTTTTCCCTCACAGACCATCAAAATTCACCTGGCAGCCTTCCCCCCTAAGAGAGTTCCCCCTCTAGTGTGAGGTGTCCCTGCCCAAGGCAGGGGGGTTGGAAGTAGATGATCCTTGAACCCTAACAATTCTATGATTCTAACTACAGTACCAAAGAAGCTAAGCAGTGCCCAGTGACAGTAGTTTCAGCAAGCTACCCACACACACTGCAAAGGGCTCCTCAGGCTTCAGAGCCAGTCCACAAAGGCAGGATTATCCACATGCCTGTCAGAAGGCAGAAACCCTCCACTGCTCTAATTAAGCTCCATTCTCAAGCCCAGCATTGACGGGTCTAGCCCACTGCCTCCCACCTTGCAAAGTCCCTGCAGTGCTTTGGGAGGCCAATCTTTGGCACAGAGGCTTTTGGGAAACACCACAGAAGCCACCAGGAGCTGTTCAGCCTGTAATCAATCCAATTCTCTACCTAAACAATAACCACTACTCTTTCCAGCAAGAGTTTATGCCCTGCTCTTTGCAGGTCTCTGGTGTTACATGAAGCAGAACTGCTTGTGGCTCAGTGTTAGGAATGCAGGTTTTCCTAGGAGGTGTTGTCAGATTGGTTAGGAGTAACAGAAAGGGAGAGGAAAGAGAGATGCCAGGAGCAATGCACTTCCACATTGCCCAAAACAAAGGAAGCTTTCCAGCGGGATAAAAATCTGTCAACTGTAGCAGTAGGCTGCGGTCGTTAGAGACACTGAATCCAAACAGCAAGCAGCACAGTTGAGGAGGAACAGTCAAATGTGATTTCCCAGGCACGAGGTGTACAAAGCAACACTGTAGGGCCAGCTCCTCCCCCCTTGCTGGGCCCCCCAGCACATCCCCCAGTGACTTACCCGAGACGATGGTGTAGCCAATGCCCCGTGGCCGGCCCTTGTCCTGGTCGATCGCTGTTATCATCCTCACAGTGGTACCCTGGGGAGGCAGAGCAGACACATGTTACAGCCACTGCGGCCAAGAGCTCCTGTGGCACCCTGCCAAGGCACTGCACCTCGCACTGAGGGCCATCTGCTTAGGAAAACCTGCCCAAGGACAATGCATGGCATGGAAAAAGTCTAATCACCTGCTTTTAGGGGTAGGTCAGGGCTCACCGCTCGTCGTGCTGGATGCAAAACTCTGCTGAGCCACCCCAAAAGGTAGCTGGTGGTGTGGAGGGCATGGCCAGGAGAACGTGTCCTCTAGCTGAAATACCAAGCAGGCTGAGTTTGACTGTGCAGTAGGTTTGTGCCAGGGAAGTGTCTGTAGGGAATGGGGAGCACACCACCAGACCCATTCACCCATGCTCATCCCCTGCCCAGAGGAGGAGGATTTGAACAAGGTCAAGGAATCACAGAATGGGTTAGAAGGGACCTTTAAAGGTCAGCCAGTCCAGCCTCCTGTAGTCAGCAGGGACAACTAGAGCAGGTTGCTCAGAGCCTCAGCCTGACCTGAAATGGTTCTAGGAATGGCTTATCTACCAACCCTCTGGGCAATCTGGGCCAGGCTCTCACCACCCTCAGTGTCAAACATTTCTTACTTCTCTCTAGTTGAAACCTTCTCCCTCCTCTAGTTTAAAACACCTCCCCTTGTCCTGCCACAACAGGCCCTGCTCAAAAGTCTGTCCCCAGCTTTCTGACTGACCTCTATGAGTAATGAAAGGCCACCAGAAGGTCTCCCTGGAGCCTTCTCTTGTCCAGGATGATGTGAATGTGGTAAGCACAGCTATTGGGCTCAAGGAGGAAGAGGAAGGAAGAAGAGCAGAAGCAGCATTGGCAAAGCCAGAACGTTGCCTCCTCACAGTGTCACAATCTCTGGCTGGGCAGGCAAAAGCATACAGTCCTCCACCACAGAGATTTCCACTCAGCAGTCCCTCAGGAACCAAAGGCAAAAATTTCCTCTCACCATGACCTTCAGCAAGGGTCACCACACCAGTTTCATCTACCCCTGGCTTCCCAGATTCAGCTGCTTCTCTTCTCCCCGTGTTCCTCAAACAAAGCACCCCAGGTGATGAGAGATGCTCGTGCTGGCCACCAGCATCCATCTGCAGAATTAAGTGAGCTGCAGAGATTTTAATTGGAACCTTTAAGGAGACAGAGGGTTGGACAGATGTTGAGAGTGGGGAAATGCCCACAGGCAGGAGCTTCTGCAGATGCCAGCTCAGCCACCAGGAGGCGTGGGACAGACTTGTTTCTTATAGTTTAGCAGAAAGGTCCAGATGAAGCCAAGAGCCACAGATTCACAGATGGGAAGGGACTCTCAAGGGTCATCTTGTCCAACCCCACTGCAGTCAGCAGGGACACCTCCATCTAGATCAGGCTGCCCAGGGCCACATCATGTCTGATCTTGACTATCTCCAGGGATGGGGCCTCAACCACCTCCCTGGGCAACCTCTTCTTGTATTTTACCACTTTCATTGTAAAGAACTTCCTCCTGATGACCACCCTAAAATCCATCTTTCTCCACTTTCAAATCGTTGCCTCCTGAACTATCACTACAAGCCCATCTGCAAACTTGCCAAGTGTGCTCTCAATCTCCCTGCTTGTATCAGCAATGAAAAGATGGAGTCCCCAAACCCCAATGAAAACCAGCAAAGTCCACTCTGGTGAGACCCCACCTGGAGTACTGCATCCAGTTCTAGAGCCCCTGTTACAAGAAGGATCTGGATGTGCTGGAACGTGTCCAGAGAGGAATCATAAGGAAGATCACAGGGCTGGAGCTCCTCTCCTATGAAGACAGGCTGGAAGAGTTGGAGTTGTTCAGATTGGAGAAGAGAAGACTCTGAGGAGACCTTCTTGTGGCCTTCTAGTATCTGAAGGGGGCTACAAGAAAACTGGGAAGGGATGTTTTAGAGTGTCAGGGAGTGATAGGACTGGGGGGGAATGGAGCAAAACTAGAAATGAGTAGATTCAGACTGGATGTTAGGAAGATGTTCTTCACCAAGAGGATGGTGAGACACAGGAAGAGGTTGCCCAGGGAGGTGGTGGAAGCCTCATCCCTGGAGGTTTTTGCAGCCAGGCCGGATGTGGCTCTAGGCAACCCGATCTAGCATGAGGTGCCCCTGCATGTGACAGGGGTGGTTGGAACTGGCTGATCCTTGAGGTCCCTTCCAATCCTAACAATGATTCTATGATTCTGAAGTGACCCCACAATCCTTGTCTCCAAACAAAACCATCAACTCCCTTGAGTCAACTCCGTAGGGCTGCGCTTCCCCCTGCCGCACTGCAGCCAGCCTGCCTGAACGCAAACACAGGCACATGCCCATAATTAATGGAGTATGAACAAATTTACAACTCAGCTGTTCTTGTTTTCATTGCTTTATTAGCAGGGGGAAAAGAAGCCATTTTTTTCTTTTCTTTTTTTTTTTTTTTTGGTGCCCTCAAAGGAAATGTCAACAGAGGCGTTTGCATATCTAAGGAGGGAGCGGAGTGGGACGGCGGCGGCGCTGCTATGTTTGCCCTGCAATCCATCACTTGAAGGCCAAAGGGAAAGCTGCTGTAGAAACATCCCCAAATGGAAAGAAGGGATTTGGTTGTCTCTTCCTTGCCTCTCAGAGCCACGTCCCTGAGGGGCTCGGTGGAGATGCTTTGCTGCTGCTGCTGGCTGTAAAGAAAGCTCCTGGGGCCAGGCAGACTGCCTGTTCCCTGATCTCTGAGGGCATTTGGATGGGTTCCTTAAGTAAATCCATGTTATTAACTGAGAACATTAGCCATAAATCCCAGGTCACTGGCCTTTGAGCAGCGCTCGGCTGGTGAGGCTCAGCAGCCACCAGAGAGCTACTAAATCACCCACAATAACTCTGCTTTCCCAAGGAGCGAGGAGAGAGAAGGAAGCACAAGAAAAGTGGGAAAGGAGCTGGTGGGAAAGCAAAAAGAAGAGATGATAAAAGGAGGGCAAGTTAAAATGGAAGTGAGGGATGCAATCCAACATCTACAGCTACCTCAGGAAGGAGGTAGGGGTTGGTCTCTTACATGCAAGAAGCGACAGAACAAAAGAGGAAATGGCCTCAGGTTGTGCCAGGGGAGATGAGGTTGGATGTTAAGAAAAATTTCTTCCCAGAAAGGGTTCTCAAGGCATTGGAACAGGCTGCCCAGGGAAATGGTAGAGTCCCATCCCTGGAGGTATTTAGAAGATATGTGGATGTGGTGCTGAGGGATGTGCCTTAGCAGTAGTGACTTATCAGTAGTGGTGGGATTGGGAGCTCTAGGTGATGATGGTCTCAAAGGTCTCTTCCAACCTCCACAGTTCTGTGACTCTGTGCTTTAACCTGCCATGTCTTGAGAAGACTGAGAGGGGATCTCATCAATGTGTATAAATAGCTGAGGGGTGGGTGTCAAGTGGAGGGGGCCAAGATAGTTTTGGTGATGTGCACTAGTAAGACAAGAAACAGGTTCAAGCTTGAACATAGAAGATTTCACCTAAATTTCAAGAGAAATTTCTTTACAGGAAGGATGACAGAGCACTGGAATAGGCTGCCCAGGGAGACTGTGGAGTCTCCTCCTCTGGAGACTTTCCAATCCCACCTGGATGTATTCCTGTGTGGACTACCTTAGGTGATCCTGCTATGGCAGGGGGGTTGGACTCGATCTCTTGAGGTCCCTTCCAGCTTCTAATGTACTGTGATACTGTGATGTCCACAGTACAGGCATGAGCCTCCCAGAAAAATGAGAGCTCCTCCACAGCAGGAGCAATGGGTGAAGATGCTTGGTCCATCTGCCAGCTTGCTCATTGCCCATTAGAAGGTGAGGGAGTGCTGGGGAATGCTAAGCATGGCCTGGCGTGCAGCACATTCCAAGGGGAGGTGGTGGCAGGAGAAGGCAGGGTTCCCACGAGGGGTAGCAAATGGGCCCCCTGACCCTGCAGCTGCTCTGTCTGTGGGGAAGACCCCCTCCTGCAGCAGCCGAGGGGAAGGGCTGTTGGTAGAAATAAAAGGATGAGAGCAGCAGGGAAAGTCTGGGAAGGTGGGGAGGAGCAAATCGTGTTCTGATATTTCAGCAGCATGTGCCAGACAGACATCCATAGGAAAGAAATTATCCAGGCATCTGATCACCAGAATGAGGGCTGCTAGGGTTCACCTGGTCCTTGGCAAGCCTGTGATGATGGCTTCCACTCTGCTGGTATTCCCTCTGTTCTTCTGTATGTCTCCTTCTCCACCAGCTCTTCCTGGGGATGAACCATACTTCACCAGTGACCAACAAACATGTGTCAGATTGGAGCTGAGCTCCCTGCTATTTGGAGATACCATCTCCTGAAACCACAGCAAGGGGCAAGGGCCTGGGCACCTCTTGGCATCCTTCCTGCTTTCCATCCCTCTCTCCAGCTCCTTCACAAGGGCCTTCCAACGCCATCCTTCTCTGCAGCACCTTCACAAGGCCCTTCCAACGCCATCCTTCTCTGCAGCACCTTCACAAGGCCCTTCCAACGCCATCCTTCTCTCCAGCTCCTTCACAAGGGCCTTCCAACGCCATCCTTCTCTGCAGCTCCTTCACAAGAGCCTTCCAACGCCATCCTTCTCTCCAGCTCCTTCACAAGAGCCTTCCAACGCCATCCTTCTCTGCAGCTCCTTCACAAGAGCCTTCCAACGCCATCCTTCTCTGCAGCTCCTTCACAAGAGCCTTCCAACGCCATCCTTCTCTGCAGCTCCTTCACAAGAGCCTTCCAATGCCATCCTTCTCTGCAGCTCCTTCACAAGAGCCTTCCAACGCCATCCTTCTCTGCAGCTCCTTCACAAGAGCCTTCCAACGCCATCCTTCTCTGCAGCTCCTTCACAAGAGCCTTCCAACGCCATCCTTCTCTGCAGCTCCTTCACAAGAGCCTTCCAACGCCATCCTTCTCTGCAGCTCCTTCACAAGAGCCTTCCAATGCCATCCTTCTCTGCAGCTCCTTCACAAGAGCCTTCCAATGCCATCCTTCTCTGCAGCTCCTTCACAAGAGCCTTCCAATGCCATCCTTCTCTGCAGCTCCTTCACAAGAGCCTTCCAATGCCATCCTTCTCTGCAGCTCCTTCACAAGAGCCTTCCAATGCCATCCTTCTCTGCAGCTCCTTCACAAGAGCCTTCCAATGCCATCCTTCTCTGCAGCTCCTTCACAAGAGCCTTCCAATGCCATCCTTCTCTGCAGCTCCTTCACAAGAGCCTTCCAATGCCATCCTTCTCTGCAGCTCCTTCACAAGAGCCTTCCAATGCCATCCTTCTCTGCAGCTCCTTCACAAGAGCCTTCCAATGCCATCCTTCTCTGCAGCTCCTTCACAAGAGCCTTCCAATGCCATCCTTCTCTGCAGCTCCTTCACAAGAGCCTTCCAATGCCATCCTTCTCTGCAGCTCCTTCACAAGAGCCTTCCAATGCCATCCTTCTCTGCAGCTCCTTCACAAGAGCCTTCCAATGCCATCCTTCTCTGCAGCTCCTTCACAAGAGCCTTCCAATGCCATCCTTCTCTGCAGCTCCTTCACAAGAGCCTTCCAATGCCATCCTTCTCTGCAGCACCTTCACAAGAGCCTTCCAATGCCATCCTTCTCTCCAGCACCTTCACAAGAGCCTTCCAATGCCATCCTTCTCTCCAGCACCTTCACAAGAGCCTTCCAACGCCATCCTTCTCTGCAGCTCCTTCACAAGAGCCTTCCAATGCCATCCTTCTCTCCAGCACCTTCACAAGAGCCTTCCAACGCCATCCTTCTCTGCAGCTCCTTCACAAGAGCCTTCCAACGCCATCCTTCTCTGCAGCTCCTTCACAAGAGCCTTCCAACGCCATCCTTCTCTACAGCACCTTCACAAGGGCCTTCCAATGCCATCCTTCTCTCCAGCTCCTTCACAAGAGCCTTCCAATGCCATCCTTCTCTCCAGCTCCTTCACAAGAGCCTTCCAATGCCATCCTTCTCTCCAGCTCCTTCACAAGAGCCTTCCAATGCCATCCTTCTCTCCAGCTCCTTCACAAGAGCCTTCCAATGCCATCTTTCTCATCAGTTCCCTCACAAGAGCCTTACAATATCCACAAGACCATCAGATCCCAGCTCCTGAGCATGGAACATTCGTCCCCACACATTTACACAATGCTTGGGATTAATCTTGATCCTTCCAGGGAAGAGGCTGAACAAATGACACAGGACAGGCAAAATGTTTCTCCACATAGCTGGTGACAATTTTTGGCTTTGTAATGAGTGGTAACAACTGATGAAGACAGCCTTGGAGCATGATTGCTCAAGCCCAGGCAACAGGAATATTCCCATCCAGCACGTGTTGGAGTGAGATGATGTGGTGCAAAACGTAACCCTACACACAGGTAATACTCATCCCTTGGTCCTGTGGTGGTCATCAAGCACCTTGCTCACCATCCCAGCAGAGACAAGTAACCAGAAAAGAGAAATCAGAAAAGATCTCAAACCAAACCCTCCACAGAATCCCAGAATGGTAAGGATGGAAGGGACCTCTAGAGATCATTGAGTTCAATCCTCCTGCCCAAGCAGGATCACCTAGAGCAGGTCACACAGGAATGCATCCAGATGGATGCATCCTGTCACAGCAGATCCTGCTGAAATGTCTGTCCCCAGCTTTCTGATCAGCCCCTTTAAGCACTCAAAGGCCATAAGAAGATCTCCCTGAAGCCTTCTCTTCTCCAGGCTGAACAACTCCAACTCTCTCAGCCTGGCCTCAAAGCAGGGAGTTTCCAACCCCTCACATCATCTTTGTGGACTCCTCAGGTCCATGTCCTTTTTGTGGTGAGAACTCCAGAATCTGAATGGGGAAATATCCCCTTTCCTCTGACCCCTCTTAACTTGTCTGGGGAACATCCAGATAGAAAGCCTCTAGAGACACCTTGAGCCCCTAGGACCATACCACGAGAGCAAAGATCGACCTCTTACCAAATACATCTCAACAATTCCCAGTTTTCCCTCCAGAATCCCATCAGACCACAACACTACTCCTTTCACTATCTAGGTTTTGATACAACAAGAGAAGATGCCTTGCCCTGGCTCCCTGTGGCAGTCAACTGCACCCCTAAACTGGAGGGGTCCTTCCCGCCATCTCTAGCCAAACACATCTGGCAAGGCTTCCTCATGCTCATGGAAAACCCAAGCTAGTTTCTAGTGCCAACACATCTACCCAGGGCTCACCTCAGGTATTTAAAGGCATGAACCTGAGGCTCCTGAAAACTCCCAAGTATTCCTGATATTTCTTAAAACAAGAAACAACAGACAAGGAGAGGACTTAGCTGGTCAGGTAAAGCACCAGAACAGAATAACTCTCTCTCCCTCTAGGGACAGAGGAAGAAGGTTTAGAAAAGTAATAAGCTGGGAAAGCCTATGCTTAAAAAAAAAAAAAAAAAAGGCAAAGAAAATAAAGAATGGCACATTATCCAAACAAAATCTGAGAGTTTTTTTGAAGAGGGGCAGGGGTAAATCAATCCTTTTTTAATAAAACCCTGAGCTTTTAATAAAGTGTTCACACTGATGGGCTGGAAATATTGTAAGACAGAATTAACTCAGAGCTATTGAGACTCTAGGGCAAAAAATAGCACGGATTCTACATTATTTCTTCAAACCAAGGTGTTTGTGAGGAGGAGGGGGTAGGATAGTGCTGAAGAATTAGAACTGTTTTAGTGACATTTGACACAGATCTCCACCATACTAGGGCAAGGCAATACAACTGCTGCTCTCAGGACCAAGTGCAAATGGGGTTTGCCCCACACTTTGGCTTTATGTGTCTCCCTCTGGGAAGAGGAACACTTCCACAGGACCCAGTTTGTCTTTTAGTGAGTGGATTCCTCCTCCTTCACCCCTAAAGTGAAGCTGTGATGCTGCCCGCACCATGTACCAGCTGAGCTCCAGAAACTATGGCTCATCACACCAACAGCACTGTTGAGTCATAGAATTGAATTACAGAGTGGTTTGGATTGGAAGGACCTTTAAAGATCATCTAGTCCAACCCGTCTGCAGTCAGCAGGGACATCTGCAACTAGAGCAGGTGGCTCACAGACCCAAACAACCTGACCTGCAATGGTTCCAGGGATGGGGAATCTACCACCTCCCTGGGTAACCTGGGCCAGGGTCTCACCACCCTCAGAGTGAAAAAATTGTTCCTTCTCCTTCATCTGAATCTCCTCCTTTTAGTTTCAAACCATCACCCCTTCTCCTGTCACAACAGGCCCTGCTCAAATGTCTGTCTCCAACTTTCCAGTTGGCCCCTTGTAAGACTTGAAAGGCCACCAGGAGTTCTCCCTGGAGCCTTCTCAAGCTGAACAACCCCAACTCTCTCAGCCTGGCCTCACAGCACAGGACTTTCAGCCCTCCCATCATTGCTGTGGCCTCTTGCCCTGCTCCAACAGATCCACATCTCTCCTGTGCTGAGGAGTCCAGAATCTGAATGGGGAAATATCCCCTCTCCTCCAGCACCTCTCAACTTGTCTGGAGAACGTCAACACTGCTATCCAGCCTACAGACACTGTGAGTATTGAAACCCAAAAGAGCCTGAGGATGAAAAACACAATGCCACCAAGCTTTGTCACATCTGCAGGCACCTCTGGTGCACTCAAGTGCTCTGGGAGAGATATCTGAGTCATGTTGGGATGATAAACAGCATCAAGAAACAAGATACAACACCTCCAGGGACCATCAAAGTCTCTCCCCACTGCATCCTCTTCCTTTGCCTGATAAGAAATTTCTTTCTTCTCGGTGTCCTAATAAGCACAAGCCCAAAATGCTTCTAAATTATGCTACCAGACCCCAGCCTGAGAAAAAGAAGAGCTACAACAGTGCTTGCCTCCCTTCTCCTGCCCCTCCACCCCTTTTTCTTCTGCTGCTCTTACAGGGATTAGGGACTTGAAAGGCAAAGCTCAGCCCAGCCTTGCAGCAGGAGGAGGAGGAGAAGAAGGGAGGTGAGGGGGGAGGAGGGCAAGGGGGTTGGGAAAGCTGCCACAGCAATAGAAGAAGGAGGAGGAAAAAAAAAAAAAGGAGTAAAATCCTATTTCTCACTTCTTAATTCCAGTCAATTCCAGTCAAAGGGCTGATAGAGATCTGTTTGTGGTAATTTGCTGCAGTTTATCCACTCTTTTCACCTTCTATCGGCTCTCCAGCGCCGGGCCGGCTGACATGCTGTTAGTGGAGTGAGGAAATTAAAATTTGATGCAATAATCCCCAAATAAGAAGGATTTTATTAGGTAATGTATACGCTCCAGATGAGGTGTCCTCACCTGATACATTGATAAAGGAGCACAGACAGCGCTGCGCGCCGCAGATAAAAAGAGAGGAGAGCAGCAAGCAGCAACAGCCAAGGCTCTGCTCTGGGCATTTGGGGCTGGGAGGAGGCATCTCAGGCATGTGTTGACCTGCTGGACCTGGTGGCAGACAAATGTCACCTGCAAGATCAGACTCGCTG